>NC_086450.1:449822547-450122547 GCF_028390025.1 Pseudophryne corroboree | reverse complement strand
TAACTGGTAATAAATATAAATAAATAATAAATAAATAAATAAATAAATAAATATGCATTAAACATAGCACATTCCAATGCCTTAAAGGGGGTGTTCCGATAATCTAACTTTGATGTTAGGTTCCCCACTTGGCATTGTGGTGGTCATTCCGAGTTGTTCACTCGCTAGCTACTTTTAGCAGAAATGCAAACGCAAAGCCGCCGCCCTCTGGGAGTATATCTTAGTTTAGCAGAATTGCTAACGAAAGATTAGCAATTCTGCTATTAAGTATTTCCTTGCAGTTTCTGAGTAGCTCCAGACCTACTCCTAGATTGCGATCACCTCAGTCCGTTTAGTTCCTGGTTTGACGTCACAAACACGCCCTGCGTCCGGCTAGCCACTCCCCCGTTTCTCCAGCCACTCCTGCGTTTTCTGCTGGCACGCCTGCGTTTTTTAGCACACTCCCTGAAAACGCTCAGTTACCACCCAGAAACATCCACTTCCTGTCAATCATTCTCCGATCAGCAGAGCGACTGAAAAGCTTCGTTCGCCCGTGAGTAAAATAGCATAGTTTTGTGTAAAATTGCTTAGCGCGTGCGCCCTGCTGTGCATACACATGCGCAGAACTGCCGGATTTTAGCCTATTAGCAATCCTGCTAAAAATAGCAGCGCGCGAACAACTCGGAATGACCACCTGTATTGCTTCTTTCCCCTGGACCTTCACTGTGGCCACAGTGGAAGAGGGTTGAAGTACTTACTATCAGTGGGGACCTCTACTGGCCAGCTTCTGTAATTACCTATGCAATGTGCACAGGGAAGAATATGCTTCCAGTAAGAGCAGACTCCTGATTGGATGCCATGACCTCTTATATCATTACAGACACTGCCCTATAGAATGACCCACTATCAGTAGTGGTGACAGGAAATGGTGGGAAACCCCTTTACATCTGTTATTTTACACAGTGATGTGCTTTACTCTCCATTAGCAAAATCCTTACTACATCCTGTCTGCTGCCATTCAGTAATGAGGTTGTGGTTCTGAACCCTTTATCGCCATTGGGAGGGTTATCTAGTAAATTCTGTAGAATCTGATTGGTTGCTATGGCTCCACTTGACCTCTTTAGAAGGTTTGATAAATCTCCCCCATATTTGAGCATGATTCTGAGAAAACTAGACACGTTGCATCTCCTGTGTTGTGTTGCGTTGTATGCAGGGGGTATAACTCGGCCATAAAGTTATTCCAGGCTTCTTTATAGGAATATGACTTCTATATAACCTGCCTGCTTCCCTCCCTGACAGTGACACCAGGTGGTGTAATTGTCTGCCAGGGAGCAGTGGGTATCATGATTCTGTAGATCTAAAGCTGTAAGGGGTTGTGCATAAAGGTAGTGTAGCTTCAGCAGTCTATATAGGTGGCACAAGAAACAGCGCCATCTAGATGGTCATAACCATGAAAAATAAGAATTTACTTACCGATAATTCTATTTCTCGTAGTCCGTAGTGGATGCTGGGGACTCCGTAAGGACCATGGGGAATAGCGGCTCCGCAGGAGACTGGGCACAAAAGTAAAGCTTTAGGACTACCTGGTGTGCACTGGCTCCTCCCCCTATGACCCTCCTCCAAGCCTCAGTTAGGATACTGTGCCCGGACGAGCGTACACAATAAGGAAGGATTTTGAATCCCGGGTAAGACTCATACCAGCCACACCAATCACACCGTATAACTTGTGATCTAAACCCAGTTAACAGCATGATAACAGAGGAGCCTCTAGAAAAGATGGCTCACTACAGCAATAACCCGATTTTTGGTAACAATAACTATGTACAAGTATTGCAGACAATCCGCACTTGGGATGGGCGCCCAGCTGTTATGATTCCTGTACTCCAGACCGGAGGCGATCTTATGGCAGGGATCTGAGTACAGGAAAATAAGCTGGTTGTGGGAGCTGGAGAGCCTAGTAACCCCTGGCGCCCTAACTCCGTTGTCTCGCCCGTGTTATCAGAAATCCCCTGCGAGACTATGGTTGCTTGAGCCCATGGCAGCCGCGTTCGAAGGGCGGATTATGTCTGCCCAACCCCGATGCCCCCGCAGGTCTTAATGGGAGACAAGGGGAAGTCCGAGACAGGGTGATAACAAGGGGCCCTCTGACTAAGCAACCAGGCCAGGGGTTACAAGCTAACTAACTAAATCAAAAGGTATGTGCGGACTAGCCGCCAGGGAAAAGGACAACCAAAGATCCACTGATCCGACACTCCTATCCGGCACCGCTGGACACCAGAGTGGATCTGTGGAAGCGGAATCCTCCGCAAAGCTCCAGAACACAATTAAACAAAATAATAAACAGAAGCGGACAAGCCGCAACACACGGCTGCGCCGCGACTCACGAACACCACCAGATGTTAAAGGTGCTCGGTCAGACTCCAGGAACAGATGGTAACTTCCGAGTACAGGAACAACCGAATAGACCGGGACTGGGAACTCTCTGCAGCAGACACAGGCAAACAGGAAGCTATCACCGGCGTCTGTAAGAAGTCCTGAGGGTGCCTTTATTCAGGAACCCTCCAATCCAGATCCAGACAGGGCAATCAAATAGAAATGCCGTGCAGCTTGCATGCTGCACGGCCAGCACATAGTCAGGGTAATGAGAATAGACCCAGCAACGGGGAACGCGGCTGAACGTGGCATCCCCGTTGCTAAGGTCAGAGCGGCTCCGTGCGCCCGGCGTCTTAGCGTTGCCAGGGAGCCGGCGGCTGAACGCGCACGGCGTCCCTGGTTGCTAGGCGCCGGGCCGCACGGCCGAGCGGACCCCGGCGCCTAACAGTACCCCCCCCTTGAGGAGGGGTCAAGGAACCCCTAAAGCCAGGTTTCCGAGGAAATTCACGAAAAAATGCCCTTTTGAGCTTTGGGGCATGAAGGTCCTCATCCAGGACCCACGACCTTTCCTCTGGCCCATAACCTCTCCAATGCACCAAAAAATAAAGCCGACCCCGGGACAACTTGGAATCGAGAACCTTCTCAACCAAGAACTCCTGCTGACCCTGTACATTAACTGGTGATCTCCCCTGAGACTCTTTACGAGGAAATCTGCTGGACGAAACATATGGTTTAAGCAATGAGCAATGGAAGGTATTTCCGATCCGTAAAGTTTTTGGTAAACGTAACCGGAAAGCAACTGGATTGACTTTTTTGATAATGAGAAATGGTCCAATAAATCTAGGACCCAATCTGGCTGAGGTTTGTCGAAGTTTGATGTTGCGAGTCGACAACCACACCCTGTCTCCTACTTTAAAAGTGCACGGCCGCCGGAGCCTGTCAGAAATTTTTTTTTCCCGGAAAGCTGCTTTTCTGAGAGCCAGGTGCACTTTTTTCCAAATAAGTTTAAGATGAGAGGTCAGGGCCAGAGAGGAGACAGAGGAATGTTGAAAAAATGAATTAGCTCTGGGGTGGAAACCAAAAACTGCAAAAAATGGAGACACATTGGTGGAAGAATGACAGGCATTATTATAAGCAAACTCCGCCAATGGAAGAAACTCAGACCAGTCATTTTGGAGTTTGGCCGAGTACAAACGCAAATATTGTTTTAGAGATTGGTTAACTCGCTCAGTCTGTCCATTGGATTGTGGATGATAGCTGGAGGTTAATGATAATTTCATCTTTAACGAAGCACAAAAAGACTTCCAAAATTGTGCAATGAATTGTGGACCCCTGTCAGAAACAATATCAGTGGGTAACCCATGGAGTCTGAAAACATGACGGAGGAACAAGACTGCCAATCCCTGGGCAGATGGCAATCGGGGAAGAGCAATAAAATGGGCCATCTTGCTAAAACGGTCCACTACCACCCATATGACTCGGCATCCGGCTGACAGAGGGAGATCCACCACAAAATCCATGGAGATATGCGACCATGGCCTAAGAGGAACCTTCAAGGGCATAAGTTGACCAATAGGCAAAGAACGGGGAACTTTATGCTGTGCACAGACTTGACACGAAAAAACAAACTCTTTAATGTCTTTGGAAAGACCAGGCCACCATACTGAGCGGGATACTAATTCCAAAGTCTTAGCGATTCCCGGATGCCCTGCAACTTTGCTATCATGAAATTCCGCCAAAACAGTTGCTCTCAAAAACTCAGGAACAAAAAGACGACCAGCAGGAGTATTTTCAGGAGCTTGATGTTGAAGCAGCTTTAATTGGGAAAATACATCCTGTGTGAGACCTGCCTGAATGACTGAAGGCGGAAGTATGGGAGTAACAGGACTGTTGTCTTGAACCGGAAGGAAACTGCGTGACAGGGCATCTGCCTTGGTATTCTTGGAACCTGGTCTGAAGGTGATAATGAATTTGAAACGAGTAAAAAATAAAGCCCAACGAGCCTGTCGGGCATTCAGTCGTTTAGCCGATTCAATGTATTGAAGATTTTTGTGATCAGTCAAAACTGAAATGGTATGGGTCGCTCCTTCAAGCCAATGTCTCCACTCCTCGAAAGCCCATTTAATAGCCAGCAATTCCCGGTTACCAACATCGTAGTTGGATTCTGCAGATGAGAATTTTCTGGACATAAAGGCACAAGGATGTAACTCAAGGGAATCTGGATCCTTCTGAGAAAGGATAGCCCCTACTCCAACCTCCGAGGCATCCACCTCAACAATGAAAGGTAATTCTGGGTTGGGATGTCTAAGGACAGGGGCTGAGACAAAGGCTTGTTTTAAGGCCTGAAAAGATAACTCAGCTTCACATGACCAATTGGTAGGATCTGCTCCCTTCTTAGTAAGTGCCACAATGGGAGCAACTAGGTCAGAGAAAGAGTGAATAAATCTTCTATAGTAGTTTGCAAACCCTAAAAAGCGCTGAATTGCTTTTAAATTGGTGGGTTGCGCCCAACTAAGGATGGCTTGGAGCTTTTTTGGTTCCATTCGGAATCCCCGAGGGGAAATAATGTACCCTAAAAAGGATACCTCCGTGACATGAAATTCACACTTCTCCAGTTTGGCATATAGGTGATTTTGACGTAATTTCTTTAGCACCTGACGCACCTGGGTAACATGTTGTTCTACGGAGTCAGAATATATCAAAATATCGTCTAAATAGACCACGACGAATCTTCCCAGAAACTCACGGAGCACATCATTAATGAGATCCTGGAAAACTGCCGGAGCGTTAGATAGGCCGAATGGCATGACCAGATACTCATAGTGGCCTGACTGAGTACTAAATGCCGTTTTCCACTCATCCCCTGACCTGATTCTGATGAGGTTATATGCTCCTCTCAGATCAATCTTAGAAAAAATAACAGCCGAACGTAGCTGATCAAAGAGGACAGAGATCAGCGGCAGAGGGTAAGTATTCTTTACTGAGATTTTATTCAAAGCTCTAAAGTCAATGCAGGGTCTGAGTGAACCATCCTTCTTCTCTACGAAGAAAAAACCTGCACTTAAAGGGGATTTAGATGGCCTGATAAACCCTTTTCCAAGGCTTTCTTTCACATACTCATTCATGGCCACAGTTTCAGGACCAGACAATGCATATAACCTTCCTTTAGGCAACGTGGCACCAGGAATTAACTCAATGGCACAATCATAAGGCCTATGGGGAGGCAAAATATCCGCATTGCCCTTGGAAAACACATCAACAAAATCCTGGTATTCCCCAGGAATATGTGCGGAACTGGCGGCAGCTACTCGGATAGGAAGCGTAATACATTCTTTATCACAGATGGTACCCCATTGTAGGATCTCCCCAGACTGCCAATCTATGATGGGATTATGAAAGGCCAGCCAAGGGTGACCCAGAACCACAGGAACTGCTGGACAATGGGCAAGGAAAAACTCAATCTTTTCAGAATGCAGAGCTCCCACCGAGAGCAAAACAGGAGGTGTACAAAGAGAAATAACCCCATTGGATAAAGGACTCCCATCTAAACCATGCATGGTGATACACCTACCCAAGGTTAGCTGAGGAATACCTAAGGCCTTGGCCCATGTTAAATCCATAAAGTTTCCTGCAGCTCCACTGTCCACAAAAGCAGAGACCGAGGAACAGAGGCTGCCATAGGAAACTTTAGCAGGAACCAACAGTGAATTATTTGAGGAGATGAGCTGCAGACCAAAGTGAACCCCCTCACAACTCACTTGGTCAGGAAGTTTCCCGACTTGTTTGGACAACTACGGGCAAAATGTCCCTTACCTCCGCAGTATAAACATAGACCAGAATTTTGCCTCCTGGTTCTTTCTTCCGGAGACAATTTGGAGAGACCAATCTGCATAGGCTCCTCTATGTCTACCGGAATGGAAGGAACCCAGGGAGAAGACCCGACAGATGCCCCTTTTTCAGCCCTCCGCTCTCTGAGCCGACGATCTATTTTAATAGAGAGTTCCATGAGGTTATCGAGGGTCTCAGGAGCGGGATACTGGAGGAGACTGTCTTTTATAGATTCAGATAAGCCGAGGCGAAACTGACTGCGCAGGGCTGGGTCATTCCAGCCACAGTCGTTCGACCAACGGCGAAACTCCGTACAATAATTCTCTGCGGGATTCCTACCCTGTCTAAGAGCACGCAACTGACTTTCTGCGGACGCCTCTCTATCAGGGTCGTCATACAATAGCCCTAAAGATTTTAAAAAGGCGTCTACAGACGATAAGGCCGGATCGTCTGTCTTTAAACCAAAAGCCCAGGTCTGAGGATCCCCCTGAAGCAGAGAAATAATAATCCCAACCCGCTGAGCCTCTGTACCTGAGGTAACTGGTCTTAAACGAAAATACAGTTTGCAAGATTCTTTAAAATTAAAAAACTGTTTTCTATCCCCAGAAAAACGGTCAGGCAGATGCATTTTTGGTTCAGGGATGACCCTCGGGGAAGTCCGTAACAGATCTTCCTGTGACCTCACCCGGAGGGACAGATCCTGAACCATCTGAGTAAGTTCCTGAATCTGACTAACAAGAAGCTGGCCATGATTTGGCCCAACACCGACGGGATTCATAAGGCCGACAAATTCTCCCAACTAAAAAGTGAAAAAATTTACTGTAAGTTAAATCTTTTCTTTTGTGGCCGGTGATAATGTTATGATTCCTGTACTCCAGACCGGAGGCGATCTTATGGCAGGGATCTGAGTACAGGAAAATAAGCTGGTTGTGGGAGCTGGAGAGCCTAGTAACCCCTGGCGCCCTAACTCCGTTGTCTCGCCCGTGTTATCAGAAATCCCCTGCGAGACTATGGTTGCTTGAGCCCATGGCAGCCGCGTTCGAAGGGCGGATTATGTCTGCCCAACCCCGATGCCCCCGCAGGTCTTAATGGGAGACAAGGGGAAGTCCGAGACAGGGTGATAACAAGGGGCCCTCTGACTAAGCAACCAGGCCAGGGGTTACAAGCTAACTAACTAAATCAAAAGGTATGTGCGGACTAGCCGCCAGGGAAAAGGACAACCAAAGATCCACTGATCCGACACTCCTATCCGGCACCGCTGGACACCAGAGTGGATCTGTGGAAGCGGAATCCTCCGCAAAGCTCCAGAACACAATTAAACAAAATAATAAACAGAAGCGGACAAGCCGCAACACACGGCTGCGCCGCGACTCACGAACACCACCAGATGTTAAAGGTGCTCGGTCAGACTCCAGGAACAGATGGTAACTTCCGAGTACAGGATCTCTGAGGACAGGAACAACCGAATAGACCGGGACTGGGAACTCTCTGCAGCAGACACAGGCAAACAGGAAGCTATCACCGGCGTCTGTAAGAAGTCCTGAGGGTGCCTTTATTCAGGAACCCTCCAATCCAGATCCAGACAGGGCAATCAAATAGAAATGCCGTGCAGCTTGCATGCTGCACGGCCAGCACATAGTCAGGGTAATGAGAATAGACCCAGCAACGGGGAACGCGGCTGAACGTGGCGTCCCCGTTGCTAAGGTCAGAGCGGCTCCGTGCGCCCGGCGTCTTAGCGTTGCCAGGGAGCCGGCGGCTGAACGCGCACGGCGTCCCTGGTTGCTAGGCGCCGGGCCGCACGGCCGAGCGGACCCCGGCGCCTAACACCAGCATCCACTACGGACTACGAGAAATAGAATTATCGGTAAGTAAATTCTTATTTTCTCTGACGTCCTAGTGGATGCTGGGGACTCCGTAAGGACCATGGGGATTATACCAAAGCTCCCAAACGGGCGGGAGAGTGCGGATGACTCTGCAGCACCAAATGAGAGAACTCCAGGTCCTCCTCAGCCAGGGTATCAAATTTGTAGAATTTTACAAACGTATTTGCTCCTGACCAAGTAGCTGCTCGGCAAAGTTGTAAAGCCGAGACCCCTCGGGCAGCCGCCCAAGATGAGCCCACCTTCCTTGTGGAGTGGGCATTTACAGATTTTTGGCTGTGGCAGGCCTGCCACAGAATGTGCAAGCTGAATTGTACTACAAATCCAACGAGCAATAGTCTGCTTAGTAGCAGGAGCACCCAACTTGTTGGGTGCATACAGGATAAACAGCGAGTCAGATTTTCTGACTCCAGCCGTCCTGGAAACATATATTTTCAGGGCCCTGACAACGTCTAGCAACTTGGAGTCCTCCAAGTCCCTAGTAGCCGCAGGCACCACAATAGGTTGGTTCAGGTGAAACGCTGAAACCACCTTAGGGAGAAACTGAGGACGAGTCCTCAATTCCGCCCTGTCCGAATGGAAAATCAGATAAGGGCTTTTACAGGATAAAGCCGCCAATTCTGACACGCGCCTGGCCCAGGCCAGGGCCAACAGCATGACCACTTTCCATGTGAGATATTTTAACTCCACAGATTTAAGTGGTTCAAACCAATGTGACATTTGGAACCCAAAAACTACATTGAGATCCCAAGGTGCCACTGGAGGCACAAAAGGAGGCTGTATATGCAGTACCCCTTTTACAAACGTCTGAACTTCAGGGACTGAAGCTAGTTCTTTTTGGAAGAAAATTGACAGGGCCGAAATTTGAACCTTAATGGACCCCAATTTCAGGCCCATAGACACTCCTGTTTGCAGGAAATGTAGGAATCGACCCAGTTGAATTTCCTCCGTCGGGCCTTACTGGCCTCGCACCACGCAACATATTTTCGCCAAATGCGGTGATAATGTTTTGCGGTTACATCCTTCCTGGCTTTGATCAGGATAGGGATGACTTCATCCGGAATGCCTTTTTCCTTCAGGATCCGGCGTTCAACCGCCATGCCGTCAAACGCAGCCGCGGTAAGTCTTGGAACAGACAGGGTCCTTGCTGGAGCAGGTCCCTTCTTAGAGGTAGAGGCCACGGATCCTCCGTGAGCATCTCTTGAAGTTCCGGTTACCAAGTCCTTCTTGGCCAATCCGGAGCCACGAATATAGTGCTTACTCCTCTCCATCTTATAATTCTCAGTACCTTGGGTATGAGAGGCAGAGGAGGGAACACATACACTGACTGGTACACCCACGGTGTTACCAGAGCGTCTACAGCTATTGCCTGAGGGTCCCTTGACCTGGCGCAATACCTGTTGAGTTTTTCCCAACGGTTTATAATCATGTGGAAGACTTCTGGGTGAAGTCCCCACTCTCCCGGGTGGAGGTCGTGTCTGCTGAGGAAGTCTGCTTCCCAGTTGTCCACTCCCGGAATGAATACTGCTGACAGTGCTATCACATGATTTTCTGCCCAGCGAAGAATCCTTGCAGCTTCTGCCATTGCCCTCCTGCTTCTTGTGCCACCCTGTCTGTTTACGTGGGTGACTGCCGTGATGTTGTCCGACTGGATCAATACCGGCTGACCTTGAAGCAGAGGTCTTGCTAAGCTTAGAGCATTGTAAATGGCCCTAAGCTTCAGGATATTTATGTGAAGTGATGTCTCCAGGCTTGACCATAAGCCCTGGAAATTCCTTCCCTGTGTGACTGCTCCCCAGCCTCGCAGGCTGGCATCCGTGGTCACCAGGACCCAGTCCTGAATGCCGAATCTGCGGCCCTCTAGAAGATGAGCACTCTGCAACCACCACAGGAGGGACACCCTTGTCCTTGGTGACAGGGTTATCCGCTGATGCATCTGAAGATGCGACCCGGACCATTTGTCCAGCAGGTCCCACTGGAAAGTTCTTGCGTGGAATCTGCCGAATGGGATTGCTTCGTAGGAAGCCACCATTTTTCCCAGAACCCTTGTGCATTGATGCACTGAGACTTGGCTCGGTTTTAGGAGGTTCCTGACTAGCTCGGATAACTCCCTGGCTTTCTCCTCCGGGAGAAACACCTTTTTCTGGATTGTGTCCAGGATCATCCCTAGGAACAGAAGACGAGTCGTTGGAACCAGCTGCGATTTTGGAATATTGAGAATCCAACCGTGCTGCCGCAACACTACCTGAGATAGTGCTACACCGACCTCCAACTGTTCTCTGGATCTTACCCTTATCAGGAGATCGTCCAAGTAAGGGATAACTAAAACTCCCTTCCTTCGAAGGAGTATCATCATTTCGGCCATTACCTTGGTAAAGACCCGGGGTGCCGTGGACCATCCAAACGGCAGCGTCTGAAACGGATAGTGACAGTTCTGTACCACAAACCTGAGGTACCCTTGGTGAGAAGGGTAAATTGGGACATGAAGGTAAGCATCCTTGATGTCCAGAGACACCATGTAGTCCCCTTCTTCCAGGTTCGCAATCACTGCTCTGAGTGACTCCATCTTGAATTTGAACTTCTGTATGTAAGTGTTCAAAGATTTTAGATTTAAAATCGGTCTCACCGAGCCGTCCGGCTTCGGTACCACAACAGTGTGGAATAATACCCCTTTCCCTGTTGCAGGAGGGGTACCTTGATTATCACCTGCTGGGAATACAGCTTGTGAATGGCTACCAAAACTGCCTCCCTGTCGGAGGGAGACGTCGGTAAAGCCGACTTTAGGAAACGGCGAGGGGGAGACGTCTCGAATTCCAATTTGTACCCCTGAGATACCACCTGAAGGATCCAGGGGTCTACTTGCGAGTGAGCCCACTGCGCGCTGAAATTCTTGAGACGGGCCCCCACCGTGCCTGAGTCCGCTTGTAAAGCCCCAGCGTCATGCTGAGGGCTTGGCAGAGGCGGGAGAGGGCTTCTGTTCCTGGGAACTGGCTGATTTCTGCAGCCTTTTTCCTCTCCCTCTGTCACGGGGCAGAAATGAGGAACCTTTTGCCCGCTTGTCCTTATGGGAACGAAAGGACTGCGCCTGATAATACGGCGTCTTCTTATGTTGAGAGGCGACCTGGGGTAAAAACGTGGATTTCCCAGCTGTTGCCGTGGCCACCAGGTCTGAAAGACCGACCCCAAATAACTCCTCCCCTTTATAAGGCAATACTTCCATATGCCGTTTGGAATCCGCATCACCTGACCACTGTCGTGTCCATAACCCTCTTCTGGCAGAAATGGACAACGCACTTACTCTTGATGCCAGTCGGCAAATATTCCGCTGTGCATCACGCATATATAGAAATGCATCTTTTAAATGCTCTATAGGCAATAATATACTGTCCCTATCTAGGGTATCAATATTTTCAGTCAGGGAATCCGACCACGCCAACCCAGCACTGCACATCCAGGCTGAGGCGATTGCTGGTCGCAGTATAACACCAGTATGTGTGTAAATACATTTTAGGATACCCTCCTGCTTTCTATCAGCAGGATCCTTAAGGGCGGCCATCTCAGGAGAGGGTAGAGCCCTTGTTTTGACAAGCGTGTGAGCGCTTTATCCACCCTAGGGGGTGTTTCCCAATGCACCCTAACCTCTGGCGGGAAAGGATATAATGCCAATTCATCACACACCTCATTTAATTTCTCAGATTCAGGAAAACTACAGGTAGTTTTTCCTCACCGAACATAATACCCCTTTTGGTGGTACTCGTATTATCAGAAATGTGTAAAACATTTTTCATTGCCTCAATCATGTAACGTGTGGCCCTACTGGAAGTCACATTTGTCTCTTCACCGTCGACACTGGAGTCAGTATCCGTGTCGGCGTCTGTATCTGCCATCTGAGGTAACGGGCGCTTTAGAGCCCCTGACGGCCTATGAGACGTCTGGACAGGCACAAGCTGAGTAGCCGGCTGTCTCATGTCAACCACTGTCTTTTGTAAAGAGCTGACACTGTTAATTCCTTCCAACAGTTCACCCACTCAGGTGTCGACCCCCTAGGGGGTGACATCCCTATTACAGGCAATTTGCTCCGCCTCCACATCATTTTCCTCCTCATACATGTCGACACAAACGTACCGACACACAGCACACACACAGGGAATGCTCTGATAGAGGACAGGACCCCACTAGCCCTTTGGGGAGACAGAGGGAGAGTTTGCCAGCACACACCAGAGCGCTATATATATACAGGGATAACCTTATATAAGTGTTTTTCCCCTTATAGCTGCTGTATTGTTAATACTGCGCTTAATTAGTGCCCCCCTCTCTTTTTTAACCCTTTCTGTAGTGTAGTGACTGCAGGGGAGAGCCAGGGGAGCTTCCCTCCAACGGAGCTGTGAGGGAAAATGGCGCCAGTGTGCTGAGGAGATAGGCTCCGCCCCTTTTTCGCGGACTTTTCTCCTGCTTTTTTATGGATTCTGGCAGGGGTTAAAATTCATCCATATAGCCCTGGGGGCTATATGTGATGTATTTTCGCCAGCCAAGGTGTTTTTATTGCTGCTCAGGGCGCCCCCCCCAGCGCCCTGCACCCTCAGTGACCGAAGTGTGAAGTGTGCTGAGGAGCAATGGCGCACAGCTGCAGTGCTGTGCGCTACCTTGGTGAAGACAGGATGTCTTCTGCCGCCGATTTTCCGGACCTCTTCTTGCTTCTGGCTCTGTAAGGGGGCCGGCGGCGCGGCTCTGGGACCGGACTCCATGGCTGGGCCTGTGTTCGATCCCTCTGGAGCTAATGGTGTCCAGTAGCCTAAGAAGCCCAATCCACTCTGCACGCAGGTGAGTTCGCTTCTTCTCCCCTTAGTCCCTCGATGCAGTGAGCCTGTTGCCAGCAGGTCTCACTGAAAATAAAAAACCTAAAACTAAACTTTTTACTAAGCAGCTCAGGAGAGCCACCTAGTGTGCACCCTTCTCGTTCTGGCACAAAAATCTAACTGAGGCTTGGAGGAGGGTCATAGGGGGAGGAGCCAGTGCACACCAGGTAGTCCTAAAGCTTTACTTTTGTGCCCAGTCTCCTGCGGAGCCGCTATTCCCCATGGTCCTTACAGAGTCCCCAGCATCCACTAGGACGTCAGAGAAACAATGTTTATTTGCACCATGCATGGGCACTTATTGGTGAGGACAAGGGGCAGCATGTATGGTTTGTCCCTTGTTTGTCATATGAGGCGGCTCCTGGAGCCTCTCCAAGCTGCGCAGCCCACTATGGCCCTATTCAGAGTCCGTTTCCAGGAGTTGCGCCTGCGACTTTATACTAATGGGTGATTTTTAAGCAAGAGAAACGCCCCCCTTGTAGCGTCTTAAAACAGTGCATGTCTGTCACTGCGTATTTAGGGGGTGATTCAGACCTGATTGTAGATACGTTCAGCTTCCCTGACATGCGCGGGGACACCCAGCACAGGGCTAGTCCGCCCCGCATGTCAGGCCCTACTCCGCCGCACAAGTACAAAAGCATCGCACAGCGGCGAAGAGTACTTGAAGAGTACTAGTCAGCGCAGCTTCTGTGCGCTGGCAGGGAGCTACTCATCGCTACCCGGGTCGCAGCAGCCCGCCCAGCGACCGCTTCTGCCTGTCAGTCAGGCAGAGGCGATCGCACGGCTAAGACAGCCGTCGGCTGTCTGGCATGCGCCGGCGCACTGCGGCTCCGGCACATGTGCAGTTCAGACCTGATCGCTGCTGTGCGAAAATGCACAGCAGCGATCAGGTCTGAATTAGCCCCTTAGAAGCTTCATTGGCGCACCATCGAAACTTCAACCAGCCCTACGGCAGATGCAGCTTCCATCGTCCGAGTATGGCCTCCGATGTGAGCAACTGTGCGCCTTGGAACGCTGCCGCTTTCGGCAACACTCCTGCAACACACCCGACTCGACTGCGCTACCCCCATTACTTCATTAAGGAACGCCCTCATAGCCTACGTCCGCTTCTGTGCTGTGTCTCTGCGCGTAGATTGCATGCGCTGTGCAACGCGTGTGTAGGCTTAGAACTGTGGCCGTTTGCGTGCGTCACCGACACTGCGTCCCCGGCTGAATCCGGCCCTCTGTAGTGGTAATACTAGTGACCATACACTACTCTTCCAGTCTGCAACACAGAGAAAAATGACAGTACGCTGACACAGAGAGAACATACTCACGTAACAATTCCCGCTTCACCGCAGACTACAATGAGGAGTTATGTGTAAAGGTGAAGTGCAGAAAACATAATGACAGGCAATGCTGCACAGTGCTGACAGACCTCCTGCCTCCCACAGTCCTGCATAACTTATATGTCATGCCTGCTCTGCCTTCTCCTCACATCTCATTCATTCTCTTCCCAGTTGTTATCAACTCTGTTCCCAATAAAGGTTCCTTTCATGTCTCCCCGGTGCTGACATGAGTCACACCGCTCAGTCATGATGTGATGCCATGCATCATACCGTAACACCTCCCCCACCATTACTAGATAACTGAGAGAAGAGACACAAGTGGACTTTTGCACGCTCATTAAGGCAGCTGAACAATCCTTAGCGGTGACAAACACCACAAAGGACTAAATCGCACAATACTGCTGGTATACAGACTGGCATACTTGCCGACTCTCTCTGAATGTCAGGGAGACTTCATTGAGATGGTGGTTACCTCACTGGGCAATCTCCCTGTGGCCAGGGATGATGTCATGGGTGGACCTCACTAGTAATCTTCCTGTGGCCAGGGATCATGTCATGTGTGGTCCTCACTAGCAATCTTCCTGTGGCCAGGGATGATGTCATGGGTGGTCTTTATCGATGGTGATATCGGTGCTTAGCACATACTTGCCTACCTAACCCTCTCCATGAAGGAGAAAGCGCTCTGTTCCTGGACTTTCCTGGTAATGTATGATTGCCATCACCTGTGGTGAGCTAGTTAATTGATAAGAAAGGTGTTTCACCACAGGTGATGACAATCATACATTACCAGGAAAGTCCAGGAACAGAGCATTTTCTCCCTCATGGAGAGGGTCAGGTAGGCAAGTATGGCTTAGCATTGATGGTATGAAAAAAAATTATGGTTTCACCCATCAATGGACATCCATGCTCTGTGACAAGCCAGGTGGTAGGCCAATCATGTGAGGGAGCATGGCTTCCCCCATTGCGATGGGTGCAGAGCTATGTTCTGTGTCCACAACGCTGGGTGAGAAGGAAATGAACCATTTCTGGGCTCCCTGCCATTGATGGTAAAACTAAGGAGGAACATCAGTGGGCTGACCATTGGTGGTGCCACCAGGAATCACCAGGAATTAACATAGATGGCATGACACCACGATAAACCATCAATGGTTTGGATCCATCAATGGACATCCCTGCTGGGGAGCACAGTGGGCCAATCAGGTTTGGGGTGGGGCTTAATGGCATGGTGCAGGGTTGGGAATTACTGACATTGGCAGTAGGCTCCATGCCCTGGCTGGCAGGAAACCATGTATGCTGGAGAACTATAGGCTCTCCACCATCGGTGGAAAAGCCATTGACCATTGGTGGGAATCCATTGACGGTTATAAACCATCCCTATGATGTCATCACCCTGCCCACTCCGGAGGAAACATTGGGGATAGGAGAATAAACAGCATGCATACCTCCCAACATTGGTGTGTGATGAATTGCATGGACCTGTTTGAAGGGAGAAAGTTAGAGGTGATCATATATAATGCACTGCCATACCTATGGTAAAGCATCTCCGGTCAGTGGTGTCGTGGGCTACAGAGCGGACGTATTGGCCATCTGTGCTGGCTGCTTCTGTGATCATTGCAGGGTTTTCTTTACTGTAACAGCTGCACATGTGGGTTAATTCCAAGTTGATCGCAGCAGGAAATTTTTTAGCAAAACCATGTGCACTGCAGGGGGTGGGGGGGCAGATATAACATTTGCAGAGAGAGTTAGATTTGGGTGGGTTATTTTGTTTCTGTGCAGGGTAAATACTGGCTGCTTTATTTTTACACTGCAATTTAGATTGCAGATTGAACTCACCACACCCAAATCTAACTCTCTCTGCACATGTTATATCTGCCCCCCCTGCAGTGCACATGGGGGGTAATTCCAAGTTGATCGCAGCAGGATTTTTGATAGCAATTGGGCAAAACCATGTGCACTGCAGGGGGGACAGATATAACATGTGCAGAGAGAGATAGATTTGGGTGGGCTATTTTATTTCTGTGCAGGGTAAATACTGGCTGCTTTATTTTTACACTGCAAATTAGATTGCAGATTGAACACACCACACCCAAATCTAACTTTCTCTGCACATGTTATATCTGCCTCCCCTGCAGTGCACATGGTTTTGCCCAATTGCTATCAAAAATCCTGCTGCGATCAACTTGGAATTACCCCCATGGTTTTGCCCAACTGCTAAAAAATTTCCTGCTGCGATCAACTTGGAATTACCCCCATGGTCTGCAAATCCAAGCACAGGTTCCTATGAGATTTGCACCTTACCCGCATTATCTACTGCAGCTATTCTATACCCTGGGATACAAGGAAACATCTCAGCTGTCTTTATAGATATGCAGAACTATGACACTGCTTTGGGGCTCATTTACAGTAGGATGCAATTTTATGACACACCTCTCAGACACAGCAGTACACGCAGGGCCGCCTTAACAGCTGCAGGCCCTGGGCAAAACAATGCACTGGAAACCCTACTCACCTACTCAAGGGAA
The DNA here is from genome assembly GCF_028390025.1 of Pseudophryne corroboree. Classification (NCBI taxonomy): domain Eukaryota; kingdom Metazoa; phylum Chordata; class Amphibia; order Anura; family Myobatrachidae; genus Pseudophryne; species Pseudophryne corroboree. The sequence goes on along the minus strand of NC_086450.1, from coordinate 450,105,784 downwards.
TAAATTAAAAAAATAAAGAAACATAACTTCCCCCTCCTGCGGACCCGCACCATCTTTACACAGGCTTCCATCCAGTGAATGGCTGTCAGCACTCCGATTGGTGGACAGCTCCAGCCATCCACCCTGACAGCCATTCACTGGATGGTTGCAGGCTGGGATGCGGGTAGAGAATGCTGACTGATCCCCTGCCCAGCCCGCCCCTGCTCGAAGGCCCCTAGAATCGTGGGGCCCTGGGCAGCTGCCTGGTGTGCACATATGTTAAGATGACCCCAAGTACACACTATACTATATACTGAGGTGAATGTCTGGACAGTGCAGGTAATAAAGCCCCAAGTGGTTTGGAGCATCGGAATTGCTCCGCAGAAGCAGAAGCAAATACTATTATTATTATTATTATTTTTCATTTTTCAAAGGTGCAGACTTACTGTACCCTTCCCTAATTGGGCATGAATTATTCTTTAGTCTTTGCTCATGCTGTTTTCAAGTATTTGTATAAATGTGTGTGTTTTCCACATATGCGACCAATTGGATCAACTTTATACCTATACCAGGGTCAGATCTGATGCACTTGAGACTACTTGGCGGCCATGTTTGTCTTAGCTTGAGACTACATGCCCAGAACACTGCTCCTTACTGTACTTCGGTTGCGACTGCACGCCCTCTGCATTAGCAAACACGCCCGCTCCGGCCAAGGTCTCTGCCCCCTAGTCACAGATAGTCGAAAGTCAGGCTTGAGACTAAAAAGACGCGGAAGACGCACATGCGCACTTTAATAAACATACCCTTGTGACGGACCCTGTATAAGGCCCTATATGCCTGCAATATACATATTCCAAAATCTAATCTGCAAACATTTCCAATTGCAAAATCAGAATAATTTGGATACACAGTCTGAGACGCCCGATAAGTTGCTCCTTTGCCGGTATGTAACGCCCATTGGGGCTAGTGACGGGACCGTCCCCACAAAAACTGTGACTTCTGTCAGGTATTTGAAGGCATGAGACTGATATGAGACGGAATAGACGGAAACGTGAAGAGTGATTGATCTAGCAGACAAACCCACTTAAGGAGCCAGACTTTGTATACATAAAGTAAATGGACGGGAAGGGTCCGATTACAGAGGAAAGACAGATTTGTATCTGTGTCTCTGTATTCCTGTGACAGCTTCTTACTGTTACTGTCATGCCGTAATGTATTGTTCCGTACTGTGTTGCAGAACGCAGATATCACGACGGATACAATTAGTTATGAGGTTCGGTCAGATAGCGATGTGCACAATAAATATACAAGGTTTTCCCATTATACTGACTGGAAATGAGTGCGGCCCCACATCGCTGTTAGAACCCTGCGGAAAATGGAATCTGCACTGTTGTATGTTGTGGTACCCCCATTAATTACAGCAACAACCAGAGAGGGATGAGGCACAGTGTGCCTCATGCCACAGCGATGCCTCCAGTTTACTAAGTGTTCCTAGTGAATTCATGGGTTGAATATTTTATCCAGCTTAAGAAATGGCTGTTTACAGCGATAGTTACGTAAAATCCAGTGGCGTAACTACATGGTGGCTAGACTGGCAAATGTCCAGGTGCCCAAAAGGTGAAGAGGACCCACCGAGCTCCAGCGTCCAAGCTCCAGCAAAGCCGCGACCCGGATTTCCGGACTCCCAGATCATCATCTTGCCTGCTAGGCCCATCTGTCTGCCGCTTACCTGAGGAGGCTCCTCTGTCGTTGGGGTCCGTCTGTGGAGGTTGGTGTCCCGTGGCTTCCCGTTGGTGTGTCTGTCTCCTGGGAGTGCCTCTGACCAGCATTCTGTACAGCTCCCTCCTCGTCTGCCGGTTCCGTTCGGCTCCGTTGGTACCTACACAGCTGCAGCTGCACATGCAGCCCTAAGGGTTTAAGGAAATCAAATAGGAAGCCCACCTTGGAAGTTTGCCAGGGGACTCCAAGCCTCTAGTTACGCCACTGGTGACAACACTATTTTGTCACTGGAGAAAAGTTTTAAATAACTGTTTTTATTTATCTGCCGATGTTTCGCTCCCGTATAGATACAACCAGTCATGCCACCATCTCTTGTGATAATTCCTGTCCTTGGCGGTTTACCGGCTGAAATGCCGCTGGCTCTTATTTCTATGAAACATATTACACCGTATACTGTGTATGTGGAGTGAGAAGTGTAACACATTCCAAAAGAATGAGAATGATGCGGTAATTTGTGTTCCCGCTAATCCCTCTCACTTAGCAATATCAGTGCAGAGGAGAGATAAGGATGAGACATATTTGTGATAACACTCTCTATGTAAGGACGAGAGCTCGGGGGAGTAGAGACCAGGATGTAGGCTACACTGCATGCTTCCATTACTCCAGCGCAGACTCTTCCTACTGTTTCTATGGGTAAGTAGAATATGCCGACATTGAGAATGTCAAGAATCAATCCTAGGATGTCAACATGTTTTGAATGTCTACATTTAAAATGCCGACATAGACGGGAGGTCGACATGCAAAAAATTAATATCCACAATGTCAATACTGACATAATGACATTGTGAACGTCAACAGTCAGCATGTCACCCATGCAGATTTCTGTTGCTTAAACGTAATCCTACTCGCAGCCTAACCCTAACACTATAATCGCAAGAAAATGGCGTGGTGCCTGTTCCTGTGGTGACGAGTTATACGGCTCCTCATACAACTGTAGAACCAGACTTTCAAAGGGCCTATTTCAGACCGGATCGCTGTTCTGCGAAATCGCAAGGCGGACGATAATCGAATGACTGCGCATGTGTATGGATCGTAATGCGCAGGCGCGAGGCCAAACTGCAAAAAATAAGACTTTAAACCTACCGGTAAATCTTTTTCTCCTAGTCCGTAGAGGATGCTGGGGACTCTGTAAGGACCATGGGGTATAGACGGGCTCCGCAGGAGACATGGGCACTATAAAGAACTTTTAGTATGGGTGTGCACTGGCTCCTCCCTCTATGCCCCTCCTCCAGACCTCAGTTAAAGAACTGTGCCCAGAGGAGATGGACAATATGAGGAAAGGATTTTGTTAATCTAAGGGCAAGATTCATACCAGCCCACACCATCCACACCGTATAACCTGGAATATACGCAACCAGTCAACAGTATGAACAAAAACAGCATCAGTCAACGACCGATTCCTACTGTAACATAACCCTTATGTAAGCAACAACTATATACAAGCCTTGCAGATTTAGTCCGTACTGGGACGGGCGCCCAGCATCCTCTGCGGACTAGGAGAAAAAGATTTACCGGTAGGTTTAAAATCTTATTTTCTCTTACGTCCTAGAGGATGCTGGGGACTCCGTAAGGACCATGGGGTTTATACCAAAGCTCCAAACCGGGCGGGAGAGTGCGGATGACTCTGCAGCACCGATTGAGCAAACGCGAGGTCCTCCTCAGCCAGGGTATCAAACTTGTAGAATTTTGCAAAAGTGTTTGAACCCGACCAAGTAGCTGCTCGGCACAGCTGTACTGCCGAGACGCCTCGGGCAGCCGCCCAAGAAGAGCCCACCTTCCTAGTGGAATGGGCCTTTACCGAATTTGGTAACGGCAATCCAGCCGCGGAATGAGCCTGCTGAATCGTGTGACAGATCCAGCGAGCAATAGTCTGCTTAGAAGCAGGCGCGCCAACCTTGTTGGCTGCATACAGGACAAACAGAGCCTCTGTCTTCCTAACCCTAGCCGTCCTGGCTACATAGATTTTTAAGGCCCTGACTACATCCAGGGACTTGGAGTCCTCCAAGTCACTCGTAGCCACAGGTACCACAATAGGTTGGTTCATATGAAATGAAGAAACCACCTTAGGCACAAATTGAGGACGAGTCCTCAATTCCGATCTATCCACATGAAAAATCAAGTAGGGGCTCTTGCGAGACAAGGCCGCCAACTCTGACACCCGCCTTGCAGATGCCAAGGCTAATAACATGACCACCTTCCAGGTGAGAAATTTTAATTCAACCGTTTGAAGGGGTTCAAACCAGTGGGATTTAAGGAACTGTAACACCACGTTAAGGTCCCATGGTGCCACTGGTGGCACAAAAGGAGGCTGGATGTGCAGCACTCCCTTTACAAAAGTCTGGACTTCTGGGAGAGAAGCCAATTCCTTCTGAAAGAATATAGATAGGGCCGAAATCTGTACCTTAATGGAGCCTAACTTTAGGCCCATATCCACACCTGTCTGCAGGAAGTGGAGAAAACGGCCCAGATGGAAATCTTCCGTAGGAGCATTCTTGGTTTCACACCAAGATACATACTTCCTCCAGATACGGTGATAATGCTTCGCCGTTACCTCCTTCCTAGCCTTTATCAGAGTAGGGATAACTTCCTCTGGAATACCTTTCTCAGCTAGGATTCGGTGTTCAACCGCCATGCCGTCAAACGCAACCGCGGTAAGTCTTGGAACATGCAAGGCCCCTGCTGCAACAGGTCTTCCCTGAGAGGAAGAGGCCACGGATCTTCTGTGAGCATCTCCTGAAGATCCGAATACCAGGCCCTTCGAGGCCAATCTGGAACAATGAGTATTGTCTGTACTCTTTTTCGTCTTATGATTCTCAGCACTTTTGAGATGAGAGGCAGAGGAGGGAACACATAGACCGACTGAAACACCCATGGTGTCACTAGGGCGTCTACCGCTACTGCCTGAGGGTACCTTGACCTGGCACAATACCTCCGAAGCTTTTTGTTGAGGCGTGACGCCATCATGTCTATTTGAGAAAGTGCCCAAAGACTTGTTATCTCTGCAAAGACCTCTTGATGAAGTCCCCACTCTCCTTGATGGAGATCATGTCTGTTGAGGAAGTCTGCTTCCCAGTTGTCCACTCCCGGTATGAAGACTGCTGACAGAACGCTTACGTGATTTTCCGCCCAGCGCAGAATCCTGGTGGCTTCCGCCATTGCCACTCTGCTCATTGTCCTGCCTTGGCAGTTTACATGAGCCACGGCTGTGACGTTGTCTGATTGAATCAGAACTGGTAGGTCGCGAAGAAGATACTCCGCTTGTCGTAGGCCGTTGTATATGGCCCTCAATTCCAGCATGTTGATGTGTAGACAAGCCTCCTGGCTTGACCATAGACCCTGAAAATTTCTTCCTTTTGTGACTGCTCCCCATCCTCGGAGGCTCGCGTCCGTGGTCACCAGAACCCAGTCTTGAATGCTGAACCTGCGACCTTCTAGAAGGTGAGCACTCTGCAGCCACCACAGGAGAGACACCCTGGCCCTGGGGGACAGGCTTATCTTTTGATGTAGCTGCAGATGGGACCCTGACCACTTGTCCAGAAGGTCCCACTGAAACGTCCTCGCATGGAACCTGCCGAAGGGTATGGCCTCGTAGGCTGCCACCATTTTTCCCAGAACTCGAGTGCATTGATGAACAGACACTCTTTTTGGTTTTAGCAGGTCCCTGACCATGTTCTGGAGATCCTGGGCTTTTTCCATTGGTAGAAAAACCCTCTTCTGTTCCGTGTCCAGAATCATGCCTAGGAATGATAGTCGAGTCGTTGGAATCAACTGTGACTTTGGCAGATTGAGAATCCAACCGTGTTGTTGTAACACTCTCAGGGAGAGAGACACGCTTTTCAGCAATTGATCTCTCGATCTCGCCTTTATCAGGAGATCGTCCAAGTACAGGATAATTGTGACTCCCTGCCTGCGCAGGAGCACCCTCATTTCCGCCATCACTTTGGTGAAAATCCTCGGGGCCGTGGAAAGCCCAAACGGCAACGTCTGAAACTGGTAATGACAGTCCTGTACCGCGAACCTCAGGTACTCCTGATGAGGAAATATGGGGACATGAAGATAGGCATCCTTCACATCCAGCGACACCATAAAATCCCCTCCTTCCAGACTGGATATCACAGCCCGGAGTGATTCCATCTTGAATTTGAACTTTTTCAAGTACAGGTTTAGGGATTTTAGATTTAAAATGGGTCTGACCGAACCATCCGGCGTCGGGACCACGAACAGGGTTGAATAGTACCCTTTTCCCTGTTGGACCAGGGGAACCTTGACAATCACTTGCTGTTGACACAGCTTTTGAATTGCATCTAATACTACTTCCCTCTCCGGGGAAGAGGCTGGCAAGGCCGACTTGAAAAATCGGCGAGGGGGCGCCTCTTCGAACTCCAGTTTGTAACCTTGGGATACGATTTCCAACGCCCAAGGATCCACGTCTGACAGAACCCAGACCTGGCTGAAGAGTCGAAGACGTGCCCCCACCGGCGCGGACTCCCTCACTGGAGCCCCAGCGTCATGCGGTGGATTTAGCAGAAGCCGGGGAGGACTTCTGCTCCTGGGAACTAGCCAAAGCAGGTGCTCTCTTACAAGGAAAGAGGAGCCCCGACCTCTTCTGGACTTATGCGACCGAAAGGACTGCATCTGATATTGGGGGTAATTCCAAGTTGATCGCAGCAGGAAATTTTTTAGCAGTTGGGCAAAACCATGTGCACTGCAGGTGTGGCAGATATAACATTTGCAGAGAGAGTTAGATTTGGGTGGGTTATTTTGTTTCTGTGCAGGGTAAATACTGGCTGCTTTACTTTTACACTGCAATTTAGATTGCAGATTTAACTCACCACACCCAAATCTAACTCTCTCTGCACATGTTATATCTGCCTCCCCTGCAGTGCACATGGTTTTGCCCAACTGCTAAAAAATTTCCTGCTGCGATCAACTTGGAATTACCCCCATTGTGGAGTTTTCTTTTGCTGTGGGGGAACAAAAGGTAAAAATGTAGCTGTGGAAACCAGGTCCGCGAGACCATCCCCAAACAAAACTTCACCCTTATAAGGTAAAACCTCCATATGCTGCTTCCAGTCGGCATCACCTGACCATTGGCGGGTCCACAGAGCTCGTCTCGCCGAAACTGCCATGGCGTTGGCTCTGGAACCAAGCAGCCCCACGTCTCTTTGAGCGTCTCTCATATATAAGACTACGTCTTTAATGTGACCTAAAGTCAGCAAAATGGTATCCTTGTCCAGGGTATCAATGTCAGCTAATAAGGTATCTGTCCACGCTGCCACTGCGCTACAAACCCATGCCGATGCAATTGCCGGCCTGAGCAAAGCACCCATATGTGTATAAATATATTTTAATGTAGTTTCCTGTCTACGATCCTCAGGATCCTTGAGGGCTGCCGTGTCTGGAGACGGTAGCACCACCTTCTTGGACAGACGCGTTAAAGCCTTGTCCACCCTGGGCGAGGATTCCCACCGTACCCTGTCCTTTGCAGGGAAAGGATACGCCATAAGGATCCTCTTGGGAATGTGCAGTGTTTTGTCTGGAGTTTCCCAAGCTTTTTCAAATAATTCGTACAGTTCATGAGATGGAGAAAAGTTACCTCAGGTTTCTTTTCCTTATACATGCGCACCCTCGTGTCAGGGACAGAGGGTTCATCTGTGATATGCAAAACATCTTTTATTGCCATAATCATATAATGAATACTTTTGGCCACCTTTGGGTGTAACCTTGCCTCATCATAGTCGACACTGGAGTCAGAATCCGTGTCGGTATCAGTGTCTGCTATTTGGGATAGGGGACGCTTTTGAGACCCTGACGGGACCTGTGACCCAGTCAAATCCGTGGATTGACTCCCTGCTGTTTCCCTGGACTCAGCTTTGTCCATTCTCTTATGTAATAAGGTCACATTTGCATTTAAAATATTCCACATATCATACCAATCATGAGTCGGCGTTGCCGACGGAGACACCACAATCATCTGCTCCACCTCCTCCTTGGATGAGCCTTCCGCTTCAGACATGCTGACACACGCATACCGACACCCCCACACACACACAGGGATATATCTATAAGGGGACAGTTCCCTAACAAGGCCCTTTGGAGAGACAGAGAGAGAGTATGCCAGCACACACCCAGCGCCAACTGACACTGGAACCAATTCACAGTTAAAGCGCTTTTATATATATTAACTGTGATATACACTCACTGCGCCTACATGTGCCCCCCCCCCCCCCCCCCCCCCTTTTTCAGCCCTGTATCACCGTTCAGCAGGGGAGAGTCCGGGGAGCCAGCTTCTCTGCAGATCACTGTGGAGAAAATGGCGCTTGTTAGTGCTGTGAGACCAAGCTCCGCCCCTCAGTGGCGGGCTTCGGTCCCGCTCAAATGTACAAATAATGGCGGGGAATGTATATATCTACTGCCTCCGCAGCCCATATATTAAAAATGCCAGTCCATTGATGCCCGGACTCTGCTAACATTGCTAACACTGCTATCACTACTATTACCTCCAGCACTTCAACTGTCCCTCCCTCTGTTATCAATACAGAGGACTGTTCCCAACCTCTTACTTCCCTATAGGTAACTTTCTCTACGTTCCTCCTTTATTAACATTTGTTTTCTTGCTTCTTCTCTCCTTTCCTCCTCTTTCTCTCTCTTGCTTCCACTCTCCACAGGATTATACTCTGTTTTGATATATAGACTCGATCCGATAAATGAAAAAATAAAATGAGACTGATCAAGTACACATTCGGACTTACACAGGGCACATATTGCTAATACCAGTTAGCCTATATCACCATAGAACTGTCTTTATTGGTTTGGTATAGCATGTACACTGCATGTCTTCATGTTCAAAACCTTAACCTGTACAACTTTGTTATTGTTACTGTTTTGGCTATCGATCATTCTCAATAAAAAATTCTAACTTTAAAAATGCCAGTCCAGAGGTTTATATTGCTGCCCAGGGCGCCCCCCCTGCGCTTTGCACCCATCAGTGCCTGTCAGTGTGTGTAATGTGTGGGAGCAATGGCGCGCAGCGTTACCGCTGCGTGCTTACCTCAGGGAAGATTTGAAGTCTTCTGCCGCCTTTGAAGTCTTCTTTCTTCTTATACTCACCCGGCTTCTATCTTCCGGCTCCGCGACGAACGGCGCGGCTCTGGGACGAACGGCGGGGGGAGACCTGCTTTCCGATCCCTCTGGAGCTAATGGTGTCCAATAGCCTAAGAAGCAGAGCCTATCACTTAAGTAGGTCTGCTTCTCTCTCCTCAGTCCCACGATGCAGGGAGCCTGTTGCCAGCAGTGCTCCCTGAAAATAAAAAACCTAACAAAATTCTTTTATCAGAGAAACTCAGTAGAGCTCCTCTGTAGTGCACCCATTCTCCTCTGGGCACAGAATCTAACTGAGGTCTGGAGGAGGGGCATAGAGGGAGGAGCCAGTGCACACCCATACTAAAAGTTCTTTATAGTGCCCATGTCTCCTGCGGAGCCCGTCTATACCCCATGGTCCTTACGGAGTCCCCAACATCCTCTAGGACGTAAGAGAAATATCCTGCGGCTTTTTTTATCGCTAGGCGTGCGCAAGGTGATTGACAGGACGAGGACGTTTGGGGGTGGTAACTGGCCGTTTTGGGTGTGGTTCGTTTTATCAACAGTGTCTAGGTCGACAATGTTTAGGTCGACCACTATAGGTCGACAGTCACTAGGTCGACATGGATGGAAGGTCGACAGGGTTTCTAGGTCGACATGTGCTAGGTCGACAGGTCTAAAGGTCGACATGAGGATTTTTATTTTTTTTGGTGTCGTTTTCTTCGTAAAGTGACCGGGATCCCAAATTAGTGCACCGCGTCCCCTCGCATGGCTCGCCATGCTTCGGGCATGGTGCCTTCGCTCCGCTACCGCTTCGCTCGGCACACTTTACCGTGCCAATCGTAGTCCACATGGTTCGTTAAGTATGAAAAAATCCCCCCCCCAAAAAATGTGAAAAACTCATGTCGACCTTTAGACCTGTCGACCTAGCACATGTCGACCTAGAAACCCTGTCGACCTTCCAATAATGTCGACCTAGTGACTGTCGACCTATTTTGGTCGACCTAAACATTGTCGACCTAGACACTGTCGATCTTCAGACCGTATCCCGGCCGTTTTCTGGGAGTGTCAGGAAAAACGCAGGCCTTCCCATGCATCTTCAGGGCGGGTGTGTCAGCTCCAGAGATGAAAAGAAACACCCACCGGACTCATCACAAATTCTTTTGCAATCACGTACACAGTAGCGGACTATACGCAAATACAGGCAACATCGGACCTAAGGGTTGGTCTATTACTATGCAGACTGGACACAGCAGTGGAGATGCAGGCGCCATGTTTTTGCACATATGACCTCGCAGCCGCCAGCGGATAATCTCACTGAAATCAGCCATGCCTGCATTTCCCAATCACTCCCTAAAAACTCCGTGTTACCAACTCTAAACGGGCCCATTCCTGTCAATTTTCCATGAAATCCTCATTGCAAGTGAGATTGGAGCGGCCCCTTGGCGCATGCGCATTGCCATCGCAGCAAAAGTCTGCCAATAATCGCTCCGTTGCGTGATAATCGGCCATTGCGTACAAATCTGAATTAGGCCCGCTGTATACAAGTACATGCTAAACAATGCCAGCTAGCAATCGGTCACGTGGGTCAGCTTTTTAACTTGAGATGCATCTGCGATGAGCAATAGAATTATTTTATTCCATGGTAAAAGATGACTCATAGGCCGGCCATGTGGGCAGCCATCTTGCGCTTTGCTTTCTGTGCAGGGCCAGACTACAAGCCCCATTGTGGATGTATGTATATTTCTGCAGGTTGTAAGAGCTGTGATGAGACGCAGGGCTCTATATATTAAACACTACACTTACATAGCTTTATTGTTATTCCACTATCGGCTATGGTATTCCCAGGAAAAGCCAGATGACGGCCATGTTTAAAAGTGTCTGACAGGAAAATACACACATGCTGGCTGGGCAGGAGCGGTAACGAGACAAGGCTTCTTTATGTTAGACACTTCTCAGCCTCTGTTCCCACAGACGTGAGCTAACACAGCCTCCGTATAACAAAAGCACAGTCCTGTCTGCCTGTCTATTTATTTTGTCCAGACACGCCGAGCTGCCATCGCTGTATAACGCCACCTCCAATATGGTGCCGTTTGGTTCTGCCGCCGTTTCTAAACACTAGTGAGTGATGCACAAGAGTCATCTAGCTAAATAGCCATGCCCAAAGAGGAAACTACATTGGTTAAAGTCTACTAGGTCACAAAATAATCCATGTGGGTGGGTTATAAAGTCAAGTAAATGTCACTGGTCCACGTGGATAAATACTTATTACAATATAATTTCAAAGAGAAGACAACAAAAATGTAAATGATTTCTCCCTAATAGTTAGGGGTCGGACAAAATGAGCCTGTTATACACAAAGTTCCATAGAGCGGGAAAATGAAAAATGCTACCAATTGCTGCTGCTTCGTATTGTCATACAGGGTGTGGTATGAAATGTCGGCACTCCTATTTTAGCCTAACCCTAACTGCCGCCGTACCCTAACTTCATGTGTCAACATGATGACTACATGTGTCATACATACAGACATGATCATGTAGAGTTTTCTTTTACATGTACCCTGAAGAGCGCTACTATACAAGTTAATGAGAAGGGATGTCATACATGGGTGGTATTCATGTGACCGCCGGTCAGCTGACCGACAGTCACATGACCTCCTCCACCAGCCCGACGGGTCACTGTCCCGATGGTCGCCATGCCGACCAACAGGGACTATTTCCACTCGTGGGTGTCCACGACACCCATAGAGTGGGAATAGAACCCGTTGCCACCGAGCCCGCAAGGGGCTTGCTGCACTCGCCCCTCCCCGCTGGGATCCCGGCGTCGGTAAGCTGACCGGCGGTCAGGAGACCGCCGGTCAGCCGTACTACACCCGTCATACACACAGGGGGTGATTCAGAGCTGATCATAGATGTGCTACGATCAGTTTCTCTGACCTGCAGGGGGATGGCCCGCATGTCAAGCGCTGCCCCCCCCCCCCCCCGCACGGGAGCGAAAGCATCGCGCTGCGGCGATGCTTTCGCACCCGCCAAGTAGCTCCCTATGTGCGCAGGCTAGCAGTGCTGGCAGCATGGCTACCCACCACGTCCTGGGTTGCAGCAGCTGCGTGTGAGGTCATGCAGTTACCGCGGCCCACACCAATGGCGTTCTAACTCTGTTGGCATGCTCCCTCACGCCCCTCCTCTGCCTGGCGATCGCAGCCCTTAGATGCTTTCGCAGCTCACTGGGCCTCACGCGGTGAGCACGCGCAGTGTGCTCGCTGCGCATACGCACTCCCCAAAGGGCTTTAGACTGCGATCGCTGCCGTTGCAGTGATCGGGTGTGAATTAGGCCCATTGTCCTTTATTGGATTCACATACATCACTGTGAGGAGCGCTGCTACATGAGGTAACCAGGATGGGGTGCCCTACACAAAGATGGGATCATTGATGGTCTTCTACAGTTACTGTGAGGAGCGCTACCACATGAGGTAACCAGGATGGGGGGGCCCTACACAAAGATGGGATCATTGATGGTCTTCTACAGTTACTGTGAGGAGCGCTGCTACATGAGGTAACCAGGATGGGGTGCCCTACACAAAGATGGGATCATTGATGGTCTTCTACAGTTACTGTGAGGAGCGCTGCTACATGAGGTAACCAGGATGGGGTGCCCTACACAAAGATGGGATCATTGATGGTCTTCTACAGTTACTGTGAGGAGCGCTGCTACATGAGGTAACCAGGATGGGGTGCCCTACACAAAGATGGGATCATTGATGGTCTTCTACAAGCACTGTGAGGAGCACTGCTACATGAGGTAACCAGGATGGGGTGCCCTACACAAAGATGGGATCATTGATGGTCTTCTACAGTTACTGTGAGGAGCGCTGCTACATGAGGTAACCAGGATGGGGGTGTCCTACACAAAGATGGGATCATTGATGGTCTTCTACAGTCACTGTGAGGAGCGCTACCACATGAGGTAACCAGGATGGGGGGGCCATACACAAAGATGGGATCATTGATGGTCTTCTATAGTCACTGTGATGGGTGCTGCTACTTAATGTAATGTGGTAGGGGATGTCATACATACAGTGTCCTCCAGTGTCTTCTTTTACTATCACTATGAGGAGCACTGCTACACAAGGTAATGAGGTGAGGGGTGTCACACACACTGACATGGTTCTCTAGACTGGTGCCGTGTCTGTGAGGAGGTCATGTCACACACACAGATATGATTATCAAGTGACTTCAACAATCACTCTGGGGAGCACTGCTGCAGAGGTAATGAGGAGGGGGGTGTTATATACACTCTAGTGTCTTCTCCTACAGTCACTGGTAGCAATACTGCTATATAAGGTAATGGAGAGGAGTATGGGGAAGTTATGCACACAGATATGGTCATTAGTGTTTTATTTTACATCACTGTGAGGAGCACTGCTACACAATGTGATGAGGAGAGGGATGTCATTCATATAGACATGGTCATCTAATGTCTTCTCTTACAGTCACTGTGAGGAACACTGCTACACAATGTGATGAGGAGAGGGATGTCATTCATATAGACATGGTCATCTAATGTCTTCTCTTACAGTCACTGTGAGGAACACTGCTACACAATGTGATGAGGAGAGGGATGTCATTCATATAGACATGGTCATCTAATGTCTTCTCTTACAGACAATGTGATGATCGCTGCTACACAAGAAGGGGAATATTATACATGGCCATCGAGTGTCTTCTCCTTGAGCGGCCCAATTATCAAAATATATTTGCGGCTTATTCCCCGAAAACACCTCCACAAATATTTAGTATCACCTAAATGTATGAAGACGATATCACAGCACATATTGGAGATATATCTGCTGCGATCTCTCCATTCCAGACTGCAGCCGCAACCCACATAAGTTTCTCTGGAGAAATGTGAAGCTGGCAGATTTACCAAGCTCCAAAAATGCTAAGTATTATGGAGACTGGCCCCCGCAGCTATGGGCTACACTTCACAAGACTCATCGGGAGAGAGTTACTCCGGAACCCTCCCCAGCAATGGCCGCTGAGCGGTCAGAAGGCAGATGAGCAGGAGTCCCGACACTGAAACGATCTCATTGTAGGGACGGGTTCCTTTCGGAGCCCCTGTCCCTTTTGTTTGCGCTTCATACATCTGGCCGATGTAATCGCATCCTGCAATGCAACCTTGGGCTCAATGTGCAGAGCGGTGATACCGCCTGGTCAGTATTTATGTGCCTTGGGTCCTGTTGGAGAAAGAGCGCTATATAAATAAAATGATTATTATTATTATTATTATCCTGGCTGGTAAGCAGCCGCGACTTGCGCCTGAAAGGTAGTGCGCTACGCACAATGCGATTATAGCAGATGCTGGAAAAGACGTGGAAATACTTCTGCTCTAAGTTTCCAGCCCATGTGAAACAATTCTGATAATGCATTGCACAAACTCTGTACCTTCCACGGGGAACGGCTCCTCAGCAGCCAGGACACTTGGGCTATTTCCCTGATGTTACCCAGAACCGCACAGCTTACACTTCAAACACTTTACTCTTCTTGTGTGCTGAGTGAGCCCAAGACAGGGTCAAAGTTTTACAAACTTTTCGGTTAACCCCTTAGCTCCTGCACAGCGCAACCACTCAAAAGGACTGCGTCTCAGTCAGGAACTGTGTATAGTTTACAGTACACTTGCCTGATATATATACTGTATACTGTACATGTATATTGTATGTGTGCCTGCTGCTCCCTCCTCCCCCAGATCTCACCCTTCTGTCCAGATCTCCCCCAGTCCTGGTCTGTTTACTTCTCCACAGTTTGTCCTCATTATCCCCTTCACACCCCTTTTCTTGTTCCAGGAAGCGGATCCTCACACCCTGCTTAACCTCCGACCCCGTCCATTCATTCACACAGCACACCCTTTGATGTCTCACAGCCCTTGCTTCATACTGTACAAATGACAGGGACCAGATAAACACATCTGTCAGCATTTCCTGGGTCTGGAAATATTTAGAGCAAGATCCCCAATTCTATATATACTGGAAGAGTTTGCTGTCGATTCAATTAGCCGCAAGTGGGGTGATGGGCCAACAATGGTGCGGTAACATCAACCCGTCCCCACCTCACCTCAGCCTGACAGATTGTTGGGTGCAGCCCTGTGTAAGGGCCACATATGCACACTCTTATTCCAGAACCAACTGAACTGATTCACCTAGAGAGTGTTGCCATGGCGGCTTGAAGGACAGATCCTAAAGTCCAGATTTTGGGGTCTATTCATGAAGCAGTGAAAAGAGTGGAGAAGTGAGCCTGTGGAGAAGTTGCCCATGGTAACCAATCAGCAGTTCCGTACAATTGTATAGTATGCAAATTTTAAATGTTACTTTAATGCTGATTGGTTACCATGGGCAACTTCTCCACTGGCTCACTTTTCCACACTTTTCACTGCTTCATAAATAGGGATGTAGTATGTTATGCCGGCTGTCGGGATCCCAGCGCCGGGATCCCGACCGCCAGCATGCCGGCAGCGGGGGAGCGCAAAAGAGCCCCTTGCGGGCTCGCCACATTGCGGGCATGGTGGCGGGCTATGCACACCACGCTATTTATTCTCCCTCCAGGGGGGTCGTGGACCCCCAAGAGGGAGAATAGTTGTCTGTATGCCGGCTGTCGGTATTCCTGCGCCGGTATACTGAGCGCCGGGATCCCAACAGCCGGCATATCAAATGCCATCCCATGAATAGATCTCTTGGTCTTTCAGTTAAAAATATAAAGGGGGAAAGTGGTAAAAACTTGGAGGGGTCTATTCATGAAGCTGTGAAAAGAGTGGAGAAATGAGTCAGTGGAGAAGTTGTCAATGGCAACCAATCAGGTTTGAGGTAATATTTATAAGTGCATTCTATAAAATTATACATAGCAGCTGATTGGTTGTCAAAGGCATCTTCTCCACTTGCTCACTTCTGCACACTTTTCACTACTTCATGAATGCATCCCTTGGAGAGAGATAAAGTATCAGCCAACCAGCTCCTAACTGCCATGTTACAGGCTGTGTTTGAAAAATGTCAGGAGCTGGCTGGCCGGTACTTTACCTCTCTCTCATCTTTGATAAAGCATGGTGTTGGTGCGTACCTGGACTCTAGTGGCATGTGCAGTGTACCCCCTCAGTAAACCAGATTGTGCCTCCTTGATATACCAGCTTGCACCCATAAGTATACCGCCATTGTGCTCCCCATATACCAGCTTTTGACTGCTCAGCTGTTTACCACCTCTATAGGCAAGCCATGGGCCCTTCCTATACCAGATATAGAGCCCCATTCTCCCCTCCTCTCTTTGCCCATGTCCCTATGCTATTACCCGGGCATCACTCAGCCCTCAGCTCTTGCAGGCCCAGATAATGGTTCATGCCTCCCCTAAGCTTTTCTCCCCCTGTACCCCAAAAAGATAAGAGATTGTTGGGGTTCTAGATAATACAGTTCCTGGAGCTACAGCGACAATGATAGGTGGAGGGGGCAAGCAGAGCTGAACCCCAGTGACCGGACTCAGCGGAACCCTGCTCAGCCAATGGCAGACTGACATAATGTGGGGACACTTAGACAATTACTACAGACACTGACATAATAGGATGATGTAGAAGGGATCCGGTCTGAAGATCGACAGTGTCTAGGTCGACAATGTTTAGGTCGACCACTATAGGTCGACAGTCACTAGGTCGACATGGATGGAAGGTCGACAGGGTTTCTAGGTCGACATGTGCTAGGTCGACAGGTCTAAAGGTCGACATGAGTTTTTCACATTTTTTTTTCTTTTTTTGGATTTTTTCATACTTAACGATCCACGTGGACTACGATTGGAACGGTAAAGTGTGCCGAGCGAAGCGGTAGCGGAGCGAAGGCACCATGCCCGAAGCATGGCGAGCGAAGCGAGCCAGGCGAGGGGACGCGGTGCACTAATTTGGGATCCCGGTCACTTTACGAAGAAAACGACGCCATTTTTTTTAAAAATCCTCATGTCGACCTTTAGACCTGTCGACCTAGCACATGTCGACCTAGAAACCCTGTCGACCTTCCATCCATGTCGACCTAGTGACTGTCGACCTATAGTGGTCGACCTAAACATTGTCGACCTAGATACTGTCGATAAAACGAACCACACCCATGTAGAACAGGTCAGGTCCCCCGGATGCACATTTACCTGTCATTTCCCCGCTCCCACCTGATTACACAATTACCTGTGTCTGACAATCAGGGAAATAACTGGCTATTTGGCCACAGCAGCTTCCCATGCGCAATTATCAGACTCCAGCCATCTGTTTTACCTCTGACTGCTGTTTGTTTCCCTTGTGCGTTTCACCTGTATGACCCTGATCCTAATTCCCTAATATTCAGGTGGGCAACTCTGAAGTTTAAGGCCATGTTCACATCAAGTTCAGTACACACACAACACTGTATTTATAGACAGGCCCAATAAACTGTGGACATCTGTCATTGCCTCAGACGCTGTTGCATCACCTGTAATTCCTTGGACAATGCAAAAGGCACGTCTTTCTTCCAGTGTGATATCCTCTGTGTTGTTTATATACGGAGACTAACAGCATGTACATTGATGCCCAGTGACCTGGGGTAGAGGGTGACACAGAGGGGTGTGGCTCTTTGGGTCAACTGTGTCTGAAGGTCGTCGGTAAGTAGGTCAACACTGACTGAAGGTTGACACATCACTAGGACAACAGGTATGGAAGGTCGACATGGTACCTACTTACAGGCTTTGCTAAGTACCACTCACTGCTGGCAAAAACTGGATCCCCAACTGACGGGGATCACTCTTCCAGTGCAAAGGGGCGTTTCAGGGCAGTCGCAGACACTGATCCATCTCATGGGAGCGCCATGGGGATGCCGTGGGCGCTGATTTGGCACATGCGGTCAGCAATGGACCCCTCTAACTGATGGATCTTTTTCACCCACGTGGGTGTAAGTCCCAATAAATGGAATACACAATAACCCATGTATGAAAAAAATATCTCGCTCAACAGGAGGCACCCATCCTTAGGGGAAGATTTATCAAAGCTTGGAGATAGATAAAGTGGATGGAAATAAAGTACCAGCCAGTCAGCTCCTAACTGCCACGCAGGCCCGCCACCAGGCGGGTGCTGTGGGCCCAGCTGTCTCAGGCCTGGCCTCTCTAACAGAGAGGGGAGGGCCCGGGGCGCTCATGCCGGAGCTCGCCTGCCACCGTCGTCGGTCCTCATGCCGCCGCCACTGCCGTTGTTTGCCCGGCGCCCGCAGGCTATTGCAAATATCCCTCTCAAGATGCCGCCGCCTCATAGAAGACCGTTATTAAAGATACAGAGGAGTATCTTTAATAACTGTCTCCTCCAAGGCGGTGGCCAATTTGGAGGGACATTTTCAATCATTTTATTTGAAGCATGCTGCCGAACAGTCTGCAGCGGCGGCAGGGCAGGAGAGGACGAGCAGAACCCTGGGACCTGACAACAAGCAATACCCCTGACAATGAGCAGGTACTGGGGCATTACTGTGTTGGGAAGCATAATATGGTGCTTGGGGCAAAACTGTAGGGACATATGGTAGGAATGTTCTTTTTTTTAAATATATATATATATATAGTTGGGGGGGCGGGGGGGGGGGGGGGGGGCTGCCTATTTTTCCAGTCCTGGGCCCCATAATTTCTGATGGCAGCCCACCTGCCATGTTACAGGCTGTGTTTGAAAAATGACAGGAGATGATTGGCTGGTACTTTACCTCTCTTCACTTTATCTCTCTCCAAGCTTTGATGCATCCAGTAGCGGATCTTGCTACGGGCACGCAGGATTTTTGCCCAGGGCGCCGCATTGTGGTAGTGGCACATAGACACTAGGGGTCATAATTGACCTCTAGTGTCTATGCGTTGCTATGGGAGAGACGTCATGACGTCTCCCACATAGATCAGAGGAGCCGCGCCGGCGGCCGGAGACTAGCAGCGGTCGGGAATCAGCAGCGGTCGGGAATCAGGAGCGGGGATTGTAAGTATTAATTTTTTTTTTTTAAGCGGTGCAACTAGAGGGCACAACTCTACAGGGGGCACAGTACTGGGGGCACGGCGCAACTAGGGGGCACAACTCTAGAGGGGGCACAGTACTGGGGGCACAACTCTAGAGGGGGCACAGTACTGGGGGCACGGCGCAACTAGGGGGCACAACTCTTCTGGGGGCACAACTCTACGGGGGGCATAACTGACCACGCCCCTTCTCCGTGAAGCCACGCCCCTATTTTTTGCCCGGGGCGCCACAAAGTCTAGATCTGGCCCTGGATGCATCTCCCCCTTGGATTCTGAAATCCTCCAGTAAATCTCAAACCTCACCGCTTCTTAAACTGGGCATACACTATACAATTATCTGACAGATCTGGCTGGTTGGAATGAAAATCTGGTAATGGATGGTAATGTATGAGAGCACATGACAATCGACCATTTGCTCCCAAGCACTGGAAGACTGACAAAAATCTCTCGTTCAGACAAATTGGTTAAAAATAAGAATTTACTTACCGATAATTCTATTTCTCATAGTCCGTAGTGGATGCTGGGGACTCCGTAAGGACCATGGGGAATAGCGGCTCCGCAGGAGACTGGGCACATCTAAAGAAAGCTTCAGGACTATCTGGTGTGCACTGGCTCCTCCCCCCATGACCCCCCTCCAAGCCTCAGTTAGGATACTGTGCCCGGACGAGCGTACACAATAAGGAAGGATTTTGAATCCCGGGTAAGACTCATACCAGCCACACCAATCACACCGTATAACCTGTGATCTGAACCCAGTTAACAGCATGATAACAGAGGAGCCTCTGAAAGATAGCTCACAACAATAATAACCCGATTTTTGTAACAATAACTATGTACAAGTATTGCAGACAATCCGCACTTGGGATGGGCGCCCAGCATCCACTACGGACTATGAGAAATAGAATTATCGGTAAGTAAATTCTTATTTTCTCTAACGTCCTAAGTGGATGCTGGGGACTCCGCTAGGACCATGGGGATTATACCAAAGCTCCCAAACGGGCGGGAGAGTGCGGATGACTCTGCAGCACCAAATGAGAGAACTCCAGGTCCTCCTCAGCCAGGATATCAATTTTGTAGAATTTTACAAACGTATTTGCTCCTGACCAAGTAGCTGCTCGGCAAAGTTGTAAAGCCGAGACCCCTCGGGCAGCCGCCCAAGATGAGCCCACCTTCCTTGTGGAGTGGGCATTTACAGATTTTTGGCTGTGGCAGGCCTGCCACAGAATGTGCAAGCTGAATTGTACTACAAATCCAACGAGCAATAGTCTGCTTAGAAGCAGGAGCACCCAGCTTGTTGGGTGCATACAGGATAAACAGCGAGTCAGATTTCCTGACTCCAGCCGTCCTGGAAACATATATTTTCAGGGCACTGACAACGTCTAGCAACTTGGAGGCCTCCAAGTCCCTAGTAGCCGCAGGCACCACCAATAGGTTGGTTCAGGTGAAACGCTGAAACCACCTTGGGGAGAAACTGAGGACGAGTCCTCAATTCCGCCCTATCCGAATGGAAAATCAGATAAGGGCTTTTTCAGGATAAAGCCGCCAATTCTGACACGCGCCTGGCCCAGGCCAGGGCCAACAGCATGACCACTTTTCATGTGAGATATTTTAACTCCACAGATTTAAGTGGTTCAAACCAATGTGACTTTTGGAACCCAAAACTACATTGAGATCCCAAAGTGCCACTGGAGGCACAAAAGGAGGCTGTATATGCAGTACCCCTTTTACAAACGTCTGAACTTCAGGGACTGAAGCTAGTTCTTTTTGGAAGAAAATTGACAGGGCCGAAATTTGAACCTTAATGGACCCCAATTTCAGGCCCATAGACACTCCTGTTTGCAGGAAATGTAGGAATCGACCCAGTTGAATTTCCTCCGTCGGGCCTTACTGGCCTCGCACCACACAACATATTTTCACCAATTGCGGTGATAATGTTTTTGCGGTTACATCCTTCCTGGCTTTGATCAGGATAGGGATGACTTCATCCGGAATGCCTTTTTTCCTTCAGGATCCGGCGTTCAACCGCCATGCCGTCAAACGCAGCCGCGGTAAGTCTTGGAACAGACAGGGTCCTTGCTGGAGCAGGTCCCTTCTTAGAGGTAGAGGCCACGGATCCTCCGTGAGCATCTCTTGAAGTTCCGGTTACCAAGTCCTTCTTGGCCAATCCGGAACCACGAATATAGAGCTTACTCCTCTCCATCTTATCAATCTCAGTACCTTGGGTATGAGAGGCAGAGGAGGGAACACATACCCTGACTGGTACACCCACGGTGTTACCAGAGCGTCTACAGCTTATTGCCTGAGGGTCCCTGGACCTGGCGCAATACCTGTCGAGTTTTTAATCATGTGGAAGACTTCTGGGTGAAGTCCCCACTCTCCCGGGTGGAGGTCGTGCTGAGGAAGTCTGCTTCCCAGTTGTCCACTCCCGGAATGAATACTGCTGACAGTGCTATCACATGATTTTCCGCCCAGCGAAGAATCCTTGCAGCTTCTGCCATTGCCCTCCTGCTTCTTGTGCCACCCTGTCTGTTTACGTGGGTGACTGCCGTGATGTTGTCCGACTGGATCAACACCGGCTGACCTTGAAGCAGAGGTCTTGCTAAGCTTAGAGCATTGTAAATGTCCCTTAGCTTCAGGATATTTATGTGAAGTGATGTCTCCAGGCTTGACCATAAGCCCTGGATATTCCTTCCCTGTGTGACTGCTCCGCAGCCTCGCAGGCTGGCATCCGTGGTCACCAGGACCCAGTCCTGAATGCCTAATCTGCGGCCCTCTAGAAGATGAGCACTCTGCAACCACCACAGGAGGGACACCCTTGTCCTTGGTGACAGGGTTATCCGCTGATGCATCTGAAGATGCGACCCGGACCATTTGTCCAGCAGGTCCCACTGGAAAGTTCTTGCATGGAATCTGTCGAATGGGATTGCTTCGTAGGAAGCCACCATTTTACCCAGAACCCTTGTGCATTGATGCACTGAGACTTGGCTCGGTTTTAGGAGGTTCCTGACTAGCTCGGATAACTCCCTGGCTTTCTCCTCCGGGAGAAACACCTTTTTCTGGACTGTGTCCAGGATCATCCCTAGGAACAGAAGACACGTCGTCGGAACCAGGTGCGATTTTGGAATATTAAGAATCCAATCGTGCTGCCGCAACACTACCTGAGATAGTGCTACACCGACCTCCAACTGTTCCCTGGATCTTACCCTTATCAGGGAATTGTCCAAGTAAGGGATAACTAAAATTCACTTCCTTCGAAGGAATATCATAATTTCGGCCATTACCTTGGTAAAGACCCGGGGTGCCGTGGACCATCCATACGGCAGCGTCTGAACTGATAGTGACAGTTCTGTACCATAAACCTGAGGTACCCTTGGTGAGAAGGGTAAATTTTGACATGAAGGTAAGCATCCTTGATGTCCCGAGACATCATGTAATCCCCTTCTTCCAGGTTCGCAATCACTGCTCTGAGTGACTCAATCTTGAATTTGAACCTCTGTATGTAAGTGTTCAAAGATTTTAGATTTAGAATCGGTCTCACCGAGCCGTCCGGCTTCGGTACCACAACAGTGTGGAATAATACCCCGTTCCCTGTTGCAGGAGGGGTATCTTGATTATCACCTGCTGGGAATACAGCTTGTGAATGGCTTCCAAAACTGTCTCCCTGTCAGAAGGAGACATCGGTAAAGCCGACTTTAGGAAACGGCGAGGGGGAGACGTCTCGAATTCTAATTTGTACCCCTGAGATATCACCTGAAGGATCCAGGGGTCTACTTGCGAGTGAGCCCACTGCGCGCTGAAATTTATTGAGACGGCCCCCCCACCGTGCCTGATTCTGCTTGTAAAGCCCCAGCGTATACTGAGGGCTTGGCAGAGGCGGGAGAGGGTTTCTGTTCCTGGGAACTGGCTGATTTCTGCAGCCTTTTTCCTCTCCCTCTTTCATGGGGCAGAAATGAGGAACCTTTTGCCCGCTTGTCCACGAAAAGACTGCGCCTGATAATACGGCGTCTTCTCATGTTGAGAGGCGACCTGGGGTACAAACGTGGAATTCCCAGCTGTTGCCGTGGCCACCAGGTCTGAAAGACCGACCCCAAATAACTCCTCCCCTTAATAAAGCAATACTTCCAAATGCCGTTTGGAATACGCATCACCTGACCACTGACGTGTCCATAACCCTCTACTGGTAGAAATGGACAACGCGCTTAGACTTGATGCCAGTCGGCAAATATTCCGCTGTGCATCACGCATATATAGAAATGCATCTTTTAAATGCTCTATAGGCAAAAATATACTGTCCCTATCTAGGGTATCAATATTTTCAGTCAGGGAATCCGACCACGCCAACCCAGCACTGCACATCCAGGCTGAGGCGATTGCTGGTCGCAGTATAACACCAGTATGTGTGTAAATACCTTTTAGGATACCCTCCTGCTTTCTATCAGCAGGATCCTTAAGGGCGGCCATCTCAGGCGAAGGTAGAGCCCTTACAAGCGTGTGATCGCTTTATCCACCCTAGGGGGTGTTTCCCAACGCACCCTAACCTCTGGCGGGAAAGGATATAATGCCAATAACATTTTAGAAATTATCAGTTGTTATCGGGGGAAACCTACGCATCATCACACACCTCATTTAATTTCTCAGATTCAGGAAAACTACAGGTAGTTTTTCCTCACCGAACATAATACCCCTTTTTTGGTGGTACTCGTATTATCAGAAATGTGTAAAACATTTTTCATTGCCTCAATCATGTAACGTGTGGCCCTACTGGAAGTCACATTCGTCTCTTCACCGTCGACACTGGAGTCAGTATCCGTGTCGGCGTCTATATCTGCCATCTGAGGTAACGGGCGCTTTAGAGCCCCCGACGGCCTATGAGACGTCTGGACAGGCACAAGCTGAGTAGCCGGCTGTCTCATGTCAACCACTGTCTTTTATACAGAGCTGACACTGTCACGTAATTCCTTCCAACAGTTCATCCACTCAGGTGTCGACCCCCTAGGGGGTGACATCACTATTACAGGCAATCTGCTCTGTCTCCACATCATTTTTCTCCTCATACATGTCGACACAAAAGTACCGACATACAGCACACACACAGGGAATGCTCTGATAGAGGACAGGACCCCACTAGCCCTTTGGGGAGACAGAGGGAGAGTTTGCCAGCACACACCAGAGCGCTATATATATACAGGGATAACCTTATATAAGTGTTTTTCCCCTTATAGCTGCTGTATAGTTAATACTGCACCTAATTAGTGCCCCCCTCTCTTTTTTAACCCTTTCTGTAGTGTAGTGACTGCAGGGGAGAGCCAGGGAGCTTCCCTCCAACGGAGCTGTGAGGGAAAATGGCGCCAGTGTGCTGAGGAGATAGGCTCCGCCCCTTTATCGGCGGCCTTATCACCCGTTTTTCTATGTATTCTGGCAGGGGTTAAATGCATCCATATAGCCCAGGAGCTATATGTGATGCATTTTTTGCCATCCAAGGTGTTTTTATTGCGTCTCAGGGCGCCCCCCCCCCCCCAGCGCCCTGCACCCTCAGTGACCGAAGTGTGCTGAGAGCAATGGCGCACAACTGCAGTGCTGTGCGCTACCTTGTTGAAGACAGGACGTCTTCTGCCGCCGATTTTCTGGACCTCTTCTGCCTTCTGGCTCTGTAAGGGGGCCGGCGGCGCGGCTCTGGGACCCATCCAAGCTGGGCCTGTGATCGTCCCTCTGGAGCTAATGTCCAGTAGCCTAAGAAGCCCAATCCACTCTGCACGCATGTGAGTTCGCTTCTTCTCCCCTTAGTCCCTCGATGCAGTGAGCCTGTTGCCAGCAGGTCTCACTGAAAATAAAAAACCTAAACTAAAACTTTCACTAAGAAGCTCAGGAGAGCCCCTAGTGTGCACCCTTCTCGTTCGGGCACAGAGATCTAACTGAGGCTTGGAGGGGGGTCATGGGGGGAGGAGCCAGTGCACACCAGATAGTCCTGAAGCTTTCTTTAGATGTGCCCAGTCTCCTGCGGAGCCGCTATTCCCCATGGTCCTTACGGAGTCCCCAGCATCCACTTAGGACGTTAGAGAAAAAAGGCTTTAACCAATTTGCCAGTTTTTGTCAGTTTTTCAGTATTTGATAGCAAATGGGTGATTGTCATGTGCTCTCATCCATTACCAGATTTTCATTCCAACCAGCCAGATCTGCCAGATAATTCTATAGTGTACGCCCAGCTTTAGTGATGACCCTAACAACAAGGCTCTGCGACATCTTGGTGCGGATACTTTTTGGTGTATAAAACATACTGTATATTGGCAGAAGCTTTCGATAGGATTCAGAAGAGCCAGGAATCAGAATTGGATTGAGGTTGGAAAGGGTTAATGATTTGTGAGCGAGGATGTTCCATTCTCCAAAACAGGGGGAAGGGGGGAGGCTGATGTCATTGGAGCATTCCATGCGATGTCTATCATCTGATTTTTGATAGTTCTTGCGCCGAGTTCCAGATGTTCTCCAGCAGCTGTCTGACTCACTCTTGGCCTTCTTCCCGAAGAGGAGTTAAATCGCTGGTTTTTCTACTCAAGCTTCCAGCTAATCCCAAAATCAAGACCACGGAGTCCACGTAAATCCACAGAAGAAGATATCATCTGGAGCTAGACAGTTGCTTTGATAGATAAAAATCCGGCCTTCCTATGTTGGGGCGACAGACGGGACTTTTCTCACGCAACACAAGATGGCAGCATTTCATCTGGATGCGGTCTCACGGTCTAGTGCGATCGCCTCTGGGAGAGACGAAGAGATAACTTGGCACAACAGCTGGCAGATGGACAAACGGTGATGTAAGATCAGCCGCTCACTTTAGTCTACAGCTCCGATAGAATACAACCGACAGAGTTATAGTAAAGGTAGAAGTACGACAGCTTCTCATACGTGCAGTCCTTACAGGGGACAGAGATAAGCCACCATCTAACAATTCATGCAGCTATGCCTGACTGTAGCCAGCTGTATCTCTCATCAAACGCCCCAAGTGTATCGGATACACAGTTCCTCTAACAAACCCAAATGTCTTTGGTCTTTCTTTCCATCCTTCGTTGTCGTTCTCTTAGGTCTGAGGGGGTCATTCCGAGTTGTTCGCTCGGTAAAAATCTTCGCATCGCAGCGATTTTCCGCTTAATGCGCATGCGCAATGTCCGCACTGCGACTGTGCCAAGTAAATTTGCTATGCACTTAGGAATTTTACTCACGGCATTTTCATCGTTCTGGCGATCGTAATGTGATTGACAGGAAATGGGTGTTAGTGGGCGGAAACAGGCCGTTTTATGGGCGTGTGGGAAAAAACGCTACCGTTTCCGGAAAAAACGCAGGAGTGGCTGGAGAAACGGGGGAGTGTCTGGGCGAACGCAGGGTGTGTTTGTGACGTCAAACCAGGAACGACAAGCAGTGAAATGATCGCAGATGCCGAGTAAGTCTGGAGCTACTCAGAAACTGCTACGAGGTGTGTAATCGCAATATTGCGAATACATCGTTCGCAATTTTAAGATGCTAAGATTCACTCCCAGTAGGCGGCGGCTTAGCATGAGCAAATCTGCTAAAATCCACTTGCGAGCGAACAACTCGGAATGACCCCCAGAGTGTCAATCTAAATGGGCAAGCTTCTAGTTCCATTTCTTTCAGCTAATTAACAGCTGGTAACCAGGGGCGTAGCCAGAACGCTGAGGGCCCTATAGCAACATTTTGAAAGGGTCCCTATCCCAATGCTTCTAAAGAGACACGTCTCTGGAGCGTTTGTTAATTATATGCCCCATAAAAGTGTCCTAGTTCATTTTCTGAACCATAGTAGCGCCTTAGATAATGTTATGCCCCATAGTAGTGCCCTATTTTATGAACTATAGTAGTGCCCTAATTCATGTCATGTTGCACTGCAGTGCTGCCAGTACACATTATGCAACACGGTACCCCCAATTCACATCATGTCACACTGTAGTGCTGCCAGTACACATTATGCAACACGGTACCCCCAATTCACATCATGTCACACTGTAGTGCTGACAGTACACATTATGCAACACGGTACCCCCACTTCACATCATGTCACACTGTAGGGCTGCCAGTACACATTATGCAACACGGTACCCCCAATTCACATCATGTCACACTGTAGTGCTGCCAGTACACATTATGCAACACGGTACCCCCAATTCACATCATGTCACACTGTAGTGCTGACAGTACACATTATGCAACACGGTACCCCCAATTCACATCATGTCACACTGTAGGGCTGCCAGTACACATTATGCAACACAGTACCCCCAGTTCACATCATGTCACACTGTAGGGCTGCCAGTACACATTATGCAACACAGTACCCCCAATTCACATCATGTCACACTGTAGTGCTGACAGTACACATTATGCAACACGGTACCCCCAATTCACATCATGTCACACTGTAGGGCTGCCAGTACACATTATGCAACACGGTACCCCCAATTCACATCATGTCACACTGTAGGGCTGCCAGTACACATTATGCAACACGGTACCCCCAATTCACATCATGTCACACTGTAGTGCTGACAGTACACATTATGCAACACGGTACCCCCAATTCACATCATGTCACACTGTAGGGCTGCCAGTACACATTATGCAACACAGTACCCCCAGTTCACATCATGTCACACTGTAGGGCTGCCAGTACACATTATGCAACACAGTACCCCCAATTCACATCATGTCACACTGTAGGGCTGCCAGTACACATTATGAAACACGGTACCCCCAATTCACATTATGACAGAGTGCCCCCAGTTCATATTATACCATTCTATAGTGTCTCCATTTTATATTATACCATATTACAGAGCCCCCAGTTCATATTATGCAACATTATAATGCCCTCCAGTTCATTTTATACCACTTTACAATGAGCAGTTCCAGGGGTATATAGATTTATTCTAGACCCTAAGGCATAAGTTTGTAAGGTCTCCTAAGTATCACCCAATGGTAAATATGTATATAACACATGTAATTGTGACAGGGAAGGTGGCTCTTCTCAGCTTTGGGCCCCATAGCAGCTGCACTCCCTGCACCTATGGTAGCTACGCCCTTGCTGGTAACTCTCATCCGCTTACTCTAGGAGTAAAGATGGGTACGCGCTATAAGATATATTGGGTCAGATGTATTAAGCCTGGAGAAGTGATAAAGCAGTGATAAGTGGAAGGTGATAACGCACCAGCCAATCAGCTCCAAAATGTAAATTGAAAGTTAGGAGCTGATTGGCTGGGGCATTATCACCTTCCACTTATCACTGCTTTATCACTTCTCCAGGCTTAATACAACTGTCCCATTGGGGGGAATTTAGCATGTATCTCAATTGAGACTAAAATTGAAATTTTCTCAAAAATTGCATGTGAGGAGCCACCCTGAAATGGTAAAATACGCCAACTGATGCAATTGCAACTCTGCGTATGCATTTGAGTTGCGATCCAAGTACCATCGACCCATGCCCAATCAGAATAATGCTGATGCAGTCACAACGGGCGCTATGCTTTTAATCTCAAAGTGATCGCAGCTGACGCCAGATCTACGCCCCGAAACCAGCCACGACACGCCTGCGTTTTCCCAACCACTCTCCACAAACACCCCGTTGCCTCCCACACATGGTCACTTCCTGACAATCGATTTGCGATCACATCTCACTGAGACTGCCAACGCACGGCAATCGCAATGCAGCCGATTTGCGTTTTTGCAATTTAACAATCCATGCTGAATGAGAGCCATTGTATGAATGATCTTTTCAATGCGGATTGGAAAGATATACTGTACACATCGAGACGCGTTGTTCATTGAATCGTCTTATTGGCTGTGTTGCACGTCCAATCGGACTATTCCACGGCTGGTGCAGGTGTAGTTGCATGCAGCGTGTAATGATACATCACATCTTTGTACGTCGGATCGTGCAGTGTGTACGACAGATGCAGTGTATCGTTACATTGTGATGACGTGTCGCACTATAGTATGGTGTGTACACAGCTTAAGAGCTATGAAACATCGATTTCATTCAAGACATTTTAAACAGTCCCAGTTGGCCACACAACAGAGAACCTCAATGTACAGGTCCTGGCCATCAACTACTACTGGCAGGAGGACCGATGCTGTGCGTTGTGTTCCAGTGTATAGGATCGGCAGGGTCTACGTCAACAGTCATTAGGTTGACCCCATCTGGGGGTCATGTTTTTCCAACATTTGCTTGATTTGCTCTCCACGTGCACTACGACTGGGAAAAGTAACTTGTGGCAAGCGGCAGCGGAACGAGACCTCGCGGTAACACGTTTCCTCTAATTCTGCTTAGATATGGTCAAACATATATAAATGACACCCCAAAAAATAAATAAATAAACTGTGTTGACCTTTTTTTCTGTCGACCATTGTCACGACCTTTTGTGCCTAACAACCTTACTCACTATCTATCATTTGACCTGTCAACCTAGTGGTGCTTAATGCCACTTGTCCTCCAATCTTCTCCACTCTCCGCTGTGCACTCTACACAGAGCAATCGCTCTCAACCAACAGTTGGCGGACAGTCGGCAGAAATGAAGCTGAACGCAGATGACCAGCAGAATATAGAATGGAAGAAGACATAATGACTGATGAGAGAACAGCTGCGAGGGGCGGCCAGGACTGATACGCAATGATGTCACCACCTTGATCTACTAACCACTGTGCTCCTACTAGGGTCTCAGGTATTCGGAATGGACAAGAGAACTACACATGCTGCTATATGGCAGCGACTGCAGATGGGTAACAGTACAGCCTGGCTATTAATAACTGTCTGGTATTAAAATATCTGACCTGATGACCTTAGTTCCAAATCAATAACTCTATCCATATCATCTTGCTAGTGACATTCCCCACAGACCAGGTGACCGTCCTTCCATAGCTAAGCTGCTGTAGGTGACGAACAGTCAGGTGGCTATACAGCCACACCCTGGTTCTATAGATTACCTGTCAGTTATTAGTTAACAAGTAACTTCTAGGTACTTCCCACCCAGGTTTTCCCAAGCTAAAGGAATGAAAGGGACCAGTCTTTTACAAGACACTTGGGGGTCTACGTACTAAGCCTTAGGGCAGAGGTTCCCAAACTGTGTGCCGTGGCTCCCTGGGGTGCCTCGGGACACTTGCAGGGGTGCCCTGGGTTGGTGGTCCAGGACCAATTCAAATTATTCATGGTCAATATAATAGGCAAAACCAGTGCTGGTGGCTGCCAGTCATAAAATATGTGACCAAACAGAAGCAGATCTTTTATTATTATTATTATTATTATCCTTTATTTATATGGCGCCACAAGGGTTCCGCAGCGCCCAATTACAGAGTACATAAATAATCAAACAGGAACACAGCAACTTACAGTTGATGTCAGTATAGGACAAGTACAGGGTAACTAAACATAGCTACATCAGCAGATGACACTGGAATAAGTATCAGGGGGCAGAAGACTGATGGATTTGGTGCAGTTGAAGATTATTAAAGTAAGAAAGGATAAGCACATGAGGGAAGAGGGCCCTGCTCGTGAGAGCTTACATTCTAAAGGGGAGGGGTAGACAGACGGGGGTGACACAGATGGGGTACATAGAGAGCGTAGAACAGAGGGTTAGGATGAGATTTGGCTGGGTTTGGTGAAGAAGTGGGTCTTGAGAGCCCGTTTTAAGTTTTGTAGAGAGGTGGAGAGTCTGAGGGGGAGAGGTAGGGAATTCCAGAGAAGTGGTGCAGAATCTTGTCCCTCACCACACAACTGACCCTAAGGATGACATATAAACGCGATCTACTTAATGTAATATTTCTTTCTAAATTTCTCAATAAGAAATTTTTGGCCTAGGAGTGCCGTGAAAAAAATTCTGATATTCTAGGGTGCAGTGATTCCAAAAAGTTTGGAAACCACTGAGTTAGGGGTTTATTCATGAAGCAGTGAAAAGAGTAGAGAAGTGAGCCAGTGGAAAAGTTGCCCATGGCAACCAATCAGCTGCTCTGTACAATTTTAAAGTATGCAAATTATAAATGTTACCTCAATGCTGATTGGTTGCAATGGGCAACTTCTCCACTGGCTCACTTCTCCATCTTTATCACTGCTTCATGAATACAACCCTTAAAGAGAGATACAGTGGAGAGAGATACGGTACCTGCCAAGCAGCTCCTGCCATGTTACAGGCTGTTTTTGAAAAATGAGTTAGGAGCTGGTTAGTTGCTACTTTATCTCCATCCACTTTATCTCTCTCTAAGGTTTAGTACATAGACCCCACAGTCTATAACGTGGCATCTCTCTTCAAGTCTTAGGACATTAGATCTTATTCAGCTTTTTAGCAGAATATGCAATCCTTTCAATCGCACGCTGGGGGTCGCCCATCGCAGGGCAAGGACGCCCAGCATGCTACCCACCGCCCACCCACTGCGATCACACTCTAATTGCAATCGCAGAAACTATGGAAGCCTCCTGCCGCCACGACGATGCCCCGTGAAGGCCTCTGTCTGTCAATGAAGCAGAGGCGTTTGCAGTTAATGGCGGCCGACTGCATTAACTGCGCGCGCATAGGAAGGGACCTGCGTGTGCGCAGATCGGGCCTGGCGCTGAAATTGCAGTCGCATCGCGTTTGTAATGCGACCTGAATTAGACCACTAGAACCCTTAGACTATGGGTGTGAAAGGTTTAATAACCAACTAAAGCCTACCCTGACAGCAGGAGTAACTGGCTATTTTAATAGGGCTGTAATGGTGCTAAGTAACAAATACATTTATGTTGTTTGCAAGACCCGCCGCAATGCCCTTTTATCTAGGGCTGTTACTGACGGGTGTGTCTGCCTTAGACCAGCCCCGGAGTCTGTGAATAGGGGAGGAGGAGGAGGGCGCTATGGGTGTGCAAACATATAACACATTGGTGGTCATTCCGAGTTGTTGATTCACTCCGCCTACTGGGAGTGAATCTTAGCTTATCAAAATTGCGAACGAAAGATTAGCAGAATTGCGAATAGACACTTCTTAGCAGTTTCTGAGTAGCTTCAAACTTACTCGGCATCTGCGATCAGTTCAGTGCTTGTCGTTCCTAGTTTGACGTCATAAACACACCCAGCGTTCGCCCAGACACTCCTCCGTTTCTCCAGCCACTCCCGCGTTTTTCCCAGAAACGGTAGCGTTTTTTCACACACTCCCATAAAACGGCCTGTTTCCGCCCAGAAACACCCACTTCCTGTCAATCACACTACGATCACCAGAACGAAGAAAAAACCTTGTAATGCCGTGAGTAAAATACCTAACTACATAGCAAATTTACTTGGCGCAGTCGCAGTGCGAACATTGCGCATGCGCAGTTAGCGGAAAATCGCTGCGATGCGAAGAAAAATACAGAGCGAACAACTCGGAATGACCCCCATTATATGGTGACACATGGGCCCCTTACACAGTAGAGCACTAGTGCTTTGAGCCGCAAAGTGGAAGAAATGTGCCTGGTACTGTATTTCTGTCTCCATAGGACAGAGACCCCAATGCGAGAATTCCCAGCACCCTCTGTGTTTCTATGGCCCATCACCCTCTGTAAAGAGATGCGGTTAGGTTTGGGATTATGGAACACAGCGTAAGTATGGAGACTGTGGGCCTAATTCAGCATAGATTGCAATTTAGAGATTTTGCTATTTGGCCGATTATCGAAAGACTGCACATACGCTGCGTACGCGCTGCACATGCGTTGGATAGCGATGCGATCGCATGCCGACACACCTGCAGTATTCCCACAACCTGCACATAAGACAGACCCTGTAAATTTGGCCTTCGGTGTCCCTATGAACTGACCAGAGTTGCACCAGCTCCATCGGCAGCCTAGAAATACAGATCGGAACTTCACTCCTAGGAATGGTGCGGCCAAAGCCAAACCGGACGTTTGCCCCGCCGTAAACGTAGAACTCTGCTCGTCTGTTTGTTGTAACGTTGCCGGTCTGAACCCAATACTCTCCTTCTCCAAATGAAATCCAACGTATTTATCACAGCGGAAGAAGAAAGGTATACAGCGCTCATTGACACAGTGTAATCTAAAAAGGTAAGTATTTAATAATAAGTTTTCTTTAAAAAAGACTTAGACAATTAAAAAACATGCAATCTAGGATATAATGTGTCTCAATAATGACTTCAGGTGGACTTATAAATCTATTAATACTGACACCAACTGGTGAGTTTGGCACTCATCAACATATTTAAAAAACCAGCACAAATACAGTCATAATACCGGACCAAATGTATATTAATTCATCCAATTGGATGTGGTTACCAAGTCTGTGTTCCGTTTAGAGAGGCTCCCGTAAGATACAAGTCCGTGTGGCAACGGCGACAATTGTTGGGGTCCTGGTTCACAGTTCACTTGGAACTCCGTGTTCCATTGTGTGGGTTCTCCTGTGGATGTAATGGCAATAGCAATGCCGGTAGGAGTCCTGGTTCACGGAGATAAAGGAGATGCAAGGTTATCAGTCTCAATGTTACATCACCTTTGACAAAGCTGCCTGGAGCAGCGAAACACGTTAGGTTGAGACCCATGTGGACATCTGACAACTAGCACCATCACTACGCCACCATCTACAGTCAGGACCTTGCATCTCCTTTATCTCCGTGAACCAGGACTCCTACCGGCATTGCTATTGCCCATTACATCCACAGGAGAACCCACACAATGGAACACGGAGTTCCAAGTGAACTGTGAACCAGGACCCCAACAATTGTCGCCGTTGCCACACGGACTTGTATCTTACGGGAGCCTCTCTAAACAGAACACAGACTTGGTAACCACATCCAATTGGATGAATTAATATACATTTGGTCCGGTATTATGACTGTATTTGTGCTGGTTTTTTAAATATGTTGATGAGTGCCAAACTCACCAGTTGGTGTCAGTATTAATAGATTTATAAGTCCACCTGAAGTCATTATTGAGACACATTATATCCTAGATTGCATGTTTTTTAATTGTCTAAGTCTTTTTTAAAGAAAACTTATTATTAAATACTTACCTTTTTAGATTACACTGTGTCAATGAGCGCTGTATACCTTTCTTCTTCCTCTTGTTATTGAAAGGGTTTGACTACCCCTTATTTATTCAGCTGCTAGGAAAAGCACACTCATCACAGCGCCTGTATATATACTTGATATATATAACCTTTCATCTGTATTTATCACAGCGCTAAACTGAACTTCCAAACAGGCTGTCATTTTACTTTAAAACGTCAGGCCATCTGCGTACAATGTGATCCTCATTACCGTCCCAACATGGCGATAATGAATGTGCGTATAAACCACCGCCGTCGCTAGAAGATTTCATACAACACTTTTGCAGCTGTTGTCCATTTCTTTAGGAATATGAATCTCACTAAATCAGAGTGAAAACCCTCTCCCATCATGCCTCTCTGTCAGTTATACAGCCCCTGACAGGATCACGGACGTCTTGTTATCATTCCACAGATAGAAGCACAAGATGTTTCCCATTTATATAACATTCCTGCAGAAGAGCGTTCATCTCTGACCTCGCCTTGTCTTCTGATTACGCAACAACCCTCCATCATCTCTCATCACTCTGACCTGGCAGCTGTCTTTCCCCACTCTCACCTGTCCCTCTGTTTCCTAAGCTGTCTCTCATCTGTCTGACCTGCTTGTATCGCTGTCGTACCACAAATAGGCTCTTATCCCCAGGGTGTGCGGCTTAGTAGACAGGGGCCGCTGACATGCCAGAGTTTAAGGAATTCTCTAATTAACCTGTAAATGAACGGCATGACTCTGTCACTCAGTAAGACAGAGGAAAATGGTTGGAGGTGTAAAGTGCCTGGAATTTGGCCTATGATCAGCCTTCATGGTGTAGGTGTGACACATGCACCTGTTGCTACATGTACGGCAGATCTCACCTAGGGGTGCCAATCGGCATTCTTCTAGCAGCTCTACCAAAAATAGGAGAATTACTGTATTACTGATTTCACGGATGCTCAACAGTGGTAAAAGCTGTGATTCTCCCGTAGTACTGTCCAGTGGTGCAAGTAGACATATTTTCTTAGTGGTACTGAGTGCCGAAAAACAGTGGTGGTCATGTATTGTGAGGGGGCGTGGTCACATGGCACTAGTGGGAGTGGCTACATGACACTAGTGGCATGGCCACACGACACAGCCCCTTTTCCTTGCACTCTCGAGGTCTCGAGGTATGCCTCCAGTATAAGAGAAATATATATAGTAATGCCCCCAATTTAATAACAATATATAGTAATGCCTCAATTATAATGGGAAAATATACTGTAGTAGTACCCCTGGTATAATAGAAATATATAGTATTGCCCTCATAATAATAGAAATATATAGTATTACCCCCATAATAATATAAATATATAGTAATACCCCCATAATAATATAAATATATAGTAATACCGCCATAATAATAGAAATATATAGTATTGCCCTCATAATAATAGAAATATATAGTAGTGTCCACATTACAATAGAAATATATAGTAATACCCCATAATAATATAAATATATAGCATACCTCCCAACTGTCCCGATTTTCGCTGGACAGTCCCGTTTTTTGGGGACTGTCCCGCTGTCCCACCCGCGGGCCACAGTGTCCCGCGGTGGGGGGGGTCAGTTGGGAGGCTCTGTCAATCGCTGCTCTGCTTAGCAGAGCAGCGGTGAATAGACGCTGTGCGCATAGCGTCTATTCAGTGGAGTCAGAGGGAGAGGGAGCATGCCAGCTGCTCACAGAGCGCTGGGCATGCCCCCTCAGTGACGAAAACGGGGGCGTGGCTCGCGATCGCGGGTCCTCCCGCGAAGCCACACCCCCTTTTCCATAGGTCACACCCCCTTTTCGGGAGAGCGCGCGCCACAACAACAGAAAGTTGGGAGGTATGTATATAGTAATACCCCCATAATAATATAAATATATAGCAATACCCCCAAATAATAGAAATATATAGTATTGCCCTCATAATAATAGAAATATATAGTAGTGTCCACATTACAATAGAAACATATAGTAATACCCCATAATAATATAAATATATAGTAATACCCCCATAATAATATAAATATATAGTAGTGTCCACATTATATTAGAAATGAATGACCCCACACAGTGATGCCAGAGACATGCCCAGCAGCCCAGCCTGTGAAGAACAATAGCCGCTCAGTGCTGATGCGTCACACGAGCCGAGTGAATGGAAACAGCTGCACTGCCCAGTACGGGCCGCCGCCGGAAAGCGCAATCAGGTTCCTTTCTTCACGCCAGCCACAGCCACCAGAGGAAGAAGCGTGATGTGACGTCATGATGTCACCGTCGCGCTCCCAGTAACCCTGTCAAAGTGGGAGGCGGCGTCATGCTGTCAAGCACCATGGTCTTGTTGCTTTGTGGTGCGTTATAGTTGTGGTAATGGCGGTCAAGGGTGCAAAGTGTGTGGCAGGCGGTACTGCGTACCCGCTGCCAAATTCTTAAGGGTACTCTGTGCCCGAGCGTACCCGCATACTTGCACCACTGGTACTGTCCTGCGTCCCTCAAGTCCTGTCACTGATGTGTCCCTCGCTGTCCTGCGTCCCTCATGTCCTGTCACTGATCTGTCCCTCGCTGTCCTGCGTCCCTCATGTCCTGTCACTGATCTGTTCCTCGCTGTCCTGCGTCCCTCATGTCCATCACTGATCTGTCCCTCGCTGTCCTGCATTCCTCATGTCCTGTCACTGATCTGTCCCTCGCTGTCCTGCGTCCCTCATATTCATCACTGATCTGTCCCTCGCTGTCCAGCGTTCCTCATGTCCTGTCACTGATCTGTCCCTCGCTGTCCTGCGTCCCTCATGTCCATCACTGATCTGTCCCTCGCTGTCCTGCGTTCCTCATGTCCTGTCACTGATCTGTCCCTCGCTGTCCTGCGTCCCTCATGTCCATCACTGATCTGTCCCTCGCTGTCCTGCGTCCCTCATGTCCATCACTGATCTGTCCCTCGCTGTCCTGCGTCCCTCATGTCCTGTCACTGATCTGTCCCTCGCTGTCCTGCGTCCCTCATGTCCTGTCACTGATCTGTCCCTCGCTGTCCTGCGTCCCTCATGTCCATCACTGATCTGTCCCTCGCTGTCCTGCGTCCCTCATGTCCTGTCACTGATCTGTCCCTCGCTGTCCTGCGTCCCTCATATTCATCACTGATCTGTCCCTCGCTGTCCTGCGTTCCTCATGTCCTGTCACTGATCTGTCCCTCGCTGTCCTGCGTCCCTCATACCCATCACTGATCTGTCCCTCGCTGTCCTGCGTTCCTCATATTCATCACTGATCTGTCCCTCGCTGTCCTGCGTTCCTCATGTCTTGTCACTGATCTGTCCCTCGCTGTCCTGCATCCCTCAAGTCCTGTCACTGATCTGTCCCTCGCTGTCCTGCGTCCCTCATGTCCTGTCACTGATCTGTCCCTCGCTGTCCTGCGTCCCTCATACCCATCACTGATCTGTCCCTCGCTGTCCTGCGTTCCTCATATTCATCACTGATCTGTCCCTCGCTGTCCTGCGTTCCTCATGTCTTGTCACTGATCTGTCCCTCGCTGTCCTGCATCCCTCAAGTCCTGTCACTGATCTGTCCCTCGCTGTCCTGCGTCCCTCATATCCCATCACTGATCTGTCCCTCGCTGTCCTGCGTTCCTCATGTCCTGTCACTGATCTGTCCCTCGCTGTCCTGCGTCCCTCATATTCATCACTGATCTGTCCCTCGCTGTCCTGCGTTCCTCATGTCTTGTCACTGATCTGTCCCTCGCTGTCCTGCGTTCCTCATGTCCCATCACTGATCTGTCCCTCGCTGTCCTGCGTCCCTCATGTCCTGTCACTGATCTGTCCCTCGCTGTCCTGCATCCCTCATGTCCCATCACTGATCTGTCCCTCGCTGTCCTGCGTCCCTCATGTCCTGTCACTGATCTGTCCCTCGCTGTCCTGCGTCCCTCATATTCATCACTGATCTGTCCCTCACTGTCCTGCATCCCTCATGTCCTGTCACTGATCTGTCCCTCGCTGTCCTGCGTCCCTCATATTCATCACTGATCTGTCCCTCGCTGTCCTGCGTTCCTCATGTCTTGTCACTGATCTGTCCCTCGCTGTCCTGCATCCCTCATATCCCATCACTGATCTGTCCCTCGCTGTCCTGCGTTCCTCATGTCCTGTCACTGATCTGTCCCTCGCTGTCCTGCATCCCTCATATCCCATCACTGATCTGTCCCTCGCTGTCCTGCGTTCCTCATGTCCTGTCACTGATCTGTCCCTCGCTGTCCTGCATCCCTCATATCCCATTACTGATCTGTCCCTCGCTGTCCTGCGTCCCTCATATCCATCACTGATCTGTCCCTCGCTGTCCTGCATCCCTCATGTCCTGTCACTGATCTGTCCCTCGCTGTCCTGCATCCCTCATGTCCTGTCACTGATCTGTCCCTCGCTGTCCTGCGTCCCTCATATCCATCACTGATCTGTCCCTCGCTGTCCTGCGTCCCTCATGTCCTGTCACTGATGTGTCCCTCGCTGTCCTGCATCCCTCATGTCCTGTCACTGATCTGTCCCTCGCTGTCCTGCATCCCTCATATCCCATCACTGATCTGTCCCTCGCTGTCCTGCGTCCCTCATGTCCGGTCACTGATCTGTCCCTCGCTGTCCTGCGTCCCTCATGTCTTGTCACTGATCTGTCCCTCGCTGTCCTGCATCCCTCATGTCCTGTCACTGATCTGTCCCTCGCTGTCCTGCATCCCTCATATCCCATCACTGATCTGTCCCTCGCTGTCCTGCGTCCCTCATGTCCTGTCACTGATCTGTCCCTCGCTGTCCTGCATCCCTCATGTCCTGTCACTGATCTGTCCCTCGCTGTCCTGCGTTCCTCATGTCCTGTCACTGATCTGTCCCTCGCTGTCCTGCATCCCTCATGTCCTGTCACTGATCTGTCCCTCGCTGTCCTGCATCCCTCATATCCATCACTGATCTGTCCCTCGCTGTCCTGCGTCCCTCAAGTCCTGTCACTGATCTGTCCCTCGCTGTCCTGCATCCCTCATGTCCTGTCACTGATCTGTCCCTCGCTGTCCTGCATCCCTCATGTCCTGTCACTGATCTGTCCCTCGCTGTCCTGCGTCCCTCATGTCCTGTCACTGATCTGTCCCTCGCTGTCCTGCGTCCCTCATGTCCTGTCACTGATCTGTCCCTCGCTGTCCTGCGTCCCTCATATTCATCACTGATCTGTCCCTCGCTGTCCTGCGTTCCTCATGTCCTGTCACTGATCTGTCCCTCGCTGTCCTGCGTCCCTCATGTCCATCACTGATCTGTCCCTCGCTGTCCTGCGTCCCTCATGTCCTGTCACTGATCTGTCCCTCGCTGTCCTGCGTCCCTCATGTCCTGTCACAGATCTGTTCCTCGCTGTCCTGCGTCCCTCATGTCCTGTCACTGATCTGTCCCTCGCTGTCCTGCGTCCCTCATGTCCTGTCACTGATCTGTCCCTCGCTGTCCTGCGTCCCTCATATTCATCACTGATCTGTCCCTCGCTGTCCTGCGTCCCTCATGTCCTGTCACTGATCTGTCCCTCGCTGTCCTGCGTCCCTCATATTCATCACTGATCTGTCCCTCGCTGTCCTGCGTTCCTCATGTCCTGTCACTGATCTGTCCCTCGCTGTCCTGCGTCCCTCATACCCATCACTGATCTGTCCCTCGCTGTCCTGCGTTCCTCATATTCATCACTGATCTGTCCCTCGCTGTCCTGCGTTCCTCATGTCTTGTCACTGATCTGTCCCTCGCTGTCCTGCATCCCTCAAGTCCTGTCACTGATCTGTCCCTCGCTGTCCTGCGTCCCTCATGTCCTGTCACTGATCTGTCCCTCGCTGTCCTGCGTCCCTCATACCCATCACTGATCTGTCCCTCGCTGTCCTGCGTTCCTCATATTCATCACTGATCTGTCCCTCGCTGTCCTGCGTTCCTCATGTCTTGTCACTGATCTGTCCCTCGCTGTCCTGCATCCCTCAAGTCCTGTCACTGATCTGTCCCTCGCTGTCCTGCGTCCCTCATGTCCTGTCACTGATCTGTCCCTCGCTGTCCTGCGTCCCTCATATCCCATCACTGATCTGTCCCTCGCTGTCCTGCGTTCCTCATGTCCTGTCACTGATCTGTCCCTCGCTGTCCTGCATCCCTCATATCCCATCACTGATCTGTCCCTCGCTGTCCTGCGTTCCTCATGTCCTGTCACTGATCTGTCCCTCGCTGTCCTGCATCCCTCATATCCCATCACTGATCTGTCCCTCGCTGTCCTGCGTCCCTCATGTCCTGTCACTGATCTGTCCCTCGCTGTCCTGCGTCCCTCATATTCATCACTGATCTGTCCCTCGCTGTCCTGCGTTCCTCATGTCTTGTCACTGATCTGTCCCTCGCTGTCCTGCGTTCCTCATGTCCCATCACTGATCTGTCCCTCGCTGTCCTGCGTCCCTCATGTCCTGTCACTGATCTGTCCCTCGCTGTCCTGCATCCCTCATGTCCCATCACTGATCTGTCCCTCGCTGTCCTGCGTTCCTCATGTCCTGTCACTGATCTGTCCCTCGCTGTCCTGCGTCCCTCATGTCCTGTCACTGATCTGTCCCTCGCTGTCCTGCGTCCCTCATATTCATCACTGATCTGTCCCTCACTGTCCTGCATCCCTCATGTCCTGTCACTGATCTGTCCCTCGCTGTCCTGCGTCCCTCATATTCATCACTGATCTGTCCCTCACTGTCCTGCGTTCCTCATGTCTTGTCACTGATCTGTCCCTCGCTGTCCTGCATCCCTCATATCCCATCACTGATCTGTCCCTCGCTGTCCTGCGTTCCTCATGTCCTGTCACTGATCTGTCCCTCGCTGTCCTGCATCCCTCATATCCCATCACTGATCTGTCCCTCGCTGTCCTGCGTTCCTCATGTCCTGTCACTGATCTGTCCCTCGCTGTCCTGCATCCCTCATATCCCATTACTGATCTGTCCCTCGCTGTCCTGCGTCCCTCATATCCATCACTGATCTGTCCCTCGCTGTCCTGCATCCCTCATGTCCTGTCACTGATCTGTCCCTCGCTGTCCTGCATCCCTCATGTCCTGTCACTGATCTGTCCCTCGCTGTCCTGCGTCCCTCATATCCATCACTGATCTGTCCCTCGCTGTCCTGCGTCCCTCATGTCCTGTCACTGATGTGTCCCTCGCTGTCCTGCATCCCTCATGTCCTGTCACTGATCTGTCCCTCGCTGTCCTGCATCCCTCATATCCCATCACTGATCTGTCCCTCGCTGTCCTGCGTTCCTCATATCCTGTCACTGATGTGTCCCTCGCTGTCCTGCATCCCTCATGTCCTGTCACTGATCTGTCCCTCGCTGTCCTGCATCCCTCATATCCCATCACTGATCTGTCCCTCGCTGTCCTGCGTTCCTCATGTCCTGTCACTGATCTGTCCCTCGCTGTCCTGCATCCCTCATATCCATCACTGATCTGTCCCTCGCTGTCCTGCGTCCCTCATGTCCTGTCACTGATCTGTCCCTCGCTGTCCTGCATCCCTCATATCCCATCACTGATCTGTCCCTCGCTGTCCTGCGTCCCTCATGTCCTGTCACTGATCTGTCCCTCGCTGTCCTGCATCCCTCATGTCCTGTCACTGATCTGTCCCTCGCTGTCCTGCGTTCCTCATGTCCTGTCACTGATCTGTCCCTCGCTGTCCTGCATCCCTCATGTCCTGTCACTGATCTGTCCCTCGCTGTCCTGCATCCCTCATATCCATCACTGATCTGTCCCTCGCTGTCCTGCGTCCCTCAAGTCCTGTCACTGATCTGTCCCTCGCTGTCCTGCATCCCTCATGTCCTGTCACTGATCTGTCCCTCGCTGTCCTGCATCCCTCATGTCCTGTCACTGATCTGTCCCTCGCTGTCCTGCGTCCCTCATGTCCTGTCACTGATCTGTCCCTCGCT
Source organism: Pseudophryne corroboree (assembly GCF_028390025.1). Lineage (NCBI taxonomy): Eukaryota > Metazoa > Chordata > Amphibia > Anura > Myobatrachidae > Pseudophryne > Pseudophryne corroboree. The sequence continues at coordinate 450,063,978 of NC_086450.1, read as the reverse complement.
GTCCTGCGTCCCTCATGTCCTGTCACTGATCTGTCCCTCGCTGTCCTGCGTCCCTCATATTCATCACTGATCTGTCCCTCGCTGTCCTGCATCCCTCATGTCCATCACTGACCTGTCCCTCGCTGTCCTGCATCCCTCATGTCCATCACTGATCTGTCCCTCGCTGTCCTGCGTTCCTCATGTCCTGTCACTGATCTGTCCCTCGCTGTCCTGCGTCCCTCATGTCCTGTCACTGATCTGTCCCTCGCTGTCCTGCGTCCCTCATACCCATCACTGATCTGTCCCTCGCTGTCCTGCATCCCTCATATCCATCACTGATCTGTCCCTCGCTGTCCTGCATTCCTCATGTCCTGTCACTGATCTGTCCCTCGCTGTCCTGCATCCCTCATATCCCATCACTGATCTGTCCCTCGCTGTCCTGCGTTCCTCATGTCCTGTCACTGATCTGTCCCTCGCTGTCCTGCATCCCTCATATCCCATCACTTATCTGTCCCTCGCTGTCCTGCGTCCTTCATATCCATCACTGATCTGTCCCTCGCTGTCCTGCATCCCTCATGTCCTGTCACTGATCTGTCCCTCGCTGTCCTGCATCCCTCATGTCCTGTCACTGATCTGTCCCTCGCTGTCCTGCATCCCTCATGTCCTGTCACTGATCTGTCCCTCGCTGTCCTGCGTTCCTCATGTCTTGTCACTGATCTGTCCCTCGCTGTCCTGCATCCCTCAAGTCCTGTCACTGATCTGTCCCTCGCTGTCCTGCGTTCCTCATGTCCTGTCACTGATCTGTCCCTCGCTGTCCTGCGTCCCTCATGTCCTGTCACTGATCTGTCCCTCGCTGTCCTGCATCCCTCATGTCCCATCACTGATCTGTCCCTCGCTGTCCTGCGTTCCTCATGTCCTGTCACTGATCTGTCCCTCGCTGTCCTGCGTCCCTCATGTCCTGTCGCTGATCTGTCCCTCGCTGTCCTGCGTCCCTCATATTCATCACTGATCTGTCCCTCGCTGTCCTGCGTTCCTCATGTCCTGTCACTGATCTGTCCCTCGCTGTCCTGCGTCCCTCATGTCCTGTCACAGATCTGTCCCTCGCTGTCCTGCGTCCCTCATATTCATCACTGATCTGTCCCTCGCTGTCCTGCGTTCCTCATGTCTTGTCACTGATCTGTCCCTCGCTGTCCTGCGTCCCTCATATCCTGTCACTGATCTGTCCCTCGCTGTCCTGCGTTCCTCATGTCCTGTCACTGATCTGTCCCTCGCTGTCCTGCGTCCCTCATATCCCATCACTGATCTGTCCCTCGCTGTCCTGCGTCCCTCATATCCATCACTGATCTGTCCCTCGCTGTCCTGCATCCCTCATGTCCTGTCACTGATCTGTCCCTCGCTGTCCTGCATCCCTCATGTCCTGTCACTGATCTGTCCCTCGCTGTCCTGCGTCCCTCATATCCATCACTGATCTGTCCCTCGCTGTCCTGCGTCCCTCATGTCCTGTCACTGATGTGTCCCTCGCTGTCCTGCATCCCTCATATCCATCACTGATCTGTCCCTCGCTGTCCTGCGTCCCTCATGTCCTGTCACTGATCTGTCCCTCGCTGTCCTGCGTCCCTCATGTCCTGTCACTGATCTGTCCCACGCTGTCCTGCATCCCTCATATCCCATCACTGATCTGTCCCTCGCTGTCCTGCGTCCCTCATGTCCTGTCACTGATCTGTCCCTCGCTGTCCTGCATCCCTCATATCCCATCACTGATCTGTCCCTCGCTGTCCTGCGTCCCTCATGTCTTGTCACTGATCTGTCCCTCGCTGTCCTGCATCCCTCATATCCCATCACTGATCTGTCCCTCGCTGTCCTGCGTCCCTCATGTCCTGTCACTGATCTGTCCCTCGCTGTCCTGCGTCCCTCATGTCCTGTCACTGATCTGTCCCTCGCTGTCATGCATCCCTCATGTCCTGTCACTGATCTGTCCCTCGCTGTCCTGCGTTCCTCATGTCCTGTCACTGATCTGTCCCTCGCTGTCCTGCATCCCTCATGTCCATCACTGATCTGTCCCTCGCTGTCCTGCATCCCTCATATCCCATCACTGATCTGTCCCTCGCTGTCCTGCGTCCCTCATGTCCTGTCACTGATCTGTCCCTCGCTGTCATGCATCCCTCATGTCCTGTCACTGATCTGTCCCTCGCTGTCCTGCGTTCCTCATGTCCTGTCACTGATCTGTCCCTCGCTATCCTGCGTCCCTCATATCCATCACTGATCTGTCCCTCGCTGTCCTGCGTCCCTCAAGTCCTGTCACTGATCTGTCCCTCGCTGTCCTGCATCCCTCATGTCCTGTCACTGATCTGTCCCTCGCTGTCCTGCGTCCCTCATATTCATCACTGATCTGTCCCTCGCTGTCCTGCGTCCCTCATGTCCTGTCACTGATCTGTCCCTCGCTGTCCTGCATCCCTCATGTCCCATCACTGATCTGTCCCTCGCTGTCCTGCGTTCCTCATGTCCTGTCACTGATCTGTCCCTCGCTGTCCTGCGTCCCTCATGTCCTGTCACTGATCTGTCCCTCGCTGTCCTGCGTCCCTCAAATTCATCACTGATCTGTCCCTCGCTGTCCTGCATCCCTCAAATAATGTCACTGATCTTTCCCTCGCTGTCCTGCATCCCTCAAGTCCTGTCACTGATCTGTCCCTCGCTGTCCTGCGTTCCTCATGTCCTGTCACTGATCTGTCCCTCGCTGTCCTGCGTCCCTCATGTCCTGTCACTGATCTGTCCCTCGCTGTCCTGCGTCCCTCATATTCATCACTGATCTGTCCCTCGCTGTCCTGCGTTCCTCATGTCTTGTCACTGATCTGTCCCTCGCTGTCCTGCATCCCTCATGTCCTGTCACTGATCTGTCCCTCGCTGTCCTGCATCCCTCATGTCCTGTCACTGATCTGTCCCTCGCTGTCCTGCATCCCTCATGTCCTGTCACTGATCTGTCCCTCGCTGTCCTGCGTTCCTCATGTCCTGTCACTGATCTGTCCCTCGCTGTCCTGCATCCCTCATATCCCATCACTGATCTGTCCCTCGCTGTCCTGCGTCCCTCATGTCCTGTCACTGATCTGTCCCTCGCTGTCCTGCATCCCTCATATCCCATCACTGATCTGTCCCTCGCTGTCCTGCGTCCCTCATGTCCTGTCACTGATCTGTCCCTCGCTGTCCTGCGTCCCTCATATCCATCACTGATCTGTCCGTCGCTGTCCTGCGTCCCTCATATCCCATCACTGATCTGTCCCTCGCTGTCCTGCGTCCCTCATGTCCTATCACTGATCTGTCCCTCGCTGTCCTGCGTCCCTCATGTCCTGTCACTGATCTGTCCCTCGCTGTCCTGCGTCCCTCATGTCCTGTCACTGATCTGTCCCTCGCTGTCCTGCATCCCTCATGTCCTGTCACTGATCTGTCCCTCGCTGTCCTGCATCCCTCATATCCTGTCACTGATCTGTCCCTCGCTGTCCTGCATCCCTCATGTCCTGTCACTGATCTGTCCCTCGCTGTCCTGCATCCCTCATGTCCCATCACTGATCTGTCCCTCGCTGTCCTGCATCCCTCATATCCCAACACTGATCTGTCCCTCACTGTCCTGCATCCCTCATATCCCATCACTGATCTGTCCCTCGCTGTCCTGCATCCCTCATGTCCTGTCACTGATCTGTCCCTCGCTGTCCTGCTTCCCTCATATCCATCACTGATCTGTCCCTCGCTGTCCTGCATCCCTCATATCCATCACTGATCTGTCCCTCGCTGTCCTGCGTCCCTCATATCCCATCACTGCTCTGTCCCTCGCTGTCCTGCGTCCCTCATGTCCTATCACTGATCTGTCCCTCGCTGTCCTGCGTCCCTCATGTCCTGTCACTGATGTGTCCCTCGCTGTCCTGCGTCCCTCATGTCCTGTCACTGATCTGTCCCTCGCTGTCCTGCGTCCCTCATGTCCTGTCACTGATCTGTCCCTCGCTGTCCTGCATCCCTCATATCCTGTCACTGATCTGTCCCTCGCTGTCCTGCATCCCTCATATCCCAACACTGATCTGTCCCTCGCTGTCCTGCATCCCTCATATTCCATCACTGATCTGTCCCTCGCTGTCCTGCGTCCCTCATGTCCTGTCACTGATCTGTCCCTCGCTGTCCTGCATCCCTCATGTCCTGTCACTGATCTGTCCCTCACTGTCCTGCGTCCCTCATATCCATCACTGATCTGTCCCTCGCTGTCCGGCGTCCCTCATATCCATCACTGATCTGTCCCTCGCTGTCCTGCATCCCTCATGTCCCATCACTGATCTGTCCCTCGCTGTCCTGCGTCCCTCATGTCCTGTCACTGATCTGTCCCTCGCTGTCCTGCGTCCCTCATGTCCTGTCACTGATCTGTCCCTCGCTGTCCTGCGTCCCTCATGTCCTGTCACTGATCTGTCCCTCGCTGTCCTGCATCCCTCATGTCCTGTCACTGATCTGTCCCTCGCTGTCCTGCATCCCTCATGTCCTGTCATTGATGTGTCCCTCGGTGTCCTGCGTCCCTCATATCCCATCACTGATCTGTCCCTCGCTGTCCTGCATCCCTCGTGTCCTGTCATTGATGTGTCCCTCGCTGTCCTGCGTCCCTCATATCCCATCACTGATCTGTCCCTCGCTGTCCTGCATCCCTCATATCCATCACTGATCTGTCCCTCGCTGTCCTGCGTCCCTCATACCCATCACTGATCTGTCCCTCGCTGTCCTGCATCCCTCATGTCCTGTCACTGATCTGTCCCTCGCTGTCCTGCGTCCCTCATATCCATCACTGATCTGTCCCTCGCTGTCCTGCATCCCTCATGTCCTGTCACTGATCTGTCCCTCGCTGTCCTGCATCCCTCATATCCATCACTGATCTGTCCCTCGCTGTCCTGCGTCCCTCATGTCCTGTCACTGATCTGTCCCTCGCTGTCCTGCGTCCCTCATATCCATCACTGATCTGTACCTCGCTGTCCTGCATCCCTCATATCCTGTCACTGATCTGTTCCTCGCTATCCTGCATCCCTCATGTCCCATCACTGATCTGTCCCTCGCTGTCCTGCGTCCCTCATGTCCTGTCACTGATCTGTCCCTCGCTGTCCTGCATCCCTCATGTCCCATCACTGATCTGTCCCTCGCTGTCCTGCATCCCTCATGTCCCATCACTGATCTGTCCCTCGCTGTCCTGCGTCCCTCATGTCCTGTCACTGATCTGTCCCTCGCTGTCCTGCATCCCTCATATCCATCATTGATCTGTTCCTCGCTGTCCTGCGTCCCTCATGTCCTGTCACTGATCTGTCCCTCGCTGTCCTGCGTCCCTCATGTCCTGTCACTGAACTGTCCCTCGCTGTCCTGCGTCCCTCATGTCCTGTCACTGATCTGTCCCTCGCTGTCCTGCATCCCTCATGTCCTGTCACTGATCTGTCCCTCGCTGTCCTGCGTCCCTCATGTCCTGTCACTGATCTGTCCCTCGCTGTCCTGCATCCCTCATGTCCTGTCACTGATCTGTCCCTCGCTGTCCTGCGTCCCTCATATCCATCACTGATCTGTCCCTCGCTGTCCTGCATCCCTCATGTCCCATCACTGATCTGTCCCTCGCTGTCCTGCGTCCCTCATATCCATCACTGATCTGTCCCTCGCTGTCCTGCGTCCCTCATATCCATCACTGATCTGTCCCTCGCTGTCCTGCGTCCCTCATATCCATCACTGATCTGTCCCTCGCTGTCCTGCATCCCTCATACCCATCACTGATCTGTCCCTCGCTGTCCTGCGTCCCTCATAACCATCACTGATCTGTCCCTCGCTGTCCTGCGTCCCTCATACCCATCACTGATCTGTCCCTCGCTGTCCTGCATCCCTCATGTCCTGTCACTGATCTGTCCCTCGCTGTCCTGCGTCCCTCATGTCCTGTCACTGATCTGTCCCTCGCTGTCCTGCATCCCTCATGTCCTGTCACTGATCTGTCCCTCGCTGTCCTGCGTCCTTCATGTCCTGTCACTGATCTGTCCCTCGCTGTCCTGCATCCCTCATGTCCTGTCACTGATCTGTCCCTCGCTGTCCTGCATCCCTCATGTCCTGTCACTGATCTGTCCCTCGCTGTCCTGCATCCCTCATGTCCTGTCACTGATCTGTCCCTCGCTGTCCTGCGTCCCTCATGTCCTGTCACTGATGTGTCCCTCGCTGTTCTGCGTCCCTCATATCCATCACTGATCTGTTCCTCGCTGTCCTGCATCCCTCATGTCCTGTCACTGATGTGTCCCTCGCTGTCCTGCGTCCCTCATGTCCCATCACTGATCTGTCCCTCGCTGTCCTGCGTCCCTCAAGTCCTGTCACTGATCTGTCCCTCGCTGTCCTGCATCCCTCATATCTATCACTGATCTGTCCCTCGCTGTCCTGCATCCCTCATATTCATCACTGATCTGTCCCTCGCTGTCCTGCATCCCTCATGTCCTGTCACTGATCTGTCCCTCGCTGTCCTGCGTCCTTCATGTCCTGTCACTGATCTGTCCCTCGCTGTCCTGCATCCCTCATGTCCTGTCACTGATCTGTCCCTCGCTGTCCTGCGTCCCTCATGTCCTGTCACTGATCTGTCCCTCGCTGTCCTGCATCCCTCATGTCCTGTCACTGATCTGTCCCTCACTGTCCTGCATCCCTCATATCCCATCACTGATCTGTCCCTCGCTGTCCTGCATCCCTCATATCCATCACTGATCTGTCCCTCGCTGTCCTGCATCCCTCATGTCCATCACTGATCTGTCCCTCGCTGTCCTGCTTCCCTCATGTCCTGTCACTGATCTGTCCCTCGCTGTCCTGCGTCCCTCAAGTCCTGTCACTGATCTGTCCCTCGCTGTCCTGCGTCCCTCATATCCATCACTGATCTGTCCCTCGCTGTCCTGCGTCCCTCAAGTCCTGTCACTGATCTGCCCCTCGCTGTCCTGCATCCCTCATATCCTGTCACTGATCTGTCCCTCGCTGTCCTGCATCCCTCATATTCATCACTGATCTGTCCCTCGCTGTCCTGCGTCCCTCATGTCCTGTCACTGATCTGTCCCTCGCTGTCCTGCGTCCCTCATATCCTGTCACTGATCTGTCCCTCGCTGTCCTGCGTCCCTCATATCCTGTCACTGATCTGTCCCTCGCTGTCCTGCGTCCCTCATGTCCCATCACTGATCTGTCCCTCGCTGTCCTGCGTCCCTCATGTCCTGTCACTGATCTGTCCCTCGCTGTCCTGCATCCCTCATATCCCGTCATTGATCTGTCCCTCGCTGTCCTGCGTCCCTCATGTCCTGTCACTGATCTGTCCCTCGCTGTCCTGCGTCCCTCAAATCGATCACTGATCTGTCCCTCGCTGTCCTGCGTCCTTCATGTCCCATCACTGATCTGTCCCTCGCTGTCCTGCGTCTCTCATGTCCTGTCACTGATCTGTCCCTCGCTGTCCTGCATCCCTCATGTCCTGTCACTGATCTGTCCCTCGCTGTCCTGCATCCCTCATATCCTGTCACTGATCTGTCCCTTGCTGTCCTGCGTCCCTCATATCCTGTCACTGATCTGTCCCTCACTGTCCTGCATCCCTCATATCCTGTCACTGATCTGTCCCTTGCTGTCCTGCGTCCCTCAAGTCCTGTCACTGATGTGTCCCTCGCTGTCCTGCATCCCTCATGTCCTGTCACTGATCTGTCCCTCGCTGTCCTGCATCCCTCATATCCCATCACTGATCTGTCCCTCGCTGTCCTGCGTCCCTCATATCCTGTCACTGATCTGTCCCTTGCTGTCCTGCATCCCTCATATCCTGTCACTGATCTGTCCCTCACTGTCCTGCATCCCTCATATCCTGTCACTGATCTGTCCCTTGCTGTCCTGCGTCCCTCAAGTCCTGTCACTGATGTGTCCCTCGCTGTCCTGCATCCCTCATGTCCTGTCACTGATCTGTCCCTCGCTGTCCTGCGTCCTTCATATCCTGTCACTGATCTGTCCCTCGCTGTCCTGCGTCCCTCATGTCCTGTCACTGATCTGTCCCTCGCTGTCCTGCATCCCTCATGTCCTGTCACTGATCTGCCACTCGCTGTCCTGCATCCCTCATATCCATCACTGATCTGTCCCTCGCTGTCCTGCATCCCTCATATCCCGTCACTGATCTGTCCCTCGCTGTCCTGCGTCCCTCATGTCCTGTCACTGATCTGTCCCTCGCTGTCCTGCGTACCTCATGTCCTGTCACTGATCTGTCCCTCGGTGTCCTGCATCCCTCATGTCCCATCACTGATCTGTCCCTCGCTGTCCTGCATCCCTCATATCCTGTCACTGATCTGTCCCTCGCTGTCCTGCGTCCATCATATCCCATCACTGATCTGTCCCTCGCTGTCCTGCGTCCCTCATATCCTGTCACTGATCTGTCCCTCGCTGTCCTGCATCCCTCATATCCCAACACTGATCTGTCCCTCGCTGTCCTGCGTCCCTCAAGTCCTGTCACTGATCTGTCCCTCGCTGTCCTGCATCCCTCATGTCCCATCACTGATCTGTCCCTCGCTGTCCTGCGTCCCTCATGTCCTGTCACTGATCTGTCCCTCGCTGTCCTGCATCCCTCATGTCCCATCACTGATCTGTCCCTCGCTGTCCTGCATCCCTCATGTCCCATCACTGATCTGTCCCTCGCTGTCCTGCATCCCTCATGTCCCATCACTGATCTGTCCCTCGCTGTCCTGCGTCCCTCATACCCATCAATGATCTGTCCCTCGCTGTCCTGCATCCCTCATGTCCTGTCACTGATCTGTCCCTCGCTGTCCTGCATCCCTCATGTCCTGTCACTGATCTGTCCCTCGCTGTCCTGCGTCCCTCATGTCCTGTCACTGATGTGTCCCTCGCTGTCCTGCGTCCCTCATGTCCTGTCACTGATCTGTCCCTCGCTGTCCTGCGTCCCTCATATCCATCACTGATCTGTCCCTCGCTGTCCTGCATCCCTCATATCCTGTCACTGATCTGTCCCTCGCTGTCCTGCGTCCCTCATATCCTGTCACTGATCTGTCCCTCGCTGTCCTGCGTCCCTCATGTCCTGTCACTGATCTGTCCCTCGCTGTCCTGCATCCCTCATGTCCTGTCACTGATCTGTCCCTCGCTGTCCTGCGTCCCTCATATCCTGTCACTGATCTGTCCCTCGCTGTCCTGCGTCCCTCATGTCCTGTCACTGATCTGTCCCTCGCTGTCCTGCGTCCCTCATATCCATCACTGATCTGTCCCTCGCTGTCCTGCGTCCCTCATATCCTGTCACTGATCTGTCCCTCGCTGTCCTGCGTCCCTCATGTCCTGTCACTGATCTGTCCCTCGCTGTCCTGCGTCCCTCATGTCCTGTCACTGATCTGTCCCTCGCTGTCCTGTGTCCCTCATGTCCTGTCACTGATCTGTCCCTCGCTGTCCTGCGTCCCTCATGTCCTGTCACTGATCTGTCCCTCGCTGTCCTGTGTCCCTCATATCCTGTCACTGATCTGTCCCTCGCTGTCCTGCATCCCTCATATCCATCACTGATCTGTCCCTCGCTGTCCTGCGTCCCTCATGTCCTGTCACTGATCTGTCCCTCGCTGTCCTGCGTCCCTCATGTCCTGTCACTGATCTGTCCCTCGCTGTCCTGCGTCCCTCATGTCCTGTCACTGATCTGTCCCTCGCTGTCCTGCATCCTTCATATCCATCACTGATCTGTCCCTCGCTGTCCTGCATCCCTCATGTCCTGTCACTGATCTGTCCCTCGCTGTCCTGCGTCCCTCATGTCCTGTCACTGATCTGTCCCTCGCTGTCCTGCATCCCTCATGTCCTGTCACTGATGTGTCCCTCGCTGTCCTGCGTCCCTCATATCCATCACTGATCTGTCCCTCGCTGTCCTGCGTCCCTCATATCCGTCACTGATCTGTCCCTCGCTGTCCTGCATCCCTCAAATAATGTCACTGATCTGTCCCTCGCTGTCCTGCATCCCTCATATCCATCACTGATCTGTCCCTCGCTGTCCTGCGTCCCTCATGTCCATCACTGATCTGTCCCTCGCTGTCCTGCGTCCCTCATGTCCTGTCACTGATCTGTCCCTCGCTATCCTTCCTCCCTCATATCCCATCACTGATCTGTCCCTCGCTTTCCTGCGTCCCTCATGTCCTGTCACTGATCTGTCCCTCGCTGTCCTGCGTCCCTCATATCCATCACTGATCTGTCCCTCGCTGTCCTGCGTCCCTCATATCCATCACTGATCTGTCCCTCGCTGTCCTGCATCCCTCATATCCCATCACTGATCTGTCCCTCGCTGTCCTGCGTCCCTCATGTCCTGTCACTGATCTGTCTCTCGCTGTCCTGCGTCCCTCATGTCCTGTCACTGATCTGTCTCTCGCTGTCCTGCGTCCCTCATGTCCTGTCACTGATCTGTCCCTCGCTGTCCTGCGTCCCTCATGTCCTGTCACTGATCTGTCCCTCGCTGTCCTGCGTCCCTCATATCCATCACTGATCTGTCCCTCGCTGTCCTGCATCCCTCATATCCTGTCACTGATCTGTCCCTCGCTGTCCTGCATCCCTCATGTCCTGTCACTGATCTGTCCCTCGCTGTCCTGCATCCCTCATGTCCTGTCACTGATCTGTCCCTCGCTGTCCTGCGTTCCTCATGTCCTGTCACTGATCTGTCTCTCGCTGTCCTGCGTCCCTCATATCCTGTCACTGATCTGTCCCTCGCTGTCCTGCATCCCTCATGTCCTGTCACTGATCTGTCCCTCGCTGTCCTGCGTTCCTCATGTCCTGTCACTGATCTGTCTCTCGCTGTCCTGCGTCCCTCATATCCTGTCACTGATCTGTCTCTCGCTGTCCTGCGTCCCTCATATCCATCACTGATCTGTCCCTCGCTGTCCTGCGTCCCTCATATCCATCACTGATCTGTCCCTCGCTGTCCTGCATCCCTCAGGTCCTGTCACTGATCTGTCCCTCGCTGTCCTGCATCCCTCATGTCCTGTCACTGATCTGTCCCTCGCTGTCCTGCGTCCCTCATGTCCTGTCACTGATCTGTCCCTCGCTGTCCTGCGTCCCTCATGTCCTGTCACTGATCTGTCTCTCGCTGTCCTGCGTCCCTCATATCCTGTCACTGATCTGTCCCTCGCTGTCCTGCGTCCCTCATGTCCTGTCACTGATCTGTCCCTCGCTGTCCTGCATCCCTCATGTCCTGTCACTGATCTGTCCCTCGCTGTCCTGCATCCCTCATATCCATCACTGATCTGTCCCTCGCTGTCCTGCATCCCTCATGTCCTGTCACTGATCTGTCCCTCGCTGTCCTGCATCCCTCATGTCCTGTCACTGATCTGTCCCTCGCTGTCCTGCATCCCTCATGTTCCATCACTGATCTGTCCCTCGCTGTCCGGCATCCCTCATGTCCTGTCACTGATCTGTCCCTCGCTGTCCTGCATCCCTCATGTCTTGTCACTGATCTGTCCCTCGCTGTCCTGCGTCCCTCATGTCCCATCACTGATCTGTCCGTCGCTGTCCTGCGTCCCTCATGTCCTGTCACTGATCTGTCCCTCGCTGTCCTGCATCCCTCATGTCCTGTCACTGATCTGTCCCTCGCTGTCCTGCATCCCTCATATCCTGTCACTGATCTGTCCCTCGCTGTCCTGCATCCCTCATGTCCCATCACTGATCTGTCCCTCGCTGTCCTGCGTCCATCATGTCCTGTCACTGATCTGTCTCTCGCTGTCTTGCGTCCCTCATATCCTATCACTGATCTGTCCCTCGCTGTCCTGCATCCCTCATGTCCTGTCACTGATCTGTCCCTCGCTGTCCTGCGTCCCTCATATCCTGTCACTGATCTGTCCCTCGCTGTCCTGCGTCCCTCATGTCCTGTCACTGATCTGTCCCTCGCTGTCCTGCGTCCCTCATGTCCTGTCACTGATCTGTCCCTCACTGTCCTGCGTCCCTCATATCCATCACTGATCTGTCCCTCGCTGTCCTGCATCCCTCATATCCATCACTGATCTGTCCCTCGCTGTCCTGCGTCCCTCATGTCCATCACTGATCTGTCCCTCGCTGTCCTGCGTCCCTCATGTCCTGTCACTGATCTGTCCCTCGCTGTCCTGCGTCCCTCATGTCCATCACTGATCTGTCCCTCGCTGTCCTGCATCCCTCATGTCCTGTCACTGATCTGTCCCTCGCTGTCCTGCATCCCTCATATCCCATCACTGATCTGTCCCTCGCTGTCCTGCGTCCCTCATGTCCTGTCACTGATCTGTCCCTCGCTGTCCTGCGTCCCTCATGTCCTGTCACTGATCTGTCCCTCGCTGTCCTGCATCCCTCATGTCCTGTCACTGATCTGTCCCTCGCTGTCCTGCGTCCCTCATGTCCTGTCACTGATCTGTCCCTCGCTGTCCTGCATCCCTCATATCCCATCACTGATCTGTCCCTCGCTGTCCTGCGTCCCTCATGCCCTGTCACTGATCTGTCCCTCGCTGTCCTGCGTCCCCCCTATCCCATCACTGATCTGTCCCTCGCTGTCCTGCATCCCTCATGTCTTGTCACTGATGTGTCCCTCGCTGTCCTGCGTCCCTCCTATCCCATCACTGATCTGTCCCTCGCTGTCCTGCGTCCCTCATATCCATCATTGATCTGTCCCTCACTGTCCTGCATCCCTCATGTCCTGTCACTGATCTGTCCCTCGCTGTCCTGCATCCCTCAAATCCTGTCACTGATCTGTCCCTCGCTGTCCTGCACCCCTCATGTCCTGTCACTGATCTGTCCCTCGCTGTCCTACGTCCCTCGTGTCCTGTCATTGATGTGTCCCTCGCTGTCCTGCATCCCTCATATCCATCACTTATCTATCCCTCACTGTCCTGCATCCCTCATATCCCATCACTGATCTGTCCCTCGCTGTCCTGCATCCCTCATGTCCTGTCACTGATCTGTCCCTCGCTGTCCTGCGTCCCTCATATCCTGTCACTGATCTGTCCCTCGCTGTCCTGCGTCCCTCATGTCCTGTCACTGATCTGTCCCTCGCTGTCCTGCGTCCCTCATATCCTGTCACTGATCTGTCCCTCGCTGTCCTGCGTCCCTCATATCCCATCACTGATCTGTTCCTCGCTGTCCTGCATCCCTCATGTCCTGTCACTGATGTGTCCCTCGCTGTCCTGCTTCCCTCATGTCCCATCACTGATCTGTCCCTCGCTGTCCTGCATCCCTCATGTCCTGTCACTGATCTGTCCCTCGCTGTCCTGCATCCCTCATGTCTTGTCACTGATCTGTCCCTCGCTGTCCTGCGTCCCTCATGTCCTGTCACTGATCTGTCCCTCGCTGTCCTGCATCCTTCATGTCTTGTCACTGATGTGTCCCTCGCTGTCCTGCATCCCTCATGTCCTGTCACTGATCTGTCCCTCGCTGTCCTGCGTCCTTCATGTCTTGTCACTGATGTGTCCCTCGCTGTCCTGCATCCCTCATGTCCTGTCACTGATCTGTCCCTCGCTGTCCTGCGTCCCTCATGTCCTGTCACTGATCTGTCCCTCGCTGTCCTGCATCCCTCATGTCCTGTCACTGATCTGTCCCTCGCTGTCCTGCATCCCTCATGTTCATCACTGATCTGTCCCTCGCTGTCCTGCATCCCTCATATCCATCACTGATCTGTCCCTCGCTGTCCTGCATCCCTCATGTCCTGTCACTGATCTGTCCCTCGCTGTCCTGCATCCCTCATGTCCTGTCACTGATCTGTCCCTCGCTGTCCTGCATCCCTCATGTCCTGTCACTGATCTGTCCCTCGCTGTCCTGCATCCCTCATGTCCTGTCACTGATCTGTCCCTCGCTGTCCTGCATCCCTCATGTCCTGTCACTGATCTGTCCCTCGCTGTCCTGCGTCCCTCATGTCCTGTCACTGATCTGTCCCTCGCTGTCCTGCGTCCCTCATGTCCTGTCACTGATCTGTCCCTCGCTGTCCTGCATCCCTCATGTCCTGTCACTGATCTGTCCCTCGCTGTCCTGCATCCCTCATGTCCTGTCACTGATCTGTCCCTCGCTGTCCTGCATCCCTCATGTCCTGTCACTGATCTGTCCCTCGCTGTCCTGCGTCCCTCATGTCCTGTCACTGATCTGTCCCTCGCTGTCCTGCATCCCTCATGTCCTGTCACTGATCTGTCCCTCGCTGTCCTGCGTTCCTCATGTCCTGTCACTGATCTGTCCCTCGCTGTCCTGCATCCCTCATGTCCTGTCACTGATCTGTCCCTCGCTGTCCTGCATCCCTCATGTCCTGTCACTGATCTGTCCCTCGCTGTCCTGCATCCCTCATGTCCTGTCACTGATCTGTCCCTCACTGTCCTGCATCCCTCATGTCCTGTCACTGATCTGTCCTTCGCTGTCCTGCGTCCCTCATGTCCTGTCACTGATCTGTCCCTCGCTGTCCTGCGTCCTTCATGTCCTGTCACTGATCTGTCCCTCGCTGTCCTGCGTCCCTCATGTTCTGTCACTGATCTGTCCCTCGCTGTCCTGCGTTCCTCATGTCCATCACTGATCTGTCCCTCGCTGTCCTGCGTCCCTCATGTCCTGTCACTGATCTGTCCCTCTCTGTCCTGCGTCCCTCATGTCCTGTCACTGATCTGTCCCTCTCTGTCCTGCGTCCCTCATGTCCTGTCACTGATCTGTCCCTCTCTGTCCTGCATCCCTCAAGTCCTGTCACTGATCTGTCCCTCGCTGTCCTGCGTCCCTCATATCCTGTCACTGATGTGTCGCTCTCTGTCCTGCAACCCTCAAGTCCTGTCACTGATCTGTCCCTCGCTGTCCTGCGTCCCTCATATCCTGTCACTGATGTGTCCCTCGCTGTCCTGCGTCCCTCATACCCATCACTGATCTGTCCCTCGCTGTCCTGCGTCCCTCATGTCCATCACTGATCTGTCCCTCGCTGTCCTGCGTCCCTCATGTCCTGTCACTGATCTGTCCCTCGCTGTCCTGCGTCCCTCATATCCATCACTGATCTGTCCCTCGCTGTCCTGCGTCCCTCATACCCATCACTGATCTGTCCCTCGCTGTCCTGCGTCCCTCATGTCCTGTCACTGATCTGTCCCTCGCTGTCCTGCGTCCCTCATATCCATCACTGATCTGTCCCTCGCTGTCCTGCATCCCTCATGTCCTGTCACTGATCTGTCCCTCGCTGTCCTGCATCCCTCATGTCCTGTCACTGATCTGTCCCTCGCTGTCCTGCGTCCCTCATGTCCTGTCACTGATGTGTCCCTCGCTGTCCTGCGTCCATCATGTCCTGTCACTGATCTGTCCCTCTCTGTCCTGCATCCCTCAAGTCCTGTCACTGATCTGTCCCTCGCTGTCCTGCGTCCCTCGTATCCTGTCACTGATGTGTCCCTCGCTGTCCTGCGTCCCTCATACCCATCACTGATCTGTCCCTCGCTGTCCTGCGTCCCTCATGTCCATCACTGATCTATCCCTCGCTGTCCTGCGTCCCTCATGTCCTGTCACTGATCTGTCCCTCGCTGTCCTGCGTCCCTCATATCCATCACTGATCTGTCCCTCGCTGTCCTGCGTCCCTCATGTCCCATCACTGATCTGTCCCTCGCTGTCCTGCGTCCCTCATACCCATCACTGATCTGTCCCTCGCTGTCCTGCGTCCCTCATGTCCTGTCACTGATCTGTCCCTCGCTGTCCTGCGTCCCTCATATCCATCACTGATCTGTCCCTCGCTGTCCTGCATCCCTCATGTCCTGTCACTGATCTGTCCCTCGCTGTCCTGCATCCCTCATATCCATCACTGATCTGTCCCTCGCTGTCCTGTATCCCTCGTGTCCTGTCACTGATCTGTCCATCGCTGTCCTGCATCCCTCATGTCCTGTCACTGATCTGTCCCTCGCTGTCCTGCGTCCCTCATGTCCTGTCATTGATGTGTCCCTCGCTGTCCTGCGTCCCTCATGTCTTGTCACTGATCTGTCCTTCGCTGTCCTGCGTCCCTCATGTCATGTCACTGATGTGTCCCTCGCTGTCCTGCGTCCCTCGTGTCCTGTCACTGATGTGTCCCTTGCTGTCCTGCGTCCCTCATGTCCTGTCACTGATCTGTCCCTCGCTGTCCTGCGTCCCTCATGTCTTGTCACTGATATGTCCCTCGCTGTCCTGCATACCTCATATCCTGTCACTGATGTGTCCCTCGCTGTCCTGCGTCCCTCATGTCCTGTCACTGATCTGTCCCTCACTGTCCTGCGTCCCTCATGTCTTGTCACTGATCTGTCCCTCGCTGTCCTGCATACCTCATATCCTGTCACTGATGTGTCCCTCGCTGTCCTGCGTCCCTCATATCCATCACTGATCTGTCCCTCGCTGTCCTGCATCCCTCATGTCCTGTCACTGATCTGTCCCTCGCTGTCCTGCATCCCTCATGTCCATCACTGATCTGTCTCTCGCTGTCCTGCGTCCCTCATGTCCTGTCACTGATCTGTCCCTCGCTGTCCTGCGTCCCTCATGTCCCATCACTGATCTGTCCCTCGCTGTCCTGCATCCCTCATGTCCTGTCACTGATCTGTCCCTCGCTGTCCTGCGTCCCTCATGTCCTGTCACTGATCTGTCCCTCGCTGTCCTGCGTCCCTCATATCCATCACTGATCTGTCCCTCGCTGTCCTGCGTCCCTCATGTCCTGTCACTGATCTGTCCCTCGCTGTCCTGCGTCCCTCATGTCCTGTCACTGATCTGTCCCTCGCTGTCCTGCGTCCCTCATGTCCTGTCACTGATCTGTCCCTCGCTGTCCTGCGTCCCTCATATTCATCACTGATCTGTCCCTCGCTGTCCTGCATCCCTCATGTCCTGTCACTGATCTGTCCCTCGCTGTCCTGCGTCCCTCATGTCCCATCACTGATCTGTCCCTCGCTGTCCTGCGTCCCTCATGTTCCATCACTGATCTGTCCCTCGCTGTCCTGCATCCCTCATGTCCTGTCACTGATCTGTCCCTCGCTGTCCTGCATCCCTCATGTTCCATCACTGATCTGTCCCTCGCTGTCCTGCATCCCTCATGTCCTGTCACTGATCTGTCCCTCGCTGTCCTGCATCCCTCATGTCTTGTCACTGATGTGTCCCTCGCTGTCCTGCGTCCCTCATGTCCCATCACTGATCTGTCCCTCGCTGTCCTGCATCCCTCATGTTCCATCACTGATCTGTCCCTCGCTGTCCTGCATCCCTCATGTCCTGTCACTGATCTGTCCCTCGCTGTCCTGCATCCCTCATATCCTGTCACTGATCTGTCCCTCGCTGTCCTGCGTCCCTCATGTCCCATCACTGATCTGTCCCTCGCTGTCCTGCGTCCCTCATATCCTGTCACTGATCTGTCCCTCGCTGTCCTGCGTCCCTCATATCCCATCACTGATCTGTCCCTCGCTGTCCTGCGTCCCTCATATCCTGTCACTGATCTGTCCCTCGCTGTCCTGCGTCCCTCATATCCTGTCACTGATGTGTCCCTCGCTGTCCTGCGTCCCTCATATCCCATCACTGATCTGTCCCTCGCTGTCCTGCGTCCCTCATATCCTGTCACTGATGTGTCCCTCGCTGTCCTGCGTCCCTCATATCCCATCACTGATCTGTCCCTCGCTGTCCTGCGTCCCTCATGTCCTGTCACTGATCTGTCCCTCGCTGTCCTGCGTCCCTCATATCCCATCACTGATCTGTCCCTCGCTGTCCTGCGTCCCTCATGTCCCATCACTGATCTGTCCCTCGCTGTCCTGCATCCCTCATGTCCTGTCACTGATCTGTCCCTCGCTGTCCTGCGTCCCTCATATCCTGTCACTGATCTGTCCCTCGCTGTCCTGCGTCCCTCATATCCATCACTGATCTGTCCCTCGCTGTCCTGCATCCCTCATGTCCTGTCACTGATCTGTCCCTCACTGTCCTGCATCCCTCATGTCCCATCACTGATCTGTCCCTCGCTGTCCTGCATCCCTCATGTCCTGTCACTGATCTGTCGCTCGCTGTCCTGCGTCCCTCATATCCATCACTGATCTGTCCCTCGCTGTCCTGCGTCCCTCATATCCTGTCACTGATCTGTCCCTCGCTGTCCTGCGTCCCTCATATCCATCACTGATCTGTCCCTCGCTGTCCTGCATCCCTCATGTCCTGTCACTGATCTGTCCCTCACTGTCCTGCGTCCCTCATTTCCTGTCACTGATCTGTCCCTCGCTGTCCTGCATCCCTCATGTCCTGTCACTGATGTGTCCCTCGCTGTCCTGCGTCCCTCATGTCTTGTCACTGATCTGTCCCTCGCTGTCCTGCGTCCTTCATGTCCTGTCACTGATGTGTCCCTCGCTGTCCTGCGTCCCTCGTGTCCTGTCACTGATGTGTCCCTCGCTGTCCTGCGTCCCTCATGTCCTGTCACTGATCTGTCCCTCGCTGTCCTGCGTCCCTCATGTCTTGTCACTGATCTGTCCCTCGCTGTCCTGCATACCTCATATCCTGTCACTGATGTGTCCCTCGCTGTCCTGCGTCCCTCATGTCCTGTCACTGATCTGTCCCTCGCTGTCCTGCGTCCCTCATGTCTTGTCACTGATCTGTCCCTCGCTGTCCTGCATACCTCATATCCTGTCACTGATGTGTCCCTCGCTGTCCTGCATCCCTCATGTCCCATCACTGATCTGTCCCTCGCTGTCCTGCATCCCTCATGTCCATCACTGATCTGTCCCTCGCTGTCCTGCGTCCCTCATGTCCTGTCACTGATCTGTCCCTCGCTGTCCTGCGTCCCTCATGTCCCATCACTGATCTGTCCCTCGCTGTCCTGCATCCCTCATGTCCTGTCACTGATCTGTCCCTCGCTGTCCTGCGTCCCTCATGTCCTGTCACTGATCTGTCCCTCGCTGTCCTGCGTCCCTCATATCCATCACTGATCTGTCCCTC
Organism: Pseudophryne corroboree; assembly: GCF_028390025.1. NCBI lineage: Eukaryota > Metazoa > Chordata > Amphibia > Anura > Myobatrachidae > Pseudophryne > Pseudophryne corroboree. The sequence goes on along the minus strand of NC_086450.1, from coordinate 450,045,126 downwards.
GCTGTCCTGCGTCCCTCATGTCCTGTCACTGATCTGTCCCTCGCTGTCCTGCGTCCCTCATGTCCTGTCACTGATCTGTCCCTCGCTGTCCTGCATCCCTCATGTCCTGTCACTGATCTGTCCCTCGCTGTCCTGCGTCCCTCATGTCCCATCACTGATCTGTCCCTCGCTGTCCTGCGTCCCTCATGTTCCATCACTGATCTGTCCCTCGCTGTCCTGCATCCCTCATGTCCTGTCACTGATCTGTCCCTCGCTGTCCTGCATCCCTCATGTTCCATCACTGATCTGTCCCTCGCTGTCCTGCATCCCTCATGTCCTGTCACTGATCTGTCCCTCGCTGTCCTGCATCCCTCATGTCCTGTCACTGATCTGTCCCTCGCTGTCCTGCGTCCCTCATATCCATAACTGATCTGTCCCTCGCTGTCCTGCGTCCCTCATATCCTGTCACTGATCTGTCCCTCGCTGTCCTGCGTTCCTCATGTCTTGTCACTGATCTGTCCCTCGCTGTCCTGCGTCCCTCATATCCTGTCACTGATGTGTCCCTCGCTGTCCTGCGTCCCTCATATCCAATCACTGATCTGTCCCTCGCTGTCCTGCGTCCCTCATATCCTGTCACTGATGTGTCCCTCGCTGTCCTGCGTCCCTCATATCCCATCACTGATCTGTCCCTCGCTGTCCTGCGTCCCTCATGTCCCGTCACTGATGTGTCCCTCGCTGTCCTGCGTCCCTCATATCCCATCACTGATCTGTCCCTCGCTGTCCTGCGTCCCTCATGTCCCATCACTGATCTGTCCCTCGCTGTCCTGCATCCCTCATGTCCCATCACTGATCTGTCCCTCGCTGTCCTGCATCCCTCATGTCCTGTCACTGATCTGTCCCTCACTGTCCTGCGTCCCTCATATCCATCACTGATCTGTCCCCCGCTGTCCTGCGTCCCTCATATCCTGTCACTGATCTGTCCCTCGCTGTCCTGCGTCCCTCATATCCATCACTGATCTGTCCCTCGCTGTCCTGCATCCCTCATGTCCTGTCACTGATCTGTCCCTCGCTGTCCTGCGTCCCTCATGTCCTGTCACTGATCTGTCCCTCGCTGTCCTGCATCCCTCATGTCCTGTCACTGATCTGTCCCTCGCTGTCCTGCGTTCCTCATGTCCTGTCACTGATCTGTCCCTCTCTGTCCTGCATCCCTCAAGTCCTGTCACTGATCTGTCCCTCGCTGTCCTGCATCCCTCATATCCTGTCACTGATGTGTCCCTCGCTGTCCTGCGTCCCTCATACCCTTCACTGATCTGTCCCTCGCTGTCCTGCGTCCCTCATACCCATCACTGATGTGTCCCTCGCTGTCCTGCGTCCCTCATGTCCATCACTGATCTGTCCCTCGCTGTCCTGCGTCCCTCATGTCCTGTCACTGATCTGTCCCTCGCTGTCCTGCATCCCTCATGTCCTGTCACTGATCTGTCCCTCGCTGTCCTGCGTCCCTCATGTCCTGTCACTGATCTGTCCCACGCTGTCCTGCATCCCTCATGTCCTGTCACTGATCTGTCCCTCGCTGTCCTGCGTCCGTCATATCCATCACTGATCTGTCCCTCGCTGTCCTGCGTCCCTCATATCCATCACTGATCTGTCCCTCACTGTCCTGCGTTCCTCATGTCTTGTCACTGATCTGTCCCTCGCTGTCCTGCGTCCCTCATGTCCTGTCACTGATCTGTCCCTCGCTGTCCTGCGTCCCTCATGTCCTGTCACTGATGTGTCCCTCGCTGTCCTGCGTCCCTCATGTCCTGTCACTGATCTGTCCCTCGCTGTCCTGCGTCCCTCATGTCCCATCACTGATGTGTCCCTCGCTGTCCTGCATCCCTCATATCCTGTCACTGATCTGTCCCTCGCTGTCCTGCGTCCCTCATGTCCTGTCACTGATCTGTCCCTCGCTGTCCTGCGTCCCTCATGTCCCATCACTGATCTGTCCCTCGCTGTCCTGCATCCCTCATGTCCCATCACTGATCTGTCCCTCGCTGTCCTGCATCCCTCATGTCCTGTCACTGATCTGTCCCTCACTGTCCTGCGTCCCTCATATCCATCACTGATCTGTCCCCCGCTGTCCTGCGTCCCTCATATCCTGTCACTGATCTGTCCCTCGCTGTCCTGCGTCCCTCATATCCATCACTGATCTGTCCCTCGCTGTCCTGCATCCCTCATGTCCTGTCACTGATCTGTCCCTCGCTGTCCTGCGTCCCTCATGTCCTGTCACTGATCTGTCCCTCGCTGTCCTGCATCCCTCATGTCCTGTCACTGATCTGTCCCTCGCTGTCCTGCGTTCCTCATGTCCTGTCACTGATCTGTCCCTCTCTGTCCTGCATCCCTCAAGTCCTGTCACTGATCTGTCCCTCGCTGTCCTGCATCCCTCATATCCTGTCACTGATGTGTCCCTCGCTGTCCTGCGTCCCTCATACCCTTCACTGATCTGTCCCTCGCTGTCCTGCGTCCCTCATACCCATCACTGATGTGTCCCTCGCTGTCCTGCGTCCCTCATGTCCATCACTGATCTGTCCCTCGCTGTCCTGCGTCCCTCATGTCCTGTCACTGATCTGTCCCTCGCTGTCCTGCATCCCTCATGTCCTGTCACTGATCTGTCCCTCGCTGTCCTGCGTCCCTCATGTCCTGTCACTGATCTGTCCCTCGCTGTCCTGCATCCCTCATGTCCTGTCACTGATCTGTCCCTCGCTGTCCTGCGTCCGTCATATCCATCACTGATCTGTCCCTCGCTGTCCTGCGTCCCTCATATCCATCACTGATCTGTCCCTCACTGTCCTGCGTTCCTCATGTCTTGTCACTGATCTGTCCCTCGCTGTCCTGCGTCCCTCATGTCCTGTCACTGATCTGTCCCTCGCTGTCCTGCGTCCCTCATGTCCTGTCACTGATGTGTCCCTCGCTGTCCTGCGTCCCTCATGTCCTGTCACTGATCTGTCCCTCGCTGTCCTGCGTCCCTCATGTCCTGTCACTGATGTGTCCCTCGCTGTCCTGCATCCCTCATATCCTGTCACTGATCTGTCCCTCGCTGTCCTGCGTCCCTCATGTCCTGTCACTGATCTGTCCCTCGCTGTCCTGCATCCCTCATGTCCTGTCACTGATCTGTCCCTCGCTGTCCTGCGTCCCTCATATCCATCACTGATCTGTCCCTCGCTGTCCTGCATCCCTCATGTCCTGTCACTGATCTGTCCCTCGCTGTCCTGCGTCCCTCATATCCATCACTGATCTGTCCCTCGCTGTCCTGCATCCCTCATATCCATCACTGATCTGTCCCTCGCTGTCCTGCGTCCCTCATGTCCTGTCACTGATCTGTCCCTCGCTGTCCTGCGTCCCTCATGTCTTGTCACTGATCTGTCCCTCGCTGTCCTGCATACCTCATATCCTGTCACTGATGTGTCCCTCGCTGTCCTGCGTCCCTCATGTCCTGTCACTGATCTGTCCCTCGCTGTCCTGCGTCCCTCATGTCTTGTCACTGATCTGTCCCTCGCTGTCCTGCATACCTCATATCCTGTCACTGATGTGTCCCTCGCTGTCCTGCATCCCTCATGTCCCATCACTGATCTGTCCCTCGCTGTCCTGCATCCCTCATGTCCATCACTGATCTGTCCCTCGCTGTCCTGCGTCCCTCATGTCCTGTCACTGATCTGTCCCTCGCTGTCCTGCGTCCCTCATGTCCCATCACTGATCTGTCCCTCGCTGTCCTGCATCCCTCATGTCCTGTCACTGATCTGTCCCTCGCTGTCCTGCGTCCCTCATGTCCTGTCACTGATCTGTCCCTCGCTGTCCTGCGTCCCTCATATCCATCACTGATCTGTCCCTCGCTGTCCTGCGTCCCTCATGTCCTGTCACTGATCTGTCCCTCGCTGTCCTGCGTCCCTCATGTCCTGTCACTGATCTGTCCCTCGCTGTCCTGCATCCCTCATGTCCTGTCACTGATCTGTCCCTCGCTGTCCTGCGTCCCTCATGTCCCATCACTGATCTGTCCCTCGCTGTCCTGCGTCCCTCATGTTCCATCACTGATCTGTCCCTCGCTGTCCTGCATCCCTCATGTCCTGTCACTGATCTGTCCCTCGCTGTCCTGCATCCCTCATGTTCCATCACTGATCTGTCCCTCGCTGTCCTGCATCCCTCATGTCCTGTCACTGATCTGTCCCTCGCTGTCCTGCATCCCTCATGTCCTGTCACTGATCTGTCCCTCGCTGTCCTGCGTCCCTCATATCCATAACTGATCTGTCCCTCGCTGTCCTGCGTCCCTCATATCCTGTCACTGATCTGTCCCTCGCTGTCCTGCGTTCCTCATGTCTTGTCACTGATCTGTCCCTCGCTGTCCTGCGTCCCTCATATCCTGTCACTGATGTGTCCCTCGCTGTCCTGCGTCCCTCATATCCAATCACTGATCTGTCCCTCGCTGTCCTGCGTCCCTCATATCCTGTCACTGATGTGTCCCTCGCTGTCCTGCGTCCCTCATATCCCATCACTGATCTGTCCCTCGCTGTCCTGCGTCCCTCATGTCCCGTCACTGATGTGTCCCTCGCTGTCCTGCGTCCCTCATATCCCATCACTGATCTGTCCCTCGCTGTCCTGCGTCCCTCATGTCCCATCACTGATCTGTCCCTCGCTGTCCTGCATCCCTCATGTCCCATCACTGATCTGTCCCTCGCTGTCCTGCATCCCTCATGTCCTGTCACTGATCTGTCCCTCACTGTCCTGCGTCCCTCATATCCATCACTGATCTGTCCCCCGCTGTCCTGCGTCCCTCATATCCTGTCACTGATCTGTCCCTCGCTGTCCTGCGTCCCTCATATCCATCACTGATCTGTCCCTCGCTGTCCTGCATCCCTCATGTCCTGTCACTGATCTGTCCCTCGCTGTCCTGCGTCCCTCATGTCCTGTCACTGATCTGTCCCTCGCTGTCCTGCATCCCTCATGTCCTGTCACTGATCTGTCCCTCGCTGTCCTGCGTTCCTCATGTCCTGTCACTGATCTGTCCCTCTCTGTCCTGCATCCCTCAAGTCCTGTCACTGATCTGTCCCTCGCTGTCCTGCATCCCTCATATCCTGTCACTGATGTGTCCCTCGCTGTCCTGCGTCCCTCATACCCTTCACTGATCTGTCCCTCGCTGTCCTGCGTCCCTCATACCCATCACTGATGTGTCCCTCGCTGTCCTGCGTCCCTCATGTCCATCACTGATCTGTCCCTCGCTGTCCTGCGTCCCTCATGTCCTGTCACTGATCTGTCCCTCGCTGTCCTGCATCCCTCATGTCCTGTCACTGATCTGTCCCTCGCTGTCCTGCGTCCCTCATGTCCTGTCACTGATCTGTCCCTCGCTGTCCTGCATCCCTCATGTCCTGTCACTGATCTGTCCCTCGCTGTCCTGCGTCCGTCATATCCATCACTGATCTGTCCCTCGCTGTCCTGCGTCCCTCATATCCATCACTGATCTGTCCCTCACTGTCCTGCGTTCCTCATGTCTTGTCACTGATCTGTCCCTCGCTGTCCTGCGTCCCTCATGTCCTGTCACTGATCTGTCCCTCGCTGTCCTGCGTCCCTCATGTCCTGTCACTGATGTGTCCCTCGCTGTCCTGCGTCCCTCATGTCCTGTCACTGATCTGTCCCTCGCTGTCCTGCGTCCCTCATGTCCCATCACTGATGTGTCCCTCGCTGTCCTGCATCCCTCATATCCTGTCACTGATCTGTCCCTCGCTGTCCTGCGTCCCTCATGTCCTGTCACTGATCTGTCCCTCGCTGTCCTGCGTCCCTCATGTCCCATCACTGATCTGTCCCTCGCTGTCCTGCATCCCTCATGTCCCATCACTGATCTGTCCCTCGCTGTCCTGCATCCCTCATGTCCTGTCACTGATCTGTCCCTCACTGTCCTGCGTCCCTCATATCCATCACTGATCTGTCCCCCGCTGTCCTGCGTCCCTCATATCCTGTCACTGATCTGTCCCTCGCTGTCCTGCGTCCCTCATATCCATCACTGATCTGTCCCTCGCTGTCCTGCATCCCTCATGTCCTGTCACTGATCTGTCCCTCGCTGTCCTGCGTCCCTCATGTCCTGTCACTGATCTGTCCCTCGCTGTCCTGCATCCCTCATGTCCTGTCACTGATCTGTCCCTCGCTGTCCTGCGTTCCTCATGTCCTGTCACTGATCTGTCCCTCTCTGTCCTGCATCCCTCAAGTCCTGTCACTGATCTGTCCCTCGCTGTCCTGCATCCCTCATATCCTGTCACTGATGTGTCCCTCGCTGTCCTGCGTCCCTCATACCCTTCACTGATCTGTCCCTCGCTGTCCTGCGTCCCTCATACCCATCACTGATGTGTCCCTCGCTGTCCTGCGTCCCTCATGTCCATCACTGATCTGTCCCTCGCTGTCCTGCGTCCCTCATGTCCTGTCACTGATCTGTCCCTCGCTGTCCTGCATCCCTCATGTCCTGTCACTGATCTGTCCCTCGCTGTCCTGCGTCCCTCATGTCCTGTCACTGATCTGTCCCTCGCTGTCCTGCATCCCTCATGTCCTGTCACTGATCTGTCCCTCGCTGTCCTGCGTCCGTCATATCCATCACTGATCTGTCCCTCGCTGTCCTGCGTCCCTCATATCCATCACTGATCTGTCCCTCACTGTCCTGCGTTCCTCATGTCTTGTCACTGATCTGTCCCTCGCTGTCCTGCGTCCCTCATGTCCTGTCACTGATCTGTCCCTCGCTGTCCTGCGTCCCTCATGTCCTGTCACTGATGTGTCCCTCGCTGTCCTGCGTCCCTCATGTCCTGTCACTGATCTGTCCCTCGCTGTCCTGCGTCCCTCATGTCCTGTCACTGATGTGTCCCTCGCTGTCCTGCATCCCTCATATCCTGTCACTGATCTGTCCCTCGCTGTCCTGCGTCCCTCATGTCCTGTCACTGATCTGTCCCTCGCTGTCCTGCATCCCTCATGTCCTGTCACTGATCTGTCCCTCGCTGTCCTGCGTCCCTCATATCCATCACTGATCTGTCCCTCGCTGTCCTGCATCCCTCATGTCCTGTCACTGATCTGTCCCTCGCTGTCCTGCGTCCCTCATATCCATCACTGATCTGTCCCTCGCTGTCCTGCATCCCTCATATCCATCACTGATCTGTCCCTCGCTGTCCTGCGTCCCTCATGTCCTGTCACTGATCTGTCCCTCGCTGTCCTGCGTCCCTCATATCCTGTCACTGATCTGTCCCTCGCTGTCCTGCGTCCCTCATGTCCTGTCACTGATCTGTCCCTCGCTGTCCTGCATCCCTCATGTCCTGTCACTGATCTGTCCCTCGCTGTCCTGCGTCCCTCATGTCCATCACTGATCTGTCCCTCGCTGTCCTGCGTCCCTCATGTCCTGTCACTGATCTGTCCCTCGCTGTCCTGCGTCCTCCACTGTATCAGGCGCAATGTGTCACACTAATAAGTAAAGAATACTCTGGAGGCAGTGCGGTCCTGATTCTGATGGTGAATAAGACAACGGCATGAGAAACTGGTCACAAGTCCATTCAGCCACAGGGGACTATTTTTACAAGCAATAAGCCCCAAATCCTGTGTAAATGGGAGGCTTCAACCTATGTATCCGGCCTCACAGCCAGCAATGGCCATCGCTAGCGCTCTCACGTGATACCTTTCTGAACCTTTGTACCACATATTTACAGATGGCGGCAGAGGTACACGTACCAACAGCTGTCCCCCTATGCTGCTTTCCCCTCAGGATGGCGGTCGCAGATGGGAAAACCAATAAAATAACGCAAGCTTATTACATGTACATTAAAACAATTATATTTATATATTTTTTTTTTTTTTTTTTAAACCTATCCTTTTTTATGTATAGTGTTTATGTTTTATTAACTCTGCACTGGAGGCCTGAGAGCGGCCTTATGGTACAGAACACACGTTACCTCACACTGCCAGGTCACGCATGAGCAATGAGCACACACTGCCAGGTCACGCATGAGCAATGAGCACACACAGTGGTCCGGTAACGGTAAGTTTTTGGTAAATAGGATAGAGGGGGTCATTCCGAGTTGTTCGCTCGCAAGCCGTTTTTAGCAGCTTTGCACACGCTAAGCCGCCGCCTACTGGGAGTGAATCTTAGCTTCTTAAAATTGCGAACGAAAGATTCGCAATATTGCGAAAAGACATCTCTGTGCAGTTTCTGAGTAGCTCCAGACTTACTCGGCATCTGAGATCAGTTCAGAGCTTGTCGTTCCTGGTTTGATGTCACAAACACACCCAGCGTTCGCCCAGACACTCCTCCGTTTCTCCAGCCACTCCCGCGTTTTTCCCAGAAACGGCAGCGTTTTTTCACACACACCCATAAAACGGCCTGTTTCCGCCCAGAAACACCCACTTCCTGTCAATCACATTACGATCGCCTGAACGAAGAAAAAGCCGTGAGTAAAATAACTAACTTCCTAGCAAATTTACTTGGCGCAGTCGCAGTGCGAACATTGCGCATGCGCACTAAGCGGAAAATCGCTGCGATGCGATGAAATTTACCGAGCGAACAACTCGGAATGACCCCCAGAATTTTTTTTTCGCAATCAGTTATTTGATAAATAGGACCCAGTAGTCTTTCATGTCCTATATTTGTACTTTTTAATCAAATTTGTTGAACACAGCGAATGCCAAAGACATTTCTCCTCCTACAGACGCTGACCCACATGAGCCATACACAAAGGGGCAGTGAGAACAGCTGACAGATGCAAGGTAAGAAGCTGGAATAATAGCTTTATCTGCAGAGAGTGAACCGGTTGTTCCTGTTCTAGGGAGAATCAGGAAATAAAGAGGAATAAATGGCTCTCTTACACAATCTGAGGCCCCAGTGCGGAGGGGCAGCAGCTGTAAGCGCTGTGCAGCGACGAGGATCAACAACCACACATAGCGCAGCCACTGTCTGAGATTCAGTTGTTCAGTACCTAGGTCACACAATTAGATAGCCATAGAAATTTGCCACACATTACACCTACAACTTCAGATCATGCATCCATCGGAAGGTACGCGCCCTGAAAACGACCTGCGTTTTCCCCGACAACTCCCTTAAAACTCCCCATTAACACCTCCAAACAGCCACTTCCTGGCAATCAGTCTGCGACAAAGTCCTCAGTGCGAGCGGGATCGCGGCAGCACCCTGATATCGCAGCACATGCACAGTTTGCCGATAATCGTTCCGTTTCGTGAACATCACCCATTGTGTTCAAGCATGACTTAGGTCCTTTGGCTCTCTGGCCAGCCTGGTTTGCTGCCAAAGCTGACCAGATCTGCACATACAGATGGAGCCCTGCTCATCTATCCCTCTAATAGCAGTAACTGAGCCAGTGCTGTCGGACTTAGGGGGTCATTCCGAGATGATCGTAACTGTGCTAAATTTAGCACAGCTACGATCATTCACACTGACATGCGGGGGGACGCCCAGCACAGGGCTATCCTGCCCCGCATGTCAGTGCCCCCCCCCCCCCCACACACACACACAGAAGTGCAAAGGCATCACACAGCGGTGATACCTTTGCACTTCAAGAGTAGCTCCCAACCAGTGCAGCTTTAGCGTGCTGGCCGGGAGCAAGTCATCGCTCCCCGGCTCGCAGCGGCTGCGTGTGACGTCACGCAGCCGCTGCGGCCTGCCCCCCATTCGGTCCGGACCGCGCCCACGAAACGGCGGGCAAATGCCACCGTTCCACTCCCCCCCCCCCCCGCCCAGCGACCGCCTCGGCCGTCTGGCACGCGCCGGCGCACTGTGGCGCCGGCGCATGCGCAGTCCTGACCCGATCGCACCGCTGCGATAAACTGCAGCGTGCGATCGGGTCAGAATGACCTCCTTAATCCCCTGCTGTATTATTCTCTCTGTATTGTATTGCAGCTGAGAACAATAGATGAAAGGTTTATGCTAATAAGCCTTGGTGCACCTAGGTGCAGCAGAGAAGCCTAGATGAGCGAGGCTCAATCTGTATTCCTGTCTCGGAGGACATCTACACAACCTAGAAGTACTGAGATTCATTTATGGTGAGGCCCAGGAACTGCCAGCTCAGAGATCTTGCTCCTTTAAACTATGGGGGTCATTCCGAGTTGATCGCTCGCAAGCAGTTTTTAGCAGCCGTGCAAACGCTAAGCCGCCGCCCTCTGGGAGTGTATTTTAGCTTAGCAGAAGTGCGAACGAAAGGATCGCAGCGTGGCTACAAAAAAAGATTGTGCAGTTTCTGAGTAGCTCCAGACCTACTCCTAGATTGCGATCACTTCAGACTGTTTAGTTCTGGATTTGACATCACGAACACGCCCTGCGTTCTCCCAGCCACGCCTGCGTTTTTCCTGGCATGTCTGAGTTTTTTCAATCACTCCCAGAAAGCGGTCAGTTGACACCCAGAAACACCCACTTCCTGTCAATCACTCTGCGGCTGCCAGTGCGACTGAAAAGCTTCGCTAGACCCTGTGTGAAACTACTTCGGCCGCTGTGAAAGTACGTCACGCGTGCGCATTGCGCTGCATACGCATGCGCAGAAGTGCCGCTTTTTAGCATCATCGCTGCGCAGCGAACATTTTCAGCTAGCGATCAGCTTGGAATGACCCCCTATACGCCTTGGAGGCACGCTGGGCACACATGCACCAGTCGACGGGCACAGTGGATCCAGCACTGCTATATGCATCAGAAATGGTCTCTGGTGCACTTGATCAAGGTATTCGGCCAGTGACTTGGGGGGTCATTCCGAGTTGATACCTCGCTGCCGTTTTTCGCAGCGCAGCGAACAGGTTACTACTGCGCATGCGTATGCACCGCAATGCGCAGGCGCGTCGTAGGGCTATAGCGTAGCGGATTATTGCTGGGCGATGGATTTAACAAAGAATCCATTCTCACAGCCGATCGCAAGGAGATTGACAGGAAGAGGGCGTTTGTGGGTGTCAACTGACCGTTTTCTGGGAGTGAAGATCCGAACGCAGGCGTGTCCAGGCGTTTGGAGGGCGGATGTCTGACGTAATTCCGGGACCTGCAACGCTGGATTGATCGCACAGGGTAAGTAACTCTTACCTTGGTCTTGTTCTACACAAAACTTTTTTTGCATAACAGGGCTGCACAAGCGATCGCAGCCCTGCTATGCAAAAATACACTCACCCCATAGGCGGTGTCTACTTGATCGCACGGGCTGCAAAAAGTTGCAGCGTGCGATCAACTCGGAATGACCCCCTAAGTCTACTCATAAGAAATACATGTAGCTTTGCAGCCGTTGCAATAGTTAGGTGTGCGCTACTACGTTTGTGTATGTTGCTTTGTCGCTTTTGTTAAATTATCCGTGTAATAGATATGTTCTGGCGTGTTTTTACTTACTTTGTTCTGTATGTTACAGTGAAAAATCCCAAGAAGCAACATTTGTGACTAGCACGTACCGACATAGGGATCGAATAAGGCAATCTTAATGACTGGTACTGCTTGCTACAGATATGGGGGATTATTCAGAGGGGGTCTGTTTAATTTGCCGACTGTGGGGATTCCGGCGGTCAGGATCCCAATGCCGGAATCCCGCTAGCCGGAATCCCGGCGCTACAGGACTTTTCCCACTTGTAGTTGTAAGTGTCCACGACACCCACAGAGTGGGAATAGATCCTGTGGGGAGTGCAGGGAGCCCACAAGCGTACGCTTTGTGTCCGCCTCGGGATGCTGCTGTTGGTATATTGACGGAATCCGGTCTGAAGATCGACAGTGTCTAGGTCGACAATGTTTAGGTCGACCACTATAGGTCGACAGTCACTAGGTCGACATGGATGGAAGGTCACAGGGTTTCTATGTCGACATGTGCTAGGTCGACAGGTCTACAGGTCGACATGAGTTTTTCACATTTTTTTTCTTTTTTTGAATTTTTTCATACTTAATGATCCACGTGGACTACGATTGGAACGGTAAAGTGTGCCGAGCGAAGCGGTAGCGGAGCGAAGGCACCATGCCCGAAGCATGGCGAGCGAAGCGAGCCATGCGAGGGGACGCGATGCACTAATTTGGGATCCCGGTCACTTTCCGAAGAAAACGACAAAAAAAATAATATATATCCTCATGTCGACCTTTAGACCTGTCGACCTAGCACATGTCGACCTAGAAACCCTGTCGACCTTCCATCCATGTCGACCTAGTGACTGTCGACCTATAGTGGTCGACCTAAACGTTGTCGACCTAGACACTGTCGATTTGATGAACCACACCCATATTGACAGCTGGCATCCTGGCCGCCGGTAAATCATACTGAATCCATTCAGAGCTGTTAGCAAAATAAAAAAGATAGCAATTGGGCAAAACCATGTGCAGTGCAGGTGGGGCAGATATAACATGTGCAGAGAGAGTTAGATTTGGGTGGGTTATATTGTTTCTGTGCAGGGTAAATACTGTCTGCTTTATTTTTACACTGCAATTTAGATTTCAGTTTGAACACACCCCACCCAACTCTAACTCTCTCTGCACATGTTACATCTGCCCCACCTGCAGTGCAGCATGGTTTTGCCCAATTGCTATGTTTTTGGTTTGCTAACAACTCTGAATAATAACCCCCAAAAAGGCTGCGCGGTGCGCTGAGAAGCAGAGTGCTAGCACCTTCCTTGTAAGTTGATCACTTCCACTTGACCCTGCTAATTGCTGTAATCAGATGTACTGTATATTATATATTCTCTGGAGAGGAGGTGGAATGACAGGAACGAGAGGGTCAGAGGTAGCGATTGCAGAGGTTTCATTTTCAAAGTGCATTAGGTATTTTCCCAGGATGCTTTGTGCTGTGGAAGACAATACCTGGGAGCTGTGTGACATACAGTAAGTGCAGGGACTGTTTATACAGCTGCCTAGGGTGTTGGGGCCTTTATTTAAATAAACTGGGCGCTAAATCCACTGCAATAATAAACAGTTGGATGTGTATAATACACGCAGCACTCCCTTTGACGGATGCTCCTGTCACTGGTATATATTGATAATCGTTTACCAGTATAACCACTTCAGAGAATGGAGGGGGGGTGGGGGGGGGGGGGTGGGCAGAGGACGACTGTCTGATATAGTCTGCAGCCGATCCTGCCGCAGGGCTGGGGGCGGAGTGGCCTGTTTATCATACTACCACGTACAGTATGTGGCCATATTGGGCTATTTTGTCCATGTCCCTGTTTAGTTCTGGCTCAGTTCTTCCCTCTGTGTGTTTATTAGCTACTTCAGCCTCCAATACCCCCTATATGCAGAGGACACTCAAATCACTGGCGTTTCTATAATGGGTGCAGTGTGTGCGGTGCGCACGGTCCCCTGAGTCCAGAGGGGGCCCCCATCGCACACCCTGCACTGGGAGTGTTTGTGACGTCAAACCAGGAACGAAACTGACTGAACTGATCGCAGTGTAGGAGTAAGTCTCGAGCTACTCCGAAACTGCAAAGAAATTTCTATTTGCAAATCTGCTAATCTTTCGTTCGCAATTCTGCAAAGCTAAGATACACTCCCAGAGGGCGGCGGCTTAGCGTGTGTACTGCTGCGAAAAAGCAGCTTGCGAGCGAACAACTCGGAATGAGGGCCATGGTTTTGCCTAACTGCTAAAAAATTTCCTGCTGCGATCAACTTGGAATTACCCCCCATATCCTGAATGTCCCAGTCCTTCACCTTCTTGCTCCTAGGACCCTTCTCCTTTCCTCCGTCTCTCTCTTGCCAATAACGCTCCATGCTCTCTCCCTCAAATTCGCTGTCTAGGTATTATCCCTGACTTTCACCTCTCCTACGCACCCCACATACAAGGGCAGATATATTAAGCCTGGAGAAATGATAAAGCAGTGATAAGTGGAAGGTGATAACGCACCAGCCAATCAGCTCCTAACTGACATTTTTCAAACCCGTAATGATTGGCTGGTGCATTATCACCTTCCACTTATCACTACTTTATCCCTTCTCCAGGCTTCATACATCTGCCCCTCAGTTTCCAATCATCCTGCTTCCCCCTCCGTAACACTTCCAGCATCTACTCTGCCATCTGCCAGCAGCTCCGCTGGCTTCCCGTCCTATACAGACTCCATTTCCAGCTCCTCTCACTCCACTACAAAGCCCTCACCGCTCATCTCCTCCCTACAACTCCTTACACATTTACAAACACAGGGCGGGATGTACTAAAGTGAAAATGCGGTAAAACCCCCGTTTTCGGGGGTTTTACAGCATTTTCATATGTACTAACCCCAGTCCGCAGCATTTTCGCCGCTGAGGGTATCACCATCAAAAGATGGCGATACCCTATAGAAGCCTATGGGCTTCTTACCGCCGCTGAGTCGTGGAGCAGGGGGGCTGTGACGGGAGCGTGGAGCGGATACCCGCATGGAGGGAAGCTGGATGTAATTGGAAGTGTCAGGGCAGCAGGGGGTGCGGGGCCGGGTGTCGCCGTCAGCAGGAAGTGTGGGGCGCGGGCACAGCTGCCAAGTCCTCCCCCTCTCCCGCCGGTATCTGTCATCTGCCGGTCCCGTCTCCCGCACAGTTCCATCATGCTTAACTCGTCTGCTGCTGCCCTCGTCTGTGCAGTCTCCTGCCTCTGCCGCCACCTGCCGGGCACCCTCTCCTCTCTGCTATGTTGTTATTAAAGCTGCCCGGCTGCAGGGAGGAGGAGGAGGCATCTGGGACAGCCGGAGACTCCAGAGAGGTGATGGAGACCCCCCGCCAGGTATCGCGGGGGGGCCTCCGTCACCGCATTGCGATGCTGCAGTAGGTGGCGAGGGGCAGCAATGTATTTTAATACATCCTGCCCACACTCCGTCCTGCTGTCCCCTCTCCACTAATGGCTGCTACCTCACCTCATCCCTGATCACCACTTACTACTTCAGAAGTCGGGCTTTTCATGTACTGCCACCAACCCCTGGAATTCCCTCCCATGCTCTATTAAGGCCCCCATCCACTAGTGCGATATGGCCTGTTTTTACGCAATTGAGACGAATTGCTGAGACGGATTGCATGAAAGGTGTCACATTGCAAGTCCTTTTCGTGCGCTTGCGATGCGAGGTGCGCTCCTGTGTGCTTCGCATCGCAATTGCAGATCACACGGACTGACCATGATATTTATCTCAATCGCACAGAAATAGGTTTAAAGGGCCCCATACACTACAACAACATGTCTGAGGCTGAAGTTGGATGCGATTTCCCTTAAAGTCCCTGGGATCTTCCCGGGACTGATTCCATATGATTTGTTACTTTTGTGCTATTTTTGCATAAGATATATCGCATGCGATTGATGAAGCCGCTATACATCGCATGTGATATATCGTATGACATACAATTTTACCATAAGATATATCTGATGGGCTGAATTAGAGGGCTACGGGGCTGGGAGTGTCCTGAGAATGCCAGTCAAACTTCCCTGTGATACATCGCATGCGATATATAACATGCACAAAAAACACACTTTTTTCCATCCGATTACATCCAATTCCGATATATCATTAAAGCAGCACCAACGACCTAGGGGTTCCAATCCAATGCTCACGGGACCGCGCATCAGATCGGATTGGATGTAAAACACATACAATTTGATACTTTTCATAAGATATATCGGCCCAAAAGGTCAAAATCGCATGAAATCGTGCAACATCGTTGTAGTGTATGGGGCCCTTAATAATGTTAGATCGCATGAGATAAATCACATGTAAAAAATACACTCAAGTAGCAAATCGCAATCGCAGGGCTCCTGGGAATCTCCCAGCCAGATTGCAGGAAAAATGGATCCTACTCATTGCTGAGATAAAACTCCCTAGTGGATGGGGACCTTTAGACTTTCATCCTTAAATCTCATCTTTTCATTGGAGCCTGCCACTAATACTCCTAATTTAAGAAGCATGGAAGATGAAAGCGACACATATGGATGAGAACAGCATATCATCAAGCGGATGGGATGAGAGCCACACATCCACAGGCGCAGAATGTGGGAGCCACACATCACCAAGCAGAGGGGATGAGAGCCACATATCACCGAGCGGAGGGGATGAGAGCCACATATCACCAAGCGGAGGGGATGAGAGCCACATATCACCAAGCAGAGGAGATGAGAGCCATATGACCATAGGTACAGAATGTAAGAGCCAAATATCACCAAACAGAGGGAATGAGAGCCATATATCCACAGGCGCAGAATGTGGGAGCCACATATCACCAAGCAGAGGGGGTGAGAGCCACATATAACCAAGCGGAGGGTCTGAGAGCTACATATAACCAAGCAGAGGAGATAGGAGCCACATAGCAACAAGCGCAGAATGGGGGAGCCACATATCACCAAGCAGAGAGAGTGAAAGCCACATAACCACTGGCACAGAATGTGGGAGCCACATATCACCAAGCAGAGGTGAGGAGAGCCACATATCACCTAGCGGAGGAGATGAGAGCCACATATCACCAAGCGGATGGGATGAGAGCAACATATAACCAAGCAGAGGAGATGAGAGCCACATAGCCACAAGTGCAGAATGCGGGAGCCACATATCACCAAGCGGATGGGATGAGAGCAACATATAACCAAGCAGAGGAGATGAGAGCCACATAGCCACAAGTGCAGAATGCGGGAGCCACATATCACCAAGCGGAGGTGATGAGAGCCACAAATCACCAAGTCGAGGGAACCAGAGCCACATATCATATAGCAGAGGGCATGAGAGCCACATATTCACAGGCGCAGAATGTGGGAGCCAAATATAACCAAGCAGAGGAGATGAGAGCCACATAACTACAGGTGCAGAATATGAGAGCCACACATCAGCAAGCACAGGAGGTGAGAGCCACACATCAACAAATGCAGGAGATGAGAGACACACATCAGCAAGCGCAGGAGGTGAGAGGCACACATCAGCAAGCGCAGGAGGTGAGAGCCACACATCAACAAATGCAGGAGGTGAGAGGCACACATCAGCAAGCGCAGGAGGGGAGAGCCACACATCAGCAAGCGCAGGAGGTGAGAGCCACACATCAGCAAGCGCAGGAGGTGAGAACCACACATCAGCAAGCACGGGAGGTGAGAGCCACACATCAGCAAGCACTTCTAGTACACGATACTCCCAGATCTGTACACTGTTATCCTAGAACACTATAGAATAAGTAAGCTGTATGCTATACATCTCCCCTCTGTCCTGCAACATCTGTTTGTCAGGTAGCTGAAGTCTGGAGCATGCAGCCTGCCCCCCTTCTCTCATACAATCTTCTACCCTCCCACTCAAAGGCCCATGAGACACTCCGAGGCAGGGGATGCCGTCCTGTGCCAAGCTAGGAGGAGGAGGGGGGGCGAGGTAGATGAGCAGAAGAAATACCTCACCCTCCCTCTGTGCTTCTTTTCCCAAAGACTGGGAGAATAGCCAGCAGTTGTTCTCCAAATAAGCAGGTCTGGGCTTGTCCACTCCCACTCATCGTGAACCCACCAAATCCCCCCCTTCCTTGTAGATTTTTAAAGGATTCTTCTATGTTGATTTTCAGAACATAACACAGATAGAACGGAGTTTATTTGTACATCCAGGATTTTTTGGGAGTGCATGGGACCTTCAGATGAGGACCCCCTGACTCACTTCTGCTATGAGTTAATAATCACGTGCAAACAGTATATACTAAACAAGCTACACACTATTCCTACACATGGAGAGAAGATGAAATCTGAAGCCATAACGGCTGATTTTTCTATAGTAGGGTCAGCATCGCTCCCCTAGACAACACATTAATGGATTCATCACAATCACTGAGTGTCTCTGTTCTCACTAGATAAATACTGTCTCACAAGTTTCATGTTGATGTGAAAGTGTTAGCCTCACTGCCAGTCCAATCACAAAGATATCTTACCTCCCAATCTGGAATCGGCAATCTGCAGTGTTTCTTCATCAGGGTTTTCTGAATGGTTCGGCGGGCTGTCAACTTCCTTGTTTGACAACAATGTAGGGGCCTCAAATGGTACTTTACTCTGAGGTTCATTTCGAAAGCATTTCTTTACAGGAAGTACCCCATTTCTGGACTCTTCAGAGATTCGCAGGTTTGGCAGTTTTTCACGATGATAGGACGGTATGGGTGCTGAATGTCCATTTCCTTCTCTTCTGGTTGAGAATGAAGACTTTTCGTAGGTGATGGTTTCTTTGACATTCTTTAGAGGGTCAGCTACCACACCATATAACTTTTCACTGACCTCTTGGTTACTCTGTAGAGGGACAGTATCGGCTTTACTGAAGGAGTTGGCCCTCTGCATCATGGACCTGAGTCTCTCAGTGGATGAATTAATCTCTGATGGCTTCACGCTGTGACCGAAATGGTTGAAGTTTGGTTCTCGAGATGAATCTTGTTGAAATGACTGTGTTAGCATGCAAGAACCAGAAACAGGTGACGTTTGCTTGGGGAAGTTTTTAGAGCTTGGTATCTTCCCTACAGATGTAGTCTGAGGTTGACCCTTGAAAGCCACCTCTGCTTTTTCCTTGCCTATGTGGGAAGATATAGCAGGTGTGGAATGGAAGTTAACTCTCAGCT
This sequence comes from Pseudophryne corroboree, assembly GCF_028390025.1. Taxonomy (NCBI): domain Eukaryota; kingdom Metazoa; phylum Chordata; class Amphibia; order Anura; family Myobatrachidae; genus Pseudophryne; species Pseudophryne corroboree. Next base: position 450,026,648 of record NC_086450.1, on the reverse strand, counting down.
GCGTGCGAGGCAATGGTCTGTTAAGCTGCTCAAGAGTGGAACCGTTAGGTTTTCCTGTAGAGCTCTGGATAGCCACTGGGAACTTTTGCAGAGTGGCTGGCTGCACTGGACCAAAGACAGGAGGTGGTGAAGGGGAGGAATTCAGGCCACAGTTAATTGGTGCGCAATCAGTGGGTGGTGAGGAAGAGGATGAAGAGGATGAAAATGAAGGTTCCCTGCTTATACTTGTGGCATTCCTTGACAGAGGTCGCTTGAAGTCTGGGGTTGGTGAACTCCATCCCTCTGATGGAGGGTACCCAGCATCTGGAGAAGGGACTAGATCTGGAATTTGATCCTCAGCAATGTGAAGGTCTAGCGATGGCAAAGAGCAGTGGTTTTTAGTAACAACAGGTACCAGACAGACTCCTGGCCGCTCAATTTCGGAGTGAAACACATTTCCATGTGAGGAGAACTTCTTCAGTACAGGGCTGGTTACATTAGAAATGGTGATACCGGAGCCATGCTGTCCAACTGATGTCGGTGTAGGACGGAGCGGTTGGAAAGGTGTCGTAGCTGGGGGACACTCTAAACTGGAAGTTGAACTATGGAGACTCTCACTATCACTACCATGTCCTGAGGAAGAAAAGCCGCTGGGATTGAGCCGCGTTTGAAACGAAGAAACGCGGGCTAGGCCTTGTCCTGCACTCCCATTGGTCTTTGCCATTTGCATGGTCCCCCGGTTGAAGGACAAGCTGCTGGTGATTCTGGTTTTGAGAACAGGACTCTGGGATGGACTACAGCTTGAGCTAATGCGGATCCGGGACTGATACACTGGCTGATGGGATCCAGTAGATATTCGACTGTCCCCGTTGCTCGTTCGAGTTACAGTAGCTTGACTTGGACTGAAGGGAGATGCGAGGGGAGAGATTGGTGTAAACACAGGAGTATCATCAATATCCTCCATGTCGAATGACCTTTTTAAAGCTGTGGATTAAAACAAAAATGTGTTTAAGTATAGAAATAATGTTAAATGTAACTAACTTCTAGAAACAATGACATTTCTTCATTAATAGTGATGCTATAACTATAGGCAATAGAACCGATTTTCTAGTGAAGGCTTGTCTATCTGGTGGCCAACGGGCTAGGTGCAGACCTCTAGTGGCATCCAATTCCTTTTTGACCATCCACAGCCTATGAGAGTATTGGCAACATGGCATTTTCATGGATATAACAAGTGCCCCTTGATCCCACAAGTACAGAATACCTTCAGATAATATCACATGAAGAAATCAGAGCAACGACTTACGTGTTCAAGCATATACCAAGCAGTTGCTAATGCCATGTCTGACTAGTCAACCTGATAGCGGTAAGAAGACGTAGTCATAGGTTCACTAATACAGATTTTGTTAATGCCCTGTGCTCATTATAATCAATAGCTTGAGGACTGGCAGGATCCTGCTCATGGGAGACATACTGTACATAGGGCCTAATTCAGACCTAATCGCAGCAGCAAAATCTTTCTCTAATTGGCAAAAAGATGTGCACTGCAGGTGGGGCAGATGTAACATGTGCAGAGAGAGTTTGATTTGGGTAGGTTGTTTTGTTTCTGTATAGAGATATATACTGGCGCCGGCTGTGAGACCAATAAGGGACGATAGTTTGTTAAGATAAAAAATCACAAATTTTTAATAAACATATAAAATGGTTAATTGAATAAATCAGATGTAGTCACACTGTCTTTATCTGTTCCTAAATCAGAAACAAAGGATGTTAAAAGATGTTGATTAGGACCAATTGGATCCCACTCATGGTGTATATTATATGTACACAGTCTCCGGTTAGGACTCCCTCCTCATTATTTTTTGGTTCACTTGAGATAATAGTAGTCACCCAGTCCTTATGGATGTTGTCCCCAGGATCTCAGTTTAGCAGGTGAGAATCCAATTAGCAGCAGGGGAATGATTCCAGGTTGCAGTGGGCTTGTAGTGTCCAATAGGGGCAAAGAGTCCAATTGTTACCGGAGATACCAGGAGTTATGCTCCTGAGGAAGCTGGCAGCCATTAGACCAGCGAAACGCGTTGAGCTAAGGACAATGACCATCAGCTTTGGATCCACCTGGTATCTCCGGTAACAATTGGACTCTTTGCCCCTATTGGACACTACAAGCCCACTGCAACCTGGAATCATTCACCTGCTGCTAATTGGATTCTCACCTGCTAAACTGAGATCCTGGGGACAACATCCATAAGGACTGGGTAACTACTATTATCTCAAGTGAACCAAAAAATAATGAGGAGGGAGTCCTAACCGGAGACTGTGTACATATAATATACACCATGAGTGGGATCCAATTGGTCCTAATCAACATCTTTTAACATCCTTTGTTTCTGATTTAGGAACAGATAAAGACAGTGTGACTACATCTGATTTATTCAATTAACCATTTTATATGTTTATTAAAAAATTTTGATTTTTTTTATCTTAACAAACTATCGTCCCTTATTGGTCTAACAGCCGGCGCCAGTATATATCTCTATATTGTTGCTTCACTTTACTTAGGGGCTGACCCCCCCTTTACTGGCTGCCGCTGACAGCGCACTCATATTCTTTCTCTCTGTTTTGTTTCTGTGCAGGGTAAATACTGGCTGCTTTATTTTTATACTGCAATTTAGACTTCAGTTTGAACACACCCCACCCAAATCTAACTCTCTCTGCACCTGTTACATCTGCTCCACCTGCAGTGGACATGGTTTTGCCCATTAGAGAAAAAGTTTGCTGCTGCAATCAGGTCTGAATTAGGCCCATTACCCATTGGAGAACCATGTTTCTCCCACCATGTCTATGATATAATTTTATTACAAAAATCCACTTAATACACACAGCCCTCTCTATGAAAAGCTTGGTAGCGTATCTTGTCAAATCTAAAACTCAATGGGGGTCATTCCGAGTTGTTTGCTCGGTATTTTTTTCTCGCAACGGAGCGATTAGTCGCGAATGCGCATGCGCAATGTCCGCAGTGCGACTGCGCCAAGTAAATTTGCTATGCAGTTAGGAATTTTACTCACGGCATTACGAGGTTTTTTCTTCGTTCTGGTGATCGTAATGTGATTGACAGGAAGTGGGTGTTTCTGGGCGGAAACTGCCCGTTTTATGGGAGTGTGTGAAAAAACGCTGCCGTTTCTGGGAAAAACGCGGCAGTGGCTGGAGAAACGAGGGAGTGTCTGGGCGAACGCTGGGTGTGTTTGTGACGTCAAACCAGGAACGACAAGCACTGAACTGATCGCACTGGCAGAGTAAGTCTCGAGCTACTCAGAAACTGCACAGAGAAGTCTTTTCGCAATATTGCGAATCTTTTGTTCACAATTTTGATAAGCTAAGATTCACTCCCAGTAGGCGGCGGCTTAGCGTGTGCAAAGCTGCTAAAAGCAGCTTGCGAGCGAACAACTCGGAATGACCCCCAATGCCTTAATAGATAATGGGACAAATTTAGCAAATTTAGTGAACAAGCCCTATCGGTGGTGAAATGTTGAGTTTTTGCTGTTATATTCTTTATACAGCAAAAAAAATAAAATGTTTTTTAATGAATAAAATCTTTAACTTTTCTTTATTTAAAAGAAATGTTTACTTTTAAATATTTTTTTTCTCACACTAGTAGAACGGATTACTGTCTCACGTATGCAAATACCTGCAAAAATGGGTTAACCTCTTAACGCCCCTGGCCTGTTTCGCTGTAACAGCGAAGTATCGTCCAGATGCAATCGTTTTCTGTTAAACTGATGCGCTTAAATGAAGCGGGAAGCGGTGACGGGAAAATAAATAAACCACCCCCATCATTGTCGCAGTTGGGTCTTGAAAAGCGCACAACTGAGTTCTAATTTGAAATCAAAATTTGAAACTCCATCTCCTTGTTAAATGCCCAAAGAGACAAAAAAAAGTTAAAGAATCATCATTTAAACAGAGTGAACCTTTCAAAGCACATCAATCTCCCAGCGGTCCTCAACAAATAAATCCATATAAGGTTTTATCATCAAGAGGAGAGTGAGCCAAAAACATTGAGCTAATAACATTGCAACTCCCAACTCATAGAAACCCACAATATCCTTTATCCATTAAAGGTAGGAACAATGGGGGTCTGTATATGAGGAATGCGGGCAGCCGCCGCACAGCTGTACTACACATTTGTCTGCAATTCTCTAGCTATGATCCCGTTTATAGAGATGTTGTGTCCTCTGTATCGACAGATCACACAGGCCGTACAGACGGAGCGTGGAGGTGTTGTGTTGCGTTGTTTGGCTGCTCAAAGAGCATCATGGGAGAATTTTTGTCTTTCAGTAAATCATGTCTCATTCCTCAGTGATGTCACTGGTCGTTAGCGAGTTAATTAACTGGACTCCTATTAATATTTGAACAGAGAGAAAAAAGGCTAACTCTCTCCTTACTGTGTAATGGGGATGGTTTCCCTTAAATGTTTACAGAATAAAGGCTCTTGTTTATTTTACAAAAATGCAATGCACGTTTCATGGGATCTTATACCGAAAATGTATTGTAGATCACTTTAGGGAGAATTATGACCAACGTTCTCCTATGTAGGACAGTTTTAACATAAAAACCTTGCAAATATGTTTCATGCCAATGTGGCCACAGGGTGGCACTGTTCTGTAGGGGTGCTATTGAGTTTTGCAATATAGCTCTGTATAAATGCAATGAGATTAGTATATGTATGCATTATAACTTCATTGTTTCTGTACTATATTATGATATGTATCTGTCAAGCGCCTTGAGTCGTATTGGAGAAAGAGCGCTATATAAATAAAAATAAGATTTTACTTACCGATAAATCTATTTCTCGTAGTCCGTAGTGGATGCTGGGGACTCCGTCAGGACCATGGGGAATAGCGGCTCCGCAGGAGACAGGGCACAAAAGTAAAAGCTTTAGGATCAGGTGGTGTGCACTGGCTCCTCCCCCCATGACCCTCCTCCAAGCCTCAGTTAGGATACTGTGCCCGGACGAGCGTACACAATAAGGAAGGATTTTGAATCCCGGGTAAGACTCATACCAGCCACACCAATCACACTGTACAACCTGTGATCTGAACCCAGTTAACAGCATGATAACAGCGGAGCCTCTGAAAAGATGGCTCACAACAATAATAACCCGATTTTTGTACCAATAACTATGTACAAGTATTGCAGACAATCCGCACTTGGGATGGGCGCCCAGCATCCACTACGGACTACGAGAAATAGATTTATCGGTAAGTAAAATCTTATTTTCTCTAACGTCCTAGTGGATGCTGGGGACTCCGTCAGGACCATGGGGATTATACCAAAGCTCCCAAACGGGCGGGAGAGTGCGGATGACTCTGCAGCACCGAATGAGAGAACTCCAGGTCCTCTTTAGCCAGGGTATCAAATTTGTAGAATTTTACAAACGTGTTCTCCCCCCGACCACGTAGCTGCTCGGCAGAGTTGTAATGCCGAGACCCCTCGGGCAGCCGCCCAGGATGAGCCCACCTTCCTTGTGGAATGGGCATTTACATATTTTGGCTGTGGCAGGCCTGCCACAGAATGTGCAAGCTGAATTGTACTACACATCCAACTAGCAATCGTCTGCTTAGAAGCAAGAGCACCCAGTTTGTTGGGTGCATACAGGATAACAGCAAGTCAGTATTCCTGACTCCAGCCGTCCTGGAAACCGATATTTTCAGGGCCCTGACAACATCTAGCAACTTGGAGTCCTCCAAGTCCCTAGTAGCCGCAGGTACCACAATAAGCTGGTTCAGGTGAAACGCTGACACCACCTTAGGGAGAAAATGGGGACGAGTCCGCAGCTCTGCCCCGTCCGAATGGACAATCAGATATGGGCTTTTGTGAGACAAAGCCGCCAATTCTGACACTCGCCTGGCCGAGGCCAGGGCCAACATCATGGTCACTTTCCATGTGAGATATTTCAAATCCACAGATTTGAGCGGTTTAAACCAATGTGATTTGAGGAATCCCAGAACTACGTTGAGATCCCACAGTGCCACTGGAGGCACAAAAGGGGGTTGTATATGCAGTACTCCCTTGACAAACTTCTGGACTTCAGGAACTGAAGCCAATTCTTTCTGGAAGAAAATTGACAGGGCCGAAATTTGAACCTTAATGGACCCCAATCTGAGGCCCATAGACACTCCTGTTTGCAGGAAATGCAGGAATCGACCGAGTTGAATTTTCTTCGTGGAGCCTTCCTGGCCTCACACCACGCAACATATTTTCGCCACATGTGGTGATAATGTTGTGCGGTCACGTCCTTCCTGGCTTTGACCAGGTTAGGAATGACCTCTTCCGGAATGCCTTTTTCCCTTAGGATCCGGCGTTCAACCGCCATGCCGTCAAACGCAGCCGCGGTAAGTCTTGGAACAGACATGGTACGTGCTGAAGCAAGTCCCTTCTTAGCGGCAGAGGTCATGAGTCCTCTGTGAGTATCTCTTGAAGTTCCGGGTACCAAGTCCTTCTTGGCCAATCCGGAGCCACGAGTATAGTTCTTACTCCTCTACGTCTTATAATTCTCAATACCTTGGGTATGAGAAGCAGAGGAGGGAACACATACACCGACTGGTACGCCCACGGTGTTACCAGAACGTCCACAGCTATTGCCTGAAAGTCTCTTGACCTGGCGCAATACCTGTCCAGTTTTTTGTTCAGGCGGGACGCCATCATGTACACCTTTGGTCTTTCCCAACGGTTCACAATCATGTGGAAAACTTCCCGATGAAGTCCCCACTCTCCCGGGTGGAGGTCGTGCCTGCTGAGGAAGTCTGCTTCCCAGTTGTCCACTCCCGGAATGAACACTGCTGACAGTGCTATCACATGATTTTCCGCCCAGCGAAGAATCCTTGCAGTTTTTGCCATTGCCCTCCTGCTTCTTGTGCCGCCCTGTCTGTTTACGTGGGCGACTGCCGTGATGTTGTCCCACTGGATCAATACCGGCTGACCTTGAAGCAGAGGTCTTGCTAAGCTTAGAGCATTATAAATTGCCCTTAGCTCCAGTATATTTATGTGGAGAAAAGTCTCCAGACTTAATCACACTCCCTGGAAATTTTTTCCCTGTGTGACTGCTCCCCAGCCTCTCAGGCTGGCCTCCGTGGTCACCAGCATCCAATCCTGAATGCCGAATCTGCGGCCCTCTAGAAGATGAGCACTCTGTAACCACCACAGGAGAGACACCCTTGTCCTTGGAGATAGGGTTATCCGCTGATGCATCTGAAGATGCGATCCGGACCATTTGTCCAGCAGATCCCACTGAAAAGTTCTTGCGTGGAATCTGCCGAATGGAATCGCTTCGTAATAAGCCACCATTTTTCCCAGGACTCTTGTGCAATGATGCACTGACACTTTTCCTGGTTTTAGGAGGTTCCTGACTAGCTCGGATAACTCCCTGGCTTTCTCCTCCGGGAGAAACACCTTTTTCTGGACTGTGTCCAGTCCCTAGGAACAGCAGACGTGTCGTCGGAAACAACTGCGGTTTTGGAATATTTAGAATCCACCCGTGCTGGCGTAGAACTACTTGAGATAGTGCTACTCCAACCTCCAACTGTTCTCTGGACCTTGCTCTTATCAGGAGGTCGTCCATTTTCTTCGAAGAAGAATCATCATTTCGGGCATTACCTTGGTAAAGACCCGGAGTGCCGTGGACAATCCAAACGGCAGCGTCTGAAACTGATAGTGACAGTTCTGTACCACGAACCTGAGATACCCTTGGTGAGAAGGGCAAATTGGGACATGGAGGTAAGCATCCCTGATGTCCCGGGACACCATATAGTCCCCTTCTTCCTGGTTCGCTATCACTGCTCTGAGTGACTCCATCTTGATTTGAACCTTTGTAAGTGTTCAAATATTTCAGATTTAGAATAGGTCTCACCGAGCCTTCTGGTTTCAGTACCACAATATAGTGTGGAATAATACCCCTTTCCTTGTTGTAGGAGGGGTACTTTGATTATCACCTGCTGGGAATACAGCTTGTGAATTGTTTCCAATACTGCCTCCCTGTCGGAGGGAGACGTTGGTAAAGCAGACTTCAGGAACCTGCGAGGGGAAACGTCTCGACTTTCCAATCTGTACCCCTGGGATACTACTTGTAGGATCCAGGGGTCCTGTACGGCCCCAGCGTCATGCTGAGAACTTGGCAGAAGCGGTGGAAGGCTTCTGTTCCTGGGAATGGGCTGCCTGCTGCAGTCTTCTTCCCTTTCCTCTATCCCTGGGCAGATATGCTTATGGGGACGAAAGGACTGAGGCTGAAAAGACGGTGTCTTTTTCTGCATAGATGTGACTTAGGGTAAAAACGGTGGATTTCCCAGCAGTTGCCGTGGCCACCAGGTCCGATGGACCGACCCCCAAATAACTCCTCCCCTTTATACTAGAGATGAGCGGGTTCGGTTTCTCTGAATCCGAACCCGCCAGAACTTCATGGTTTTTTTCACGGGTCCGAGCGACTCGGATCTTCCCGCCTTGCTCGGTTAACCCGAGCGCGCCCGAACGTCATCATGACGCTGTCGGATTCTCGCGAGGCTCGGATTCTATCGCGAGACTCGGATTCTATATAAGGAGCCGCGCGTCGCCGCCATTTTCACACGTGCATTGAGATTGATAGGGAGAGGACGTGGCTGGCGTCCTCTCCATTTAGATTATAAGAGACTGAGAGAGATTTACTGGAGCTGACTAGGAGGAGTACTGTTACTGTAGAAGTGTAGAGACTGAGTGGAGAGAGTTTACTAGTGAGGACAGTGCAGTTTACTTTATAATCCGTTCTCTGCCTGAAAAAAGCGATACACAGCACACAGTGACTCAGTCACATACCATATCTGTGTGCACTGCTCAGGCTCAGGCCAGTGTGCTGCATCATCTATTATCTATATATAATATTATATATATCTGTCTGACTGCTCAGCTCACACAGCTTATAATTGTGGGGGAGACTGGGGAGCACTACTGCAGTGCCAGTTATAGGTTATAGCAGGAGCCAGGAGTACATAATATATTATATAGTGAGTGACCACCAGACACACAGTGCAGTTTATTTAATATATCCGTTCTCTGCCTGAAAAAAGCGATACACACAGTGACTCAGTCAGTCACATACCATATCTGTGTGCACTGCTCAGGCTCAGGCCAGTGTGCTGCATCATCTATTATCTATATGTAATATTATATATATCTGTCTGACTGCTCAGCTCACACAGCTTATAATTGTGGGGGAGACTGGGGAGCACTACTGCAGTGCCAGTTATAGGTTATAGCAGGAGCCAGGAGTACATAATATATTATATAGTGAGTGACCACCAGACACACAGTGCAGTTTATTTAATATATCCGTTCTCTGCCTGAAAAAAGCGATACACACAGTGACTCAGTCAGTCACATACCATATCTGTGTGCACTGCTCAGGCTCAGGCCAGTGTGCTGCATCATCTATTATCTATATATAATATTATATATATCTGTCTGACTGCTCAGCTCACACAGCTTATAATTGTGGGGGAGACTGGGGAGCACTACTGCAGTGCCAGTTATAGGTTATAGCAGGAGCCAGGAGTACATAATATATTATATAGTGAGTGACCACCAGACACACAGTGCAGTTTATTTAATATATCCGTTCTCTGCCTGAAAAAAGCGATACACACAGTGACTCAGTCAGTCACATACCATATCTGTGTGCACTGCTCAGGCTCAGGCCAGTGTGCTGCATCATCTATATATATTATATATCTGTCTGACTGCTCAGCTCACACAGCTTATAATTGTGGGGGAGACTGGGGAGCACTACTGCAGTGCCAGTTATAGGTTATAGCAGGAGCCAGGAGTACATATTATATTAAAATTAAACAGTGCACACTTTTGCTGCAGGAGTGCCACTGCCAGTGTGACTGACCAGTGACCTGACCACACTGACCACCAGTATAGTTAGTAGTATACTTATATTGTGATTGCCTGAAAAAGTTAAACACTCGTCGTGTGACTTCACTTGTGTGTTTTTTTTTTTTTTATTCTATAAAAATAAAACTCATTCTGCTGACAGACAGTGTCCAGCAGGTCCGTCATTATATAATATATAATATATACCTGTCCGGCTGCAGTAGTGATATATATATATTTTTTATATCATTTATCATCCAGTCGCAGCAGACACAGTACGGTAGTTCACGGCTGTGGCTACCTCTGTGTCTCTGCACTCGGCAGGCAGTCCGTCCATAATTGTAATACCACCTAACCGTGGATTTTTTTCATTCTTCTTTTTACATACATAGTTACATAGACATCTTCTCTTTATCAACCAGTCTATATTAGCTGCAGACACAGTACAGTACGGTAGTTCACGGCTGTGGCTACCTCTGTGTCTGCACTCGGCAGGCAGTCCGTCCATAATTGTATACCACCTAACCGTGGTTTTTTTTCATTCTTCTTTATACATACATAGTTACATAGACATCTTCTCTTTATCAACCAGTCTATATTAGCTGCAGACACAGTACAGTACGGTAGTTCACGGCTGTGGCTACCTCTGTGTCTGCACTCGGCAGGCAGTCCGTCCATAATTGTATACCACCTAACCGTGGATTTTTTTCAGTCTTCTTTATACATACATAGTTACATAGACATCTTCTCTTTATCAACCAGTCTATATTAGCTGCAGACACAGTACAGTACGGTAGTTCACGGCTGTGGCTACCTCTGTGTCTGCAGTCGGCAGGCAGTCCATAATTGTATACTAGTATCCATCTCCATTGTTTACCTGAGGTGCCTTTTAGTTGTGCCTATTAAAATATGGAGAACAAAAATGTTGAGGTTCCAAAATTAGGGAAAGATCAAGATCCACTTCCACCTCGTGCTGAAGCTGCTGCCACTAGTCATGGCCGAGACGATGAAATGCCAGCAACGTCGTCTGCCAAGGCCGATGCCCAATGTCATAGTACAGAGCATGTCAAATCCAAAACACCAAATATCAGAAAAAAAAGGACTCCAAAACCTAAAATAAAATTGTCGGAGGAGAAGCGTAAACTTGCCAATATGCCATTTACCACACGGAGTGGCAAGGAACGGCTGAGGCCCTGGCCTATGTTCATGGCTAGTGGTTCAGCTTCACATGAGGATGGAAGCACTCAGCCTCTCGCTAGAAAAATGAAAAGACTCAAGCTGGCAAAAGCAGCACAGCAAAGAACTGTGCATTCTTCGAAATCCCAAATCCACAAGGAGAGTCCAATTGTGTCGGTTGCGATGCCTGACCTTCCCAACACTGGACGTGAAGAGCATGCGCCTTCCACCATTTGCACGCCCCCTGCAAGTGCTGGAAGGAGGGAGGAATATGGCCGTTGACATGCCTGGTGAAAATACCAAAAAAATCAGCTCTTCAGTGTGGAGGTATTTCACCAGAAATGCGGACAACAGGTGTCAAGCCGTGTGTTCCCTTTGTCAAGCTGTAATAAGTAGGGGTAAGGACGTTAACCACCTCGGAACATCCTCCCTTATACGTCACCTGCAGCGCATTCATAATAAGTCAGTGACAAGTTCAAAAACTTTGGGTGACAGCGGAAGCAGTCCACTGACCAGTAAATCCCTTCCTCTTGTAACCAAGCTCACGCAAACCACCCCACCAACTCCCTCAGTGTCAATTTCCTCCTTCCCCAGGAATGCCAATAGTCCTGCAGGCCATGTCACTGGCAATTCTGACGAGTCCTCTCCTGCCTGGGATTCCTCCGATGCATCCTTGCGTGTAACGCCTACTGCTGCTGGCGCTGCTGTTGTTGCCGCTGGGAGTCGATGGTCATCCCAGAGGGGAAGTCGTAAGCCCACTTGTACTACTTCCAGTAAGCAATTGACTGTTCAACAGTCCTTTGCGAGGAAGATGAAATATCACAGCAGTCATCCTACTGCAAAGCGGATAACTGAGGCCTTGGCATCCTGGGTGGTGAGAAACGTGGTTCCGGTATCCATCATTACTGCAGAGCCAACTAGAGACTTGTTGGAGGTACTGTGTCCCCGGTACCAAATACCATCTAGGTTCCATTTCTCTAGGCAGGCGATACTGAAAATGTACACAGACCTCAGAAAAAGAGTCACCAGTGTCCTAAAAAATGCAGCTGTACCCAATGTCCACTTAACCACGGACATGTGGACAAGTGGAGCAGGGCAGGGTCAGGACTATATGACTGTGACAGCCCACTGGGTAGATGTATGGACTCCCGCCGCAAGAACAGCAGCGGCGGCACCAGTAGCAGCATCTCGCAAACGCCAACTCTTTCCTAGGCAGGCTACGCTTTGTATCACCGGTTTCCAGAATACGCACACAGCTGAAAACCTCTTACGGCAACTGAGGAAGATCATCGCGGAATGGCTTACCCCAATTGGACTCTCCTGTGGATTTGTGGCATCGGACAACGCCAGCAATATTGTGTGTGCATTAAATATGGGCAAATTCCAGCACGTCCCATGTTTTGCACATACCTTGAATTTGGTGGTGCAGAATTTTTTAAAAAATGACAGGGGCGTGCAAGAGATGCTGTCGGTGGCCAGAAAAATTGCGGGACACTTTCGGCGTACAGGCACCACGTACAGAAGACTGGAGCACCACCAAAAACTACTGAACCTGCCCTGCCATCATCTGAAGCAAGAAGTGGTAACGAGGTGGAATTCAACCCTCTATATGCTTCAGAGGTTGGAGGAGCAGCAAAAGGCCATTCAAGCCTATACAATTGAGCACGATATAGGAGGTGGAATGCACCTGTCTCAAGTGCAGTGGAGAATGATTTCAACGTTGTGCAAGGTTCTGATGCCCTTTGAACTTGCCACACGTGAAGTCAGTTCAGACACTGCCAGCCTGAGTCAGGTCATTCCCCTCATCAGGCTTTTGCAGAAGAAGCTGGAGACATTGAAGGAGGAGCTAACACGGAGCGATTCCGCTAGGCATGTGGGACTTGTGGATGCAGCCCTTAATTCGCTTAACAAGGATTCACGGGTGGTCAATCTGTTGAAATCAGAGCACTACATTTTGGCCACCGTGCTCGATCCTAGATTTAAAGCCTACCTTGGATCTCTCTTTCCGGCAGACACAAGTCTGCTGGGGTTGAAAGACCTGCTGGTGACAAAATTGTCAAGTCAAGCGGAACGCGACCTGTCAACATCTCCTCCTTCACATTCTCCCGCAACTGGGGGTGCGAGGAAAAGGCTCAGAATTCCGAGCCCACCCGCTGGCGGTGATGCAGGGCAGTCTGGAGCGACTGCTGATGCTGACATCTGGTCCGGACTGAAGGACCTGACAACGATTACGGACATGTCGTCTACTGTCACTGCATATGATTCTCTCAACATTGATAGAATGGTGGAGGATTATATGAGTGACCGCATCCAAGTAGGCACGTCACACAGTCCGTACTTATACTGGCAGGAAAAAGAGGCAATTTGGAGGCCCTTGCACAAACTGGCTTTATTCTACCTAAGTTGCCCTCCCACAAGTGTGTACTCCGAAAGAGTGTTTAGTGCCGCCGCTCACCTTGTCAGCAATCGGCGTACGAGGTTACATCCAGAAAATGTGGAGAAGATGATGTTCATTAAAATGAATTATAATCAATTCCTCCGCGGAGACATTGACCAGCAGCAATTGCCTCCACAAAGTACACAGGGAGCTGAGATGGTGGATTCCAGTGGGGACGAATTGATAATCTGTGAGGAGGGGGATGTACACGGTGATATATCGGAGGGTGAAGATGAGGTGGACATCTTGCCTCTGTAGAGCCAGTTTGTGCAAGGAGAGATTAATTGCTTCTTTTTTGGGGGGGGGTCCAAACCAACCCGTCATATCAGTCACAGTCGTGTGGCAGACCCTGTCACTGAAATGATGGGTTGGTTAAAGTGTGCATGTCCTGTTTTGTTTATACAACATAAGGGTGGGTGGGAGGGCCCAAGGACAATTCCATCTTGCACCTCTTTTTTCTTTTCTTTTTCTTTGCATCATGTGCTGATTGGGGAGGGTTTTTTGGAAGGGACATCCTGCGTGACACTGCAGTGCCACTCCTAGATGGGCCCGGTGTTTGTGTCGGCCACTAGGGTCGCTAATCTTACTCACACAGTCAGCTACCTCATTGCGCCTCTTTTTTTCTTTGCGTCATGTGCTGTTTGGGGAGGGTTTTTTGGAAGGGACATCCTGCGTGACACTGCAGTGCCACTCCTAGATGGGCCCGGTGTTTGTGTCGGCCACTAGGGTCGCTAATCTTACTCACACAGCTACCTCATTGCGCCTCTTTTTTTCTTTGCGTCATGTGCTGTTTGGGGAGGGTTTTTTGGAAGGGCCATCCTGCGTGACACTGCAGTGCCACTCCTAGATGGGCCCGGTGTTTGTGTCGGCCACTAGGGTCGCTAATCTTACTCACACAGCTACCTCATTGCGCCTCTTTTTTTCTTTGCGTCATGTGCTGTTTGGGGAGGGTTTTTTGGAAGGGACATCCTGCGTGACACTGCAGTGCCACTCCTAGATGGGCCCGGTGTTTGTGTCGGCCACTAGGGTCGCTTATCTTACTCACACAGCGACCTCGGTGCAAATTTTAGGACTAAAAATAATATTGTGAGGTGTGAGGTATTCAGAATAGACTGAAAATGAGTGTAAATTATGGTTTTTGAGGTTAATAATACTTTGGGATCAAAATGACCCCCAAATTCTATGATTTAAGCTGTTTTTTAGTGTTTTTTGAAAAAAACACCCGAATCCAAAACACACCCGAATCCGACAAAAAAAATTCGGTGAGGTTTTGCCAAAACGCGTTCGAACCCAAAACACGGCCGCGGAACCGAACCCAAAACCAAAACACAAAACCCGAAAAATTTCAGGCGCTCATCTCTACTTTATACGGCAATACATCTTTGTGCCGTTTGGAATCTGCATCACCTGACCACTGTCATGTCCATAAACATCTTTTGGCAGATATGGACATCGCACTTACTCTTGATGCCAGAGTGCAAATATCCCTCTGTGCATCTCGCATATATAGAAATGCATTCTTTAAATGCTCTATAGTAAATAAAATACTGTCCCTGTCAAGGGTATCAATATTTTCAGTCAGGGAATCCGACCAAGCCACCCCCACGCTGCACATCCAGGCTGAGGCGATCGCTGGTCGCAGTATAACACCAGTATGTGTGTATATACTTTTTAGGATATTTTCCAGCCTCCTATCAGCTGGCTCCTTGAGGGCGGCCGTATCTGGAGACGGTACCGCCACTTGTTTTGATAAGCGTGTGAGCGCCTTATCCACCCTAAGGGGTGTTTCCCAACGCGCCCTAACTGCTGGCGGGAAAGGGTATACCGCCAATAATTTTCTATCGGGGGAACCCCGCGCCTCATCACACACTTCATTTAATTTATCTGATTCAGGAAAAACTATAGGTAGTTTTTCCACACCCCACATAATACCCTTTTTTGTGGTACTTGTAGTATCAGAAATATGTAACACCTCCTTCATTGCCCTTAACAAGTAACGTGTGGCCCTAAAGGAAAATACGTTTGTTTCTTCACCGTCGACACTTGAGTCAGTGTCCGTGTCTGTGTCGACCGACTGAGGTAAAATGGGCATTATAACGTCCCTGACGGTGTTTTAGACGCCTGGACAGATACTAATATGTTTGCCGGCCGTCTCATGTCGTCAACCGACTTGCAGCGTGTTGACATTATCACGTAATTCCTTAAATAAGCCATCTATTCCGGTGTCGACTTCCTAGAGAGTGACATCACCATTACAGGCAATTTGCTCCGCCTCCCAACATCGTCCTCATACATGTCGACACACACGTACCGACACACAGCACACACACAGGGAATGCTCTGATAGAGGACAGGACCTACTAGCCCTTTGGGGAGACAGAGGGAGAGTTTGCCAGCACACACCAAAAACGCTATAATTATACAGGGACAACCTTTATATAAGTGCTTTTCCCTTATAGCATTTTAATATATGTAGTCATATCGCCAAATCAGTGCCCCCCCTCTCTGTTTTAACCCTGTTTCTGTAGTGCAGTGCAGGGGAGAGCCTGGGAGCCTTCCCACCAGCATTTCTGTGAGGGAAAATGGCGCTGTGTGCTGAGGAGAATAGGCCCCGCCCCCTTTTCGGCGGGCTTCTTCTCCCGTTTTTCTGAGACCTGGCAGGGGTTAAATACATCCATATAGCCCCCAGGGGCTATATGTGATGTATTTTTAGCCAGAATAAGGTACTATCATTGCTGCCCAGGGCGCCCCCCCCAGCACCCTGCACCCTCAGTGACCGCTGTTATGAAGTGTGCTGACAACAATGGCGCACAGCTGCAGTGCTGTGCGCTACCTTATGAAGACTGAAAAGTCTTCTGCCGCCGGTTTCTGGACCTCTTCACTTTTCGGCATCTGCAAGGGGGTCGGCGGCGCGGCTCCGGGACGAACCCCAGGGTGAGACCTGTGTTCCGACTCCCTCTGGAGCTAATGGTGTCCAGTAGCCTAAGAAGCCAATCCATCCTGCACGCAGGTGAGTTCACTTCTCTGCCCTAAGTCCCTCGATGCAGTGAGCCTGTTGCCAGCAGGACTCACTGAAAATAAAAAACCTAACAAAACTTTTACTCTAAGCAGCTCTTTAGGAGAGCCACCTAGATTGCACCCTTCTCGGCCGGGCACAAAAATCTAACTGTGGCTTGGAGGAGGGTCATGGGGGGAGGAGCCAGTGCACACCACCTGATCCTAAAGCTTTTACTTTTGTGCCCTGTCTCCTGCGGAGCCGCTATTCCCCATGGTCCTGACGGAGTCCCCAGCATCCACTAGGACGTTAGAGAAATTATTATTATTAGTAATATGATTTTTTGGAAGTGTTGGACTAGGGTCAAGGCACCTATTGTGTCCCGCTTTCTGAATTGCGATGTGCAAGAGGGGACGAAGGCATGGTCGGAAAAACTGCTGTAGCCAATCAGAACATCAGAATGATAGACAGATGCATGGAGATGGTCCATTTTATGGCATACTTGCCTACTCTCCTGGAATGGCCAGGAGGCTCCCGAAAATCGGGTGACCCCCCCAGCCCCCCGGAAGAGCAGGCAAGTCTCCCGATTTCTGGGGTTCCCCCCTGCCGGCCGCCCACTTAGCGAGTAAAGTGGGCGGTGCGGGCAGTCGATGATGCGATTCAACAAGAATTGCGTCATCATAGCCACGCCCACTGCAGTATAATGCCGGTAATAGCGACATTACACAGAGGGGGCGTGACTTACATGGCATTATACATCAGCCACGTCCCCATTCCACCTCCACCATGCCCCCGTTCCGCCTCTGGCCCGGCCCCCTCTGCTCGTCACGTCACTGCCCCGCACCCTGCTGAGCCGACCTGGCTGCTCTCTCCCGGATAGAGCAGCCATAAAGTCGGCAAGTATGTCTTATGGACTTGTTATGGGGGTGTCGCGGGTGTGCAGCTGAAGTGTTTGTGTACTCAGTCGCACACGAGTGAACGCCAGCAGCTGCAGACACCTCTGAACTAGGCCCATTGCAGCACGTAATGATGTGAGCTTGAAACATTCGAAACGGGCGTGGTTTGTGGTGCCTAACATACCTCTATATGATACGTAGCTCATGCATCCAGTTTAAGACTATGGGGGAGATGTACTAAGCAGTGATAAAAGTGGAAAAGTGAGCCAGTGGAGAAGTTGCCCATGGCAACCAGTCAGCATTGACGTAACATTTATAATTTGCATACTATAAAAGTACACAGAGCAGCTGATTG
Organism: Pseudophryne corroboree; assembly: GCF_028390025.1. Classification (NCBI taxonomy): domain Eukaryota; kingdom Metazoa; phylum Chordata; class Amphibia; order Anura; family Myobatrachidae; genus Pseudophryne; species Pseudophryne corroboree. The sequence goes on along the minus strand of NC_086450.1, from coordinate 450,008,913 downwards.
GTTGCCATGGGCAACTTCTCCACTGGCTCAATTCTCCACATTTATCACTGTTTAGTACATGTCCCCCTATGGGCCTGAGTCATATTTCTACACAAACCCAATGGTTTAAGTACAAATCCGATGTTTGCAGGTCTGCGCATGCGCAGAATGAGTCTTCTGATGTCACGCGCAGCCCTCTGTCAGCCGCAGCATGATTGACTAGTGGCGTTTGGGGAGCTGAGCGGGGGCGGCGCCCGGCTCTGTTCTTCAAATACCCGTCATGGGTCCAGGGTCTGCATTATTGGACGCAGGCCCCAAGGGTCCAGATCCAGCGGACAGCCTGCGTAAGCTTACGCAAGCTGGCCAGTACTTACAAACATTGTGACTCAAGACTGAAGGTCGCCATGGTGATCCAAGGAGGACACAGTATTCAGATCCTCAGACATGCAGTAGGCGCCAATCTCTTACAGACGCCTCAATCATGTCCAAAAATATTAATAATAATTATAATAATAATAATAAACAACAACGCACAAAACAGATACCAAAAACAACTATATGCCATAACTGGCGGAGGCTGATGGGTCTCAGTGGTGCCACTTGTGTCATTATGCCCCGCCCAGTATGATGATACAAGTCACGTGGTCACTCCATGGCTGGGAGATGATTATGGCGCCTGGTCCCCCGGCCCCGCGCCTCTCTCACCAGTCCGGTAGATTAGCCACACTATGGGAGTCTCCCAGACATTCCAGGAGCGCGGGCAGGTATGCTGTATAATCCAGTACAGGAAGTGCGCACATAGCACAACTCATGTCGCTGCTGGAGGCTGGAGAGGGCGAGCTGACTGACAGCACATCCAACATCAAAAGCCAGACTTTCTTAACATCACGATTGACTTTTGAGCGGAGACAAGGCGACGGAGAACATCTACTTTGTGCTGCCTCCCCGGAGGTATGGCCCGGGTGCAGGTAAAAAGCAAATATCTCTACCTGATGGACTGACATCTACTTTACTAAATGCTCTTCTGCCCCCGGGCCGTGGAAAATGATGGAAGAGGTCATGTGCAAACATGCGGATGGGGCCCTTCGTTACAGATATAGAGCTATGGATTATATATACACACAGAACAGGCTGTACATTACATATGTCAGGGCCGTGTCAGAAGGCTGAGGTATTTTCCTCTCTCTATACTTGTGCAAACATATATTGGAAGTCATTTGTGGAAGTGCAAGACATACGCCCAGGCAGGACTTGTGCAAATGTGTCTAGGAAATAGGAATTACAGCTGGCGTGCAGACTTATAGAGACACAGAGAATGGGGGCACCCTGATCACTGCATCCACAATACAGGATTACAGAGGACGCTGTGCACAAAGAATTACAGTACATCCAACACTGAGTAAACGAGACGTGGTACTGTGGGGATATGGTCATTAGGTCAACACAACTTGTCGACCTTTTGACCTGTCGACCTAGTACATGTCGACCTAATGACCTCGTCGACCTAGTGACCCTGCCGACCTAATACATGCCGGCCAATAGTGGTCGACCTAATGATTGTCGACCTAACTTGTGTCAACCCCAACAACCCATACCCGTACTGTGCAGTTCTCTGTATGAGCAGAGTCAAAACATAAGGGTCTATTTATCATAGGGAGCAGATCCCTAAATCATTAAACAAGCCCCACGCCTGGCAATAGCTGTTGCCAAGTATCTCTGCTTGTAGTCATTGCTGGCTGCCTCCAATGAAAGCCTGATTACAGTAGTACATATATAGAAACATAGTACTGGGGTTGGGGTTATGGCTAAGCACTAGGGAGGGCAGTTAGGGTTATGCTGCAGGAGGGGGAGATTAGAGGTAGGCTGCAGGAGGGGGAGATTAGAGGTAGGCTGCAGGAGGGGGAGATTAGGGTTAGGCTGCAGGAGGGGGAGATTAGAGGTAGGTTGCAGGAGGGGGAGATTAGAGGTAGGCTGCAGGAGGGGGAGATTAGGGTTAGGCTGCAGGAGGGGGAGATTAGGGTTAGGCTGCAGGAGGGGGAGATTAGAGGTAGGTTGCAGGAGGTAGAGATTAGAGGTAGGCTGCAGGAGGGGGAGATTAGGGTTAGGCTGCAGGAGGGGGATATTAGAGGTAGGCTGCAGGAGGGGGAGATTAGGGTTAGGCTGCAGGAGGGGGAGATTAGAGGTAGGCTGCAGGAGGGGGAGATTAGGGTTAGGCTGCAGGAGGGGGAGATTAGGGTTAGGCTGCAGGAGGGGGAGATTAGAGGTAGGTTGCAGAAGGGGGAGATTAGAGGTAGGCTGCAGGAGGGGGAGATTAGGGTTAGGCTGCAGGAGGGGGAGATTAGGGTTAGGCTGCAGGAGGGGGAGATTAGAGGTAGGCTGCAGGAGGGGGAGATTAGGGTTAGGCTGCAGGAGGGGGAGATTAGAGGTAGGCTGCAGGAGGGGGAGATTAGGGTTAGGCTGCAGGAGGGGGAGATTAGAGGTAGGCTGCAGGAGGGGGAGATTAGGGTTAGGCTGCAGGAGGGGGAGATTAGAGGTAGGCTGCAGGAGGGGGAGATTAGGGTTAGGATGCAGGAGGGGGAGATTGGAGTTAGGCTGCGGGGGGAGCGGACGATTAGGGTTAGGCTGCAGGAGGGGGAGATTAGAGGTAGGCTGCAGGACGGGTGGGTTAGGGGTAGGGTAAACATACTTACCGCGATCCGTCTGGATTCTGACCATCAGGATCCCACTGTTGGTATTCTGACTGTTGGGATCCCCACCGCCAGGATTTCATACCCAACCCATGTGGAATTAAAGGAATGAAGCGCATTCATGGAAGCAATAACCCCTAAAGGACATAGCTATTGAAAATTGCACCCAATACACAGAACAAATCAAAAAGTTGTACTGTGCACTTCTGCCCACTCATGAAGAATAAAAGCATACTGATAAACGTATGCAGCATTAGAAGGGGCTACTATGCAGTTGTGGAAGCACTATAACCAGGGCCAGATAATATGTACTAAGAATTACATCCAATACAAAAGAAGTGGTGGTGCAGTTGTCCCTGAAATACAAAATGTGAAAAGCTTATGTATATCTCATCCTGTGTACGGAAACATAGGTAATGAGGCATATAGGCTGACTCTCTTGGAATGTTTGGGAGACCCACAAATTTCATATTGTTCTCCGCACTTCCCAGAAAGTGGACAAACCTCCTGTATCCCTACCATTTCCCCAGTGAAGTGAGCGGTCTGGGGGCTTGATTAAGCGATTTGTGGTGAAACACATCACCATCCTGCCTCTTCCAGCGGCACAATGGCGAAATGACCCCCTCACCTCCCACCTGGGTCTCCCCCTTCAAGATCTCCCAGACGGCACCCATACAAAGTTGTAAAGTGTGTAATACAGACCAGAGATGCTGCAAAATAAAGTAGTCTTCCCGCTAGGCTCTTTCAGCGGGGCGCCACACCCTGCCCAATTTAAAATTAACAAAATGCGCCGTGCCCTCTTGACGGCGCCCACTGAAGCAGTCTGCCCTGCCCACCTGCGGCCAGTAAGTGGTGAGAGTTGGTGAATACATGCGGAGGTCTCTCCTGTGGGTGCAACACCTGCTTGGGGGCAGCACAGCATCTCCGCAAGTGCAGAGCACGCCCCCAAGAAAGATGAAAAGGAGGCCACGCCTACTTCCAGACTGGTCAAACCCCTTTTTCAACGCATCTCAGAAGTGCCTGTTTTCCCTGCTGGCGTCCTGCCTGCTGTTCACTCTAGAGTGAATACTAACAATGTGCTGCATACATAACAAGAGGAGCGGTATGGTGCCATTGTAGAAGCATACAGAATATAAGAACAGATGCTGAAAAATAAAATCCAGTGTCACGCCTGAGGATTCATCTGTTCCTGGACAGGATTGGGTGCCAGGACCTCGGCTAAAGGCTACATGCAGGAAGCTAGGTGGATTTATTAGATTCCTTCACATGGAGTAGTAGGAGCTGGTACTGAATAGGAGTAGCTGAATGTACAGGGGAGCTACTGGATGCTGATGGCACTGGAGCAGCTAGTGAGTGTATAACTGTGCGGAGATGACGGCGCTTGGACCGGTTATGCTGACCGTGTTGAAACAGGAAATGCCGACTGGGCTAGGACCAACCGGATTGCTGAACTGGACTGGACTAGAACCGGATAACTGACTGCACTGTCTAGGCAGGGACAGCTACAAAGGTTGCAGACTGCTAGGGACAAAGTTGGTGTCTGAGGAATCAACGCTGCAGTGGCAACTGCTAGTGCTCCAGAAAGTTCTTTTGTAGGAGTTGCTGTCCCCTGGTTGGATGCTGCGGTCATCTGACCAGGATTGTCAATCTGACTGGCTGGAAGAGAACAGGTGGCTGAAATTCAACATGGCGGCACCCATGCGCTGTTTCTGGATGGAACTCTGGCGTGGAGACAGACTGGGCAACACATTGCAGATAGACCTGACACTGGCAGAGCCTGCGGACCTCTGAGACAGAAGGGACAGCAGAGAGGCAATAACAGGACCTGAGAGTCCGGTGAATGACAACAAGATTCTTTGGGATACAGTGACAACAGCTAATGAGAAGTGGGCCTGACATATGAAACAAGAGACATACAATAATGCTTTGCATGTTTTCACCAATACAAGCGATGTAAGTGAATTTTAGTTACTGTTCTATTGTAATGTTTACACTACTGTAAGTCACGTTTAGTATCACTTATCTGTAAGACGATCTGATTTCTATTAGACAAGAGACTACTGCGGTCAGATGCGCTGGTGTTCTGGAATTATAGAAATAAACTACTCCCACTTTGTATTGTAGAAAAGATGCCCAGAAAAAAAATAAACTTCCCTTTAGAAACTTCCATTTGCCTCCGGATGTAAAAGGATAAAAAAAACCCAGAGGAACTTAATCATTAAAGCAATTGTGCCCAAAAATGTGTCCCCCCGGGGCACTGAGACATATGGTTGCCAGGTCTCCCACCATCCCCATATACAGGCATCCATGTTTGGGATTTTAGAAACTATATGGAATTAACTCTTTCCTTGTCCATTGGGAGACAGGGGGAGGGGGGGGGGGGATACTATTTTTCTTTTATCGTTACTTCTACAACATAGGGGGACATTCCGAGTTGATCGCACGCTAGCAGTTTTTAGCAGCCGTGCAAACGCATAGTCGCCGCCCACGGGGGAGTGTATTTTTGCTTTGCAAGTGTGCGAACGCCTGTGCAGCCGAGCTCTACATAAACATTTTGTGCACTTTCAGAGTAGCTCTGGACTTACTCAGCCTTTGCGATCACTTCAGTTTTTTTGGTCCCGGAATTGACGTCACACACACGCCCTGCAAACGCTTGGACACGCCTGCGTTTTGCCAAACACTCCCAGAAAACAGTCAGTTGACACCCATAAAGGCCCTATTTCTGTCAATCTCCTTGCGATCGGCTGTGCATATGGATTCTTCATTAAATCCATAGCTCAGCGATGATCCGCATTGTACCCGTACGACGCGCGTGCGCATTGCGGTGCATACACATGCGCAGTAGAGACCTGATTGCAGCGCATTGAAAATCGGCAGCGTGCAATCAACTCTGAATAACTCCCATAATACGAGACACCACACACATGATGCACACTATAAATGTTTTTGTGAGTTCTCAAAAATAGGGCAATTGTGGATATTTACTAAACACATATCAATAAAAAATGTGGTTACCATCTTCACGTAATTTTACGTCATACACGTGGCATAGTCGCCCTTCCTAAAAAAAAAAAAAAAAACGTTTGGACTGAAGTCTGAACATGGTGTAGTCCAAGTTTTGGACTGAAGAGTGTTGGACTGAGTCATGAGCTTGCAGTCGGTCAGTTTACTTACCTGAAAGACTGGTAACATCTGTGCTCCAGTATGTACATTGGAATATTACAGAGCAGGATTGCAGGAGCAATCTCCTGAAGCTGCAGATCTCATTGTACTGGGAACCATTAGCTGAGTGTGTGGCCAGATGTACACACCCCCAGGCCAGGGGACATACGGCCACCCTAACCCCCTGTTTAATGACACAGCAAAAGGAGCAGCAGGCCTGGGATGACCCTCCTAGCCCCAATCAGGCCCTGTATAGAGGCGTTTCAGGTGACGCCTGTGCAGGATCACTTCTCCATAACCATCGGGTTAATGTCATTACTTGACAAACTTTCCACTCACTGTGAAATCAGTAGAGAAATCACGCAATTGAACTGTATAAAACACCACTTTTAAGCCTCTTATGACCACACTAACAGGCCCCAGGGAAGTGGACGCGAGCAAAACAACCCATCCTGTCTAACGTGGCCATCTGTTCATTAGTGGAACGGCAGGCTGCCTGTTCATCAGTATCATTGGGGAGCACACAATATGGCTCCCTCCACTGCTCTTCCAAATATCACTGGGAATATGGCGCAGCGGAGGAGTAGGGACCCACTTGCCGGCGCAAGATAAGATGCGGGGCTAGGGGGAAGGGGCTACTGTTCATAAGAGGGGGCCCGCTGCACACAGGGCCCCTTTGGCTTTTATATGTTCCTGTATTGGTGCCTTATGAATAAAAGATAATATCAATGTTAAAGGACCAAGGTGTTTTTCTGAGGTAAAGATGGGCTATGTGAAAGCAGGGGCTCTTTAAGCAGTCATTATCTAGGAAGACATCTCTTGGCAGCCCTGCAGTTTTCAGTCAGTACTGACTGACTGACTGACTGACTGACTGAAGGCATGTATTGGCCCCTATAAGTACACACTGTGGCCGTGGAGATGCTGTAGCCATGGCAACATATTTGGCCTGACGTTTGGTGGAATGAGAGGTAAAAGGCACGGGGGGCCCCCCGGAAATTGGCCTGTCCATTTGGTGTTTGTGACTTCATCCTCTTCACAGTGCAATCAGATTATTTCCCTTTTCGACATCTGTTCCCTGATTCTCCCCAGATCTTATCTGCCTGTTTCTGGGAAGGGGGTTTATTTCCCAGTTTATTGTTTATCTGGAAACTCCGAGCCCCCCTCCAAGTCCACAGCCTGTGTTCTGCTGCTGGAGATGAGAAACAAAAACATTGTTAAGTTGTTCCTGGGTCATGTTAACAGGGGCTTAAAGACAAACTCTAGCTCTCCAGCTGTTGTGGAACTACAAGTCCCAGCACTCAAATGTACATACTTCTCTACATGTTATCTTCCAGTCAATACAGGGAGCAAGTAGGGAGGGTTGGTCATCGATGATTATATATATAATTTTTTGTTTAAACCATCGATGTCTGTTCACCGATGTTGAAGATAGGCTGCGGCAGTCCAATGACAGCCAGCAGCCGTGGTCGGCGCATGCAAAAAGTGATCATCAATGGTTTTCCCTTGATGGTTCAATCGACCGTCCATGACCATCCCTAGGGGCAAGTGTGTGTGTGGTTGTGTGTGTCTGGGGGGAAGTGGGTCGTAAACAGGGGCACTGGGAGCAGAGGTGCCATGCAAAAGTGGCACAGCCAGGTCCCCTTCAAGCAGTGACAACCGGCACAGATGTGCAGTACACGCCATTGCTCATCCCTTTATATAAGGACTCAACATTTTGGAGAGTGGCCCTGGGCATGACAACACAGCTGACATCATCTTGGCCCCACCTGGGATGGTGTCCTACTTTGCTAGGAAGACCCCCTGACATTTTGGGGTTTATTCATGAAGCAGTGAAAAGAGAGAAGTGAGCCTGTGGAGAAGTTGCCTATGGCAACCAATCAGCATTGCAGTAACATTTATAATTGCATACTATAAAATGATACAGATCAGCTGATTGGTTGCCATAGGCAACTTCTCCACTGGCTCACTTCTCTACTCTTTTCACTGCTTCATGAATAGACCTCTCAATCTCCACCGCATTTTAGTCTTCTGCATATTCTGGGTGTTATGACAACTTTTGCAGATGTGGCGTCACCTTGCCTCTTTTTGCACCCATGCTCCTATTTCTTGTGTAATGCTTTCATCTGATTTTTTCACAAGTATGAAAGTGGTTAAAGTGGTTTCCCATAGCGAATGTACCTGGTTAGCATAAAACTAGTCACGGCAGGTCCCCAATTACTGACACATCAGAGGACCTGCTGAAATAAGGCGCAGTAGCGGAGTGAAGCGTGATCTGAAGGCGCCCGGCTAAACCGGCAATACCAGGAATGAGAATATCTCCTGGATATATCCTGCACCATAAAACAACTGCTGCTAATCTGCTGTAATGCAGGCATGCGCTGCGACTGACAAGAATCTATAAGAAAATACGTCTACAGGTCCTTTTACTTACATTATTTGTGGACTATCAGGGTTAAACAGCGTTCACCGAGCTCTAAGAATGCATGGTAAATGAGTAATATTACCGCCCATGTGTACAAGCCTTTAATGTGTGAGTGACATGAAGTATGTAACACTAGCTGTCCCTCAGAGGCACCGTCATGGTAACTTCATAAAACGCTACAAATTACAGCACAACGCTCATGAGAATGGTGTACGTTCTCCTGCTTACATCTGTAAGTGTTTAACACAAGGCCGCACAAATTAGTCCCAGAGGCCAGGCACCAAGCTTTGGGATGCCTCTAATTAGCAGATTGTTATTTAATTTAATTTTCTCCGTCGGTGATAGAAATTCCCTGGACTTCTGATATTTGTTGGACAGCAGGGGTAATTCAAACCTGATCGCTCGCTAGTATTTTCGCGCATCGGGCGATCAGGTCCAAACTGCGCATGCATATGCAGAACAATGTGCAGGCGCGTCGCATGGGTACAAAGCGGATCGCCGCTCAGCGATGGGTTTGTACGACGGATTCGATTGCACGGGTGATCGCAAGTTGATTGACAGGAAGAAGGCGTTTGTGGGTGTCAACTGACCGTTTTCAGTGAGTGTCTGGAAAAACGCAGGCGTGTCCAAGCGTTTGCAGGGCGGGTGTCTGACGTCAATTCCGGTCCCGGACAGGCTGATGTGATGGCAGTGGCTGAGTAAGTCCTGGGCTGCGCAGAGACTGCACGAGATCTGTTTATACAGCTCTGCTACACATGCGATCGCACAATTGCAAAGCGAAAATACACTCCCCCTGTGGGCGGCGACTATCTGGTCGCAACAGTGCAAAAATCGCCTGCTAGTGATCAGGTCTGAATTAGGCCCTATGTACAAAGCGGAATCAGCTGTAAAAGTGCCATACAACGGGCGTTATCAGGGCCGGATTAAAGGCCACATGGTCCCAGGTCTGAAAATGATAAAGGGCCTACTGTGAGAAGCAGACAAATTGCCTTAAAGCTTACATACATACTGTATACACATACGTACGTACATACACACATACATTTATTTATTACCAGTTATTTATATAGCGCACACATATTCCGCAGCACTGTACAGAGAATATTTGCCCATTCATATCAGTCCCTGCCTCAGTGGAGCTTACACTCTATGGCCCTCATTCCGAGTTGTTCGCTCGCTGCTAATTTTAGCAGAATTGCTAATAGGCTAAAATCCGGCAGTTCTGCGCATGCGTATGCACCGCAGGGCGCACGTGCTGAGCAATTTTACACAAAACTATGCTATTTTACTCACGGGCGACCAAAGCTTTTCAATCGCTCTGCTGATCGTAGTGTGATTGACAGGAAGTGGGTGTTTCTGGGCGGAAACTGGCCATTTTCAGGGAGTGTGCTAAAAAACGCAGGCGTGCCAGGTAAAAACGCAGGAGTGGCTGGAGAAACGGGGGAGTGGCTGGCCGAACGCAGGGCGTGTTTGTGACGTCAAACCAGGAACTAAACGGACTAAGTTGATCGCAATCTAGGAGTAGGTCTGGAGCTACTCAGAAACTGCAAGGAAATTGCTTTCGTTAGCAATTCTGCTAATAATAGCAGAATTGCTAATCTTTCGTTAGAAATTGCAAATTTTTCGTTAGCAATTCTGCTATGCTAAGATACACTCCCAGAGGGCGGCAGGTTTGTGTGTGCATTTCTGCTAAAAGTAGCTAGCGAGCGAACAACTCGGAATGAGGGCCTATATTCCCTATCACATGTACCCACACACATTCACACTAGGGTTAATTTTTGTTGGGAGCCAATTAACCTACCAGTGTATTTTTGGATTGTGGGAGGAAACCAGAGTACCCGTGCAAGTACGGGGAGAATATACAAACTCCACACAGTTAGGGCCATAGTGGTCTGTACTGGCCACACACACACACACACACACACACACACACACACACACACACACTACAACTACTAAATCAGGGTTGTAGACATTCTGGCTGCCCCCTCCGAGGGCAGCCAGCTTGGCGATGCAAGTGGCGGTGTGGGCGGGTGTGATGTGGCATAGGAGCATTACATAGTGAAAGAGGGAGTACAGGGGCGTGGCGTTCACGTTATCGTGGCCATGCCCCTGCTACAAAGCGATATGTAGTGTTCATCTCCTGCACTTCATAAGTGAGCCCTATTATTCAAAATGAAACAGCCCCCTTCTATCCAGGCTGGTATGAGCAACTGTAAAATGGCGTTACCCAGTAACTATTTCCGGTCAAGGTATCGGAATGGCATTACCCGACAGCTATCTCCAGACAAGGTATTGAAATGGCATTACCCACAACTATTTCCAGACAAGGTATCAGAATGGCATTACCTGATGATTATTTCACAACAAGGTATCAGAATGGCTTTCCCGAAAGCAATTTCCGGAAAAAGTTTCAGTTGGCTTTCTTGATAGCTATTTCCGGACAAAGTATCGAAAATGGCGTCACCAGCCAACTATTTCCAGCCAAGGTATTGGAATGGCATTACCCGACAACTATTTCCAAACAAGGTATCGGCCTGGCATTACCCAACAACTATTTCCGGATAATGTATCGGAAAGACGTTACCCAACAACTATTTCCGGATAAGGTATCAGAAAGACGTTACCCAACAACTATTTCCGGATAAGGTATCAGAATGGCATTACCCACAACTATTTCCGGACAAGGTATCGGAATGGCATTATCCAACAACTATTTCCAAACAAGGTATAGGAATGGCATTACCCAACAACTATTTCCGGATAAGGTATCAGAAAGACGTTACCCAACAACTATTTCCGGATAAGGTATCAGAAAGACGTTACCCAACAACTATTTCCGGATAAGGTATCAGAATGGCATTACCCACAACTATTTCCGGACAAGGTATCGGAATGGCATTATCCAACAACTATTTCCAAACAAGGTATTGGAATGGCATTACCCAACAACTATTTCCGGACAAGGTATCAGAATGGCATTACCCAACACCTATTTCCGGACAAAGTATCTGAATGGAGATACCCGACAACTATTTCCAAACAAGGTATTGGAAAGAAGTTACCCGACAACTATTTCTGGACAAGGTATTGGAATGGCATTACCCAACTATTTCCAGACTAGCTATAGGAAAGGCGTTATACGACAACTATTTCTAGACAAGGTATCGAAATGGTGTTACCCAACAACTGTTTCCGGACAAAGTATCTGTATGGCGATACCCAACAACTATTTCCGGACAAGGTATCAGAATGGCATTACCCACAAGTATTTCCGGACAAGGTATCGGAATGGCATTACCCACAACTATTTCCGGACAAGGTATCGGGATGGCGATACCCAACAACTATTTCCAAACAAGGTATTGGAATGGCATTACCCAACAACTATTTCCGGACAAGGTATTGGAATGGCATTACCCAACAACTATTTCTGGACTAGGTATCAGAATGGCATTACCCACAACTATTTCCGGACAAGGTATCAGAATGGCATTACCCACAACTATTTCCGGACAAGGTATCGGGATGGCGATACCCAACAACTATTTCCAAACAAGGTATTGGAATGGCATTACCCAACAACTATTTCCGGACAAGGTATTGGAATGGCATTACCCAACAACTATTTCTGGACTAGGTATCGGAATGGCATTCCCAAAATCTATTTACGGACAAGGTATCGGTATGGCGATACCCGACAACTATTTCCAAACAAGGTATTGGAATGGCATTACCCAACAACTATTTCCAGACTAGGTATCAGAATGGCATTACTCAATTATTTCCAGACAAGGTATCGGAATGGTGACACCCAACAACTATTTCTGGACAAGGTATCGGAATGGCGTTACCTGACAACTATTTCCGGACAAGGTATAAGAATGGCGTAATCAGACAACTATTTCTGGACAAGGTATAAGAATGTGTTACCCGACAACTATTTCAGAGCAATATATAAGAATGACGTTAATTGACTACTATTTCCGGACAAGGTACAGGAATAGCGTTACCCATCAACCATTTCCAGACAAGGTATTGAAATGGCGTTACCCGACAACTATTTCTAAACAAGGTATCGGAATGTTATTAACCGACAACTATTTTTGGACAAGGTATCGGAATGGCATTACCTGACAACTATGTCACGACAAGGTATCAGAATGGCTTTCCCGAAAGCTATTTTCGGACAAAGTTTCACATGGCTTTCCTGATAGCTATTTCTGGACAAGGTATCGTAATGGCGTTACCAGCCAACTATTTCCAGTCAAGGTATTGGAATGTCATTATCCGACAACTATCTGCGGACAAAGGGATCGGAATGGCATTACCCACAACTATTTCTGGACAAGGTATCAGAATGGCATTACCCAACAACTATTTCTGGACAAGGTATTGGAAAGACGTTACTCAACAACTATTTCCGGATAAGGTATCGGAAAGACGTTACCCAACAGCTATTTATAGACAAGGTATCAGAATAGCATTACCCATCAACTATTTACAGACAAAGTCGGAATGGTATTACCCAACAACTATTTCCGGACAAGATATCGGAAATGGCATTACCCAACAACTATTTCCGGACTAGGTATCGGAATGGCATTACCCGACAACTATTTCCAGACAAGGTATCGGAATGGCATTACCCAACTATTTCCGGACTAGGTATCGGAATGGCATTATCCGACAACTATTTCCAGACAAGGTATCAAAATGGTGTTACCCAACAACTGTTTCCGGACAAAGTATCTGTATAGCAATACCCAACAACTGTTTCCGGACAAGGTATCAGAATGGCATTACCCACAACTATTTCCGGACAAGGTACCAGAATGGCGATACCCGACAACTATTTCCAAACTAGATGTTGGAATGGCTTTACTCTGCAACTATTTCCGGACAAGGTATCAGAAGGACGTTACCCAACAACTATTTCCGGATAAGGTATCGGAAGGACGTTCCGCAACAACTATTTATGGACAAGGTATCAGAATGGCATTACCTACAACTATTTCCGGGCAAGGTATCGGAATGGCGATACCTGACAACTATTTCCAAACAAAGTATTGGAATGGCATTACCCAACAACTATTTCTGGACTAGGTATCAGAATGGCATTACCCAACTATTTCCAGACAAGGTATTATGTTGTTACCCAACAACTATTTCCGGACAAGGTATCAGAATGGCGATACCCGACAACTATTTCCGGACAAGGTATCGGAATGGTGTTACCCGACAACTATTTCAGAGCAATATATAAGAATGATGTTACCCGACAACTATTTCTGGACAAGGTATCGGAATGTTATTACCCGACAACTATTTCTGGACACAGTATCAGGATGGCATTACCCCGACACCTATTTTCGGACAAACTATCACAACATCATTACGCGACAACTATTTCTGAATAAGGCATCGGTCTATAAGCCACAGGAAGGGACGCATGTTATATAAACCATGTATAACTTTGTAGAATCAATGTTGTTTGTACGCTGCAAAGTTTCTGAGATCTCAGTCTCCTATTTTAAGTTTAATAAATCATTGCTCCCACTCTAGGTTTTCGCTCTGCTCTTTGGGTTTAATGCCTAAAAATAATGCTTTTATTATTCATAAAAGAAAGTGTTCCTAAAATAACAGTGTTAACAACGAGTTCCACACTTCAGAGGACATCTGTTCAGCTTTAAATATCCCCGCTGGCTGCTCCAGCAAGAGCTGGAAAACTGGACTGCACAAAACATGTCAGATTGGAGCTTTCCAGAGTCATAAAGCGATGGTGTAAATTCTCCAGCACAGATGAACAGGTCAGGAGCGAGGTTAAACGACTCATCTGGATATAATAAATGCGCTCTTCCCCTACCTCGCTCAGAATTCTGGCTTTTTTTGTAAAGACGTCTCCACACCTCTCAGACATCTGACATGCAACAGGCGTGTGACGGTGTTTCCACTGGGACACCCATTGTTATCTTCTAGTGTCTGTCATTATTGAGTGCATTATGCACAATTGCTGATGCAAGTCCAGAGGAATTTTATAGCTGGCTCGGTGCTGGGGTCTTGGGCTCAAATCCCACCGGGACATGATCTATGTTGAAGTCTAATGTTCCTCTCATGTTCTTTCGAGGTTTACTCTGTATGCAGTTAAAATACCGCCCGTCGGGATCCCGGCTGTCTCAATACCGACGCCGGGATCCCGACGGGGGTACTATACTGCCGCCGGAATACTGGCGAGGGAGGTGATTTCTCCCTCCCATAGAGGGAGAATAGAATCTGTGGCCAGAGCCCGCAAGGGGCTTCGTTGTGCTCATCCCCCTGCCGGGCATTCAAGCGGCCGAGATGCCGGTCAGTATACTGACATTCGTCATCCTGTGTGGCGGGATCACCTAGCCCAAAAAACATACTGTAATGTCTCTACAGCCACTTTGCATGAGCCTCAAAATCAGATCCTGTACTGTATGTGTGTTAGTGTGCTTGAGGTGGGGAAATTAGAGTGCAAGCTCCACTGGTGCAGCGATTGGTTTTCCCTGCTTGTGCTGCGTGATGTCTTGGCGCTATATAAATGAAGGCTAACAAGGAATGTGGATGTAATATGGACAGTTGTCACCTGGCAGCCTGAGCCGCAGCTGGCAAGTGACAATAACACATCATGGGCTAACCAGGTTAGTTTTACCTTGTAAATGATTGCTGCTTTATAAAAAGGGTCAGAATTGCAAAAAAAGGGTCTTACATACATTTAGCCCAACATCTCCTTTCCAGAGGACGCAGCACCTCCCTCTCTCAGGGCGGGATGTATTACATAGCCGCCCCTCGCCGCTTATCGCAGCAATGTTGATCGCATATGTACTAACATATGCGATCAATATCGCAATGCAGTGACGGAGGGAGCCACCGGAGCCTCCTCCTCCCTGCTGCAGCTGGAAGAACCTCCGTCTGCGTTGCTAGGGGGAGGATGAGACTACCTTCCGGTACCAGGGCTGCCTGGAGGAAGGTATGCCGGGGAGGAAGGGGGTCGGCGATAAGAAGCCCATAGGCTTCTATAGGGTATCGCCATCCAGAGATGGCGATACCCTGGACGGCGAAAAACTGGCGGTAGGGTCTTGGTACATTTGAAAATGCTGTAAAACCCCTGTTTTCGGGGGGGTTTTACAGCATTTGTCCTTTAGTACATCCCGCCCTCACACTCCTCCTGGACCCAAGAAAAATAGGACAACTTATGGCCAGGACTGAGAGACCCCCTAGCAGTTACTGTAAGGGGTGTTGTGGGAATGCATGAGCGGGCGACATCTCCTGTGTGTTCTGTGTGTCAGTCATGGAAACAAAATTCCAAAGACTGCCTGTGCCAACAAATCCCTTCCACACTCAGACCGTGTATTTTAACAAAAACATAACAAAAAAAGCAGGAAAAGAAAAACACTGCCCCCTCCTCTCGGATACCCTGCACATCGGAAATGTAGACTGTCCTATAAAAACCTGGACTGCTGGCAGGTCAGGCACTGGGTTATATCTATGATAATATACTGTCTGCAGTGTATTCTACTTCGGATGCAAGTGGAAATGTATACTACGCACGCAATCGGCGACTGCACATGCACCGGACCAGGCAAACACATGCGGACTGAGGGGTCTATTTACTAAACCTTGGATGGAGATAAAGTGGATAGAGGTAAAGGGGTCTATTCATGAAGCAGTGAACAGTGTGGAGAAGTGAGCCTGTGGAGGAGAACCAATCAGCATTGAAGTAACATTTATAATTTGCATACTATAAAATGATACAGAGCAGCTGATTGGTTGCCATGGGCAACTTCTCCACTGGCTCTCTTCTCCATACTTTTCACCGCTTCATGAATAGACCCCAAAGTCTCAATCAACCAGCTCCTAACTGTCATTTTTCAAACACGGGGGTCTATTTATTAACATTATTTTTATTAAAATAATGTGAAAAAGGGTGTTTTCTGTTTTCACACCCTTTTCACATTATTTTAGTATCACCTAAATGTATTAAAGGGCATTTGGAGCAGTTTTCATGAAAAAAAAAGCTGAAAACAGTGTAAAAAAAAAAAAGTAAAAAATCACCTGTCGGTGTCCGCTGCAATGTGACCCCGGTGCAGTAAAGTGACGCTGCAAAACGGCAGCGCACTTTACAGCACCAGGGGTCACAGCGCAGGAGAAGGACCCGGGGGAATCGACCAGGCGGCGGCGGGTAGCGGTGATGTCGGCGGGTGCAGTGCATGCGCAGCAGGACATCGGGGTATTTTTTATGAAAAATACCCCGATGATGCTGCGAAGAGGCATCGCAGGGACAGAGCCTGACCGCAAGCTCTGTTCCAGCATGCTATAATTGATACATCCCTGCGATGTAATCAATTATCGCAGTGCGAGTTTGGGCGATTTTATCACCTGTCATCCGCATCCTGGAGGCGGATGGTGATAGCTAGGCCCCACAGCCTGTAACATGACCGTTAGGAGCTGATTGGCTGGCACTTTATCTCCGTCCACTTTATCTCCATCCAAGGTTTAGTAAATAGACCCTTATGTTTGCAAGTGCGTACAGATTGATCCGTGTGTCAACGGTGCACTCTTGCAGCAAAACGGGCGGATTCTTCCATCAGCATAAGGTAGCCAGCAGACTGCCACCACCATACGGAAACCTGACTCGTAATCAGGCCCAATGAGAGCAGATCGTCACCTGCATGTCTACACCCACAATTCCTTGGGGCATAGTGTTGTACTGTCCATAGTAATATCTGCTCTATACTGCAAGTCCGCTCTGTGACTGGGTAGAGTCTCCATATAAGCTGTCAGAATAAAGGACACGGTGCTGCTGAATACAGAGCGAGCCTCCGTACATCCTAGGTCGCAATATAAGAAGGGGCCAGACCGGCTCCCTGACAGTGATGGATCAGCTAGGAGACACCGCGGATGACACATGTCCCCTGTAGGGCTATCGTGACACAGGAATCCTGACGTTTACAGCAATTAAGGCTGCAATTTACCTCCTGAAAGGCAACACCTTCTACCACAAATGTGACTCCTTACACCACAGTGTCTTCCCTCTCGATGAACTGGAATTAAGTCCCATTATTAATATTTATTACCAGTTATTTATATAGCGCACACATATTCTGCAGCGCTTTACAGAGAATATTTAGCTATTCACATCAGTCGCTGCCCCAGTGGAGCTTACAATCTAAATTCCTTACCACCTGTACATGCGCACACATTCATACTAGGGTTAATTTTTGTTGGGAGCCAATTAACCTACCAGTATATTTTTGGATTGTGGGAGGAAACCGGAGTACCCGGGGGAAACCCACGCAAGTATGGGGAGAATATACAAACTCCACACAGATAGAGCCATGGTGGGAATCGAACCCATGACCTCAGTGCTGTGAGGCAGTAATGCTAACCATTACACCATCCGTACTGCCCTAGTTAATTAATAATAGCATTGCCTGGCTCCACCAAATAACGGTTTACCGGGGCCTCTATGGAGTTATACTGTGTATTATACACAATATGTATGATAAGCTCCAAAAAGCCAGTTTGGCTTTAAGAATATGACATTTCTCAGGGGATGGGGATGATTTATCAGCAAGCTTCTATCATCACGAAGACAATCATAGTGCTGAAGGCCTTCAGTCAGAGAAACGCTTGTGGAGACCTTACAGAAACAAGGCCCTGATGCAGAAGTGAATGAAAATTGGGCGTATGGACTAACGCATTGCGTGCATGTTCATGAAGCAGTGAAAACTGTGGAGAAGTGAGCCAGTGGAGAAGAACCAATCAGCATTGAAGTAACAGTTATAATTTGCATACTATAAAATTATACAGAGCAGCTGATTGGTTGCCATGGGCAACTTCTCCACTGACTCACTTTTCCACACTTTTCACTGCTACGTGAATAGAACCCTAAATGTGTATGTCCGCCCACAGTCCCTCACTGAACTTGGCCGCCCAGATAACGCCCCATAGCAGCACAGTCTTCAGTCGGAGGTGTAGATGCAGTTGAAACGCGTATGTCAGATCTATCATCGGGGTCTTTGTGAGACCCTCATAAGCCTACATGGGCCACGCTATCACTATCCGTGGACAGATCTATTGGTGATGATTAATAGGGCAGCTGGGGATCCCTACTGTGCAGGAACAGAGAAGGCCTCCTCTGTGCAATAGTGGGAGGGGATCCTCCTCTGTGCACTAACGGGGGGAATGTCTGTGTAATAACGGGGAAACCTGCATAATAATGGGCCTGGGGAGATCTCCACAGTAATGGGAAATCTGTATAATAATGGAGGAACCTCTGTGCAATAGAGGGGGATCTCTGTGTAATGCAGCTGCGGCCTACAGTATGTTACAGCCTGAAACTGCATAAACTAGTGGACAATAGAGGAGGAACACAAGTGCTAGAAGGGGCTTCATTGTCCCCAATTTAGCTCAGGGTCTGTGTGTACTCCACTCGACAAGGGGGGGGGGGGGGGGGGGCACTGCATTGAGAAAGCACTGACACACGTGCCCTGTGCAATCAATGTTCACTTTTGCGTATGACCCGGAATCAGACCTGAGATGAGAGCTGCAATACAACGCATTAGGGCACAGGTAACGGCATTTAGGACAAGGTAAGCAAAACGCACACTCCTCCTTGGGCCTCGTCTGGCAATTCCAAACACAACTATTAGTTATACCTCACTGTCCACGATCAGGCACTCCGGGACAGACAGCGTATTCCTTCAGTAACTGGCCTTTGGTGTGACCGGCACAGGATAGCCAGCGGGTGCCTACAGTGTACTCACTGTGGTCAGAGCTGTGTGTTCCTTGTGTATGATCAATGAGGAAGCCTGGCCACACAAGCACCAGTAAGGATCAGTTGGCTAGATCTGCTCTTATTCAAACAGCCAACTAATCTGATGGCCCATTTATATTGCCAGTTTGGCCCTTTTGCTCAGGATGAGCAGCCGGACTCAGCTTCTCACCAGATGGCCCATAGTGGTGCTCCAGGGATTACCCCAGCGGCAAAGAGACAATAAAGTCACTACTACCCCAAATTGTTGTTGTTTGTCATGAACTATTCCCCCTTTTCTCACACCCGTAGTACTCAGGATGTGATCTTTGTGGCTAACAGCTGGGGGAAGTGTAAAGCGTCGGCTACGGAAGGGTCTCCCTGCAGACCACCGTCAGGGTAGCTTACACCTTGGCCGTTGTCTCCGTCACCTTCAAAATAGGTGAAGTGCAAATGCCAAGGAAGTCAGGGGGTCTTCTGCTCTGCCCCTGCAGTTTTGCGGGTTGTGAGGCGACGCATTTATGGGGGGGAAAAGAAACCCAATTATGAGCAGACACTTCCTTCAGTTTATAAGGATCTGATTCCAGGTATACGCCCATTATAGGACTTGATTACAACGTTTAATTTCATATATTGGTTTTACATTTATAATACTGAATAATGACTGATATTAATCAGCTGTTATTAGTTTTTCAACTGTAAATTGACAATGAAAGAAGAGAAGCAGCTCTCTGAGGCCCGAAAGGTTAAGGGTCCGGTGCGGGGGTGAGTTAGGGCCTGGGACAGGACGGAGGGCAGGCATGTGTACTTGTTGTTACAGGCACACTCACACTAGCTCTTAGGGAACTAAATGATTACCTGGAATTCCACAGAGCAGCTCTCTGCAATCACCTGGGAAGGAATGGGAGGGGGTGAAGGTCACAGGTAATTTGACCTCAGATGGAGCTAAAGGTCCCATGAAGATATGGGGTGGGAGGAACCCAAGGCAATTGGGTACAGTATGGTTCTTTCAAAATTGCTTTAAAGGGGCGGCCCACATTATCTAATAAATAATGACAGCAAATATCTAATGCCGTATGAGGGGGTTACAATCTGGATCCTACTGTCAGCCTAACATTTACACACCAACCATTGATTGCAAGCTCCACAGGTATAGAATATGACAGTATCGGCTGTATTGTATGTCCCGGAGAGGGGTAATATCCTGAGGGCTGGTTGAGTTCCCAGGTTAAATACCTCTGACCTGTTCAATCATCTTGCTTTGGGGACTAGGGGATGCATGATAACCTAACAACTGGAGTGAATTATGAGCGGTGAGGAGACACTTCTCTGCACTGGGAGACAGCTTATCCATGTATAACATTTATTGCAGGTCATTATGCTCATGTATATACATGGTCTGGAGGTTATTACATGGCAGGCTTACATAACTAATGGAGATATAGCTGGAGAGCCACAGGTTGCCTACCACTGCTCTGTGGGATGGCTGGCATTCCAGTGCTTCACCCAACTCTAGGGCATGCAGGAGCCAAAGGTGTTACCCCTTTACATCTAAGTGTATGGAGCCAGGGAGCCTGGTCAGCAGAATGCCAGGCCAGCGGGCGCACAGTAATATCAGCATAATTCCCCTGCCTAATGTTATGCCAGTACGCCAACGTGACCCGTTTCATGTGGCATTGATGATCAGGCGCTGGTTTTCTCACTATGGCAACAATTTATTAATGGGTGATATCTTTATTAATGACGGAAAGCGGGTGGTTTCGCCAGCAACTGGGCTTTTTCTCCCTTTTCCCTATACAGCAAAGGGTCACCCCTGACCATACATTCCCCATGTTCTTGCATACTACTTGTACATACACAATACTTGTCCTATTGCTATCTCAGAAGGAGGACAGCAGGTTAAAATCATTTAACCTTTTAATAAAGCCTTTCTACGATGTTTAAAAGGTTTTCACATTTTTCAAATTTGCGTGAGGAACCAAGCGCCCAAGAAGGTGGCCCACGCCTGCGTATGTTTGCAGAAGTTAAACCTTGCCGCTCCCGACCTGGTATCACCAGAGCTGCTGAGTACAGTATCTTTCAGAGATATCTTCAAGATAAGCTGCAGCATTACACGGTATGTCATTGTTTTGTTGTTTCCCCCTATAAGTGCCGATAACAGGGGGGGGGGGGGGGGGGGGGGGGATTCCTCTCTCATTAGATTTTTATAAATAGTGCCCTTTTGTCCATTTGAAGCAACCTGATAAAGATGAAAAAACACTCAGACATCAGCTGCTTTGAAATTATGATTATTATTTTTTCTCGTTTGATAAGAAAGAAAAGAAAAAAAAGATCAAGCATGAAAATCAAAGGGGATGCAGCTGTTTACTCTACCACTTCCTTTTAGAGATCACAGTCTTAGCAATCTACATGGGAAAACATAGACAGTATTTATTTTTTATACATATACTAATGCTGTAAGGGCTGTGTCTGTACATAGCAAATTTATTTTTTTAGAAATATACTTCTAGGGACGTAATGAACGTAGGGGTACATTTACTAATCAGTGATAAGAGCGGAGAAGTGAGCCAGTGGAGAAGTTGCCCATGGCAACCAATCAGCACTGAAGTAACATCTATAATTTGCATACTATAAAATGACACAGAGCTGCTGATTGGTTGATGGGGCAACTTCTCCACTGGCTCACTTCTCCGCTCTTATCACTGCTTAGCAAATGTTCCCCTAAGAAGGTGAAAAAGAAATTCAGAATTTTTGTCTATCTGTCTGTCTGTTCCTGCATCACGCAAAAACTACTTGATTCATTCGGATGACGTTTTCACTATTGTATAGCTAATACCCCTTTTCCACTAGCTCAAAAAACACGGGTAAATGCACGGGGGCGCGCATTTACCCGTGTTTTTGGCAAGTGGAAAAGGGTAAACCCGGATCAAGTGACCCGTGAATCCTACCCGGCTATTTACCTGGGTAGGACACGGGAATGATCCGGGTAGGGTGTAGTGTAAACGGGAGCCGTGTCGATGCGACACGGCTCCCGTTTACACTGTATGGATGGGCGGCGCTGGGAGATCATGTGATCTCCCTGCGCCGCCCCTGCCGTGTAGCTAGAAGCGTCACCAACCCGGCATATGCCGGGTTGTGACTGCTAATGGGAAAGGGACCGAGCACGGGTCGCAGCAGGGGGCAGCTCCCGTGTCAGGCTCCCGGCTGCGACCCGTGCTCGTAGGTGTAAAAGGGGTATTAGTGACCTAGAAAGAAACTGGGGTATGTGTGATCTCCATGTGACATCAGGGAGAAGAGCAATAAAGGATAAACCAGAGGCTTGACACTCAGCGAGTGCATTGTGCAGGCTCCTCAAGTCCAAAATGACTATACAGTATGTGTGGAATTTCTGAACTGCACTGACAGTTGGTTTTTCCGATCATGCTTCTGCGGAACTTGACTCTGCCCAAGTTATGCAACAGAATCGGACTCAAAGTGACTGCTCTGTAGAGAAACCTACTGTATTTGGGGCAGATATTATAACGGGATGTGGCGCAGGTGAGACTGCGTTTATAACATGTATATCCCTTATCCCCAACAATTTTCCTTTTCAATTCAAGCGCCTGCAGTTTCCTGTAAGTTTCTGCTTCTCTGTGGCTATCGACAAGTCGCAGGGGCAAACGCTCAGGGCTGTAGGCGTAGATCTCAGGACCAGCTTCTTCTCCCGTGGGCAGCTTTACGTAGCTTGCTCACGATTTATACCCCTTTTCCACTAGCTCAAAAAACACGGGTAAATGCACGGGGGCGCGCATTTACCCGTGTTTTTTGCAAGTGGAAAAGGGTAAACCCGGATCAAGTGACCCGTGAATCCTACCCGGCTATCTACCTGGGTAGGACACGGGAATAATCCGGGTAGGGTTGTAGTGTAAACGGGAGCCGTGTCGATGCGACACGGCTCTCGTTTACACTGTATGGAAGGGCGGTGCTGGGAGATCATGTGATCTCCCTGCGCCGCCCCTGCCGTGTCACTAGAAGCATCACCAACCCGGCATATGCCGGGTTGTGACTGCTGATGGAAAAGGGGCCGAACACGGGTCGCAGCAGGGGGCAGCTCCCGTGTCAGGCTCCCGGCTGCGACCCGTGCTCGTAGGTGGAAAAGGGGTATTAGTAGCCCCAAGCATCTGTTTGTGTTAATCCCTGAAGGTAAAAAACTGCAAATAACGTTTTCAAATAATTTTTTTCTGATCAATGTGGACAATATAAAATATACATTACAGTATTAGATGGCACTACTGTCTTTTTAAAATGAGTTCTGCTGAGCAATACCAGACATCCACGCGAGCGAAGCCGTAGGCAAACGCTAGTAAATGAATACATGCATTGCAATGGCCACCTCTGTGTCAGTAAGTGTAAAAATATCTCCACGTCAGAATGCTTATACTGTACTGTACCAGAACTTATATAATATTAAATATAAATCTCATCTCATATGCTGTGTAAAAGAAATAAAACAACAGTGTGCGAAGGGGGATCTGTGGGAGGGAGGTGGGGAGGTTGGAGGGGTCTACTGGATTCTAAAGGTCCATACACACTTAACGATAAAATGAGCGACGTCGCTCATTTTCCCCCTCTCTGAGCGACGTCGCTCATTTTATCGTCAAGTGTGTATGCCGCCAGCGACGACCGATGCGCAGCCCCGCGGGTCGGCACCGATCGTCGCTGTCGGTAGGGCATGCATACAGGATCTGGACTGTCTCCACGACCTGCATGCAGGGCTGGCGGAGGCGTGATATCACTGAGCAATATGAGCGGTCATATTGCTCAGTGTGTACAGTCGGCCGCCGACCGGCCGGCCCGGGAGGGGGAATCATTAGACGTGTCACTTACAGAGCGACATCGTCTAATTTGTATGGGCCTTAACTTGACTTACACCACCTCTCAGCCACTTCATAAATAACTTACAGCCAATTCTGACAAGCTGATGCAAATAAATTGAGAACGTTGGCTGTAAATTACTGATGGGAGAGAACAATGCTGGACTATGGTGTTTAATTATGTTTCTTCACAGGTAATTACTATCCAGCGCTCAAAGGTCATACGTGCAAATGGCCATTACTCACAGCTGAAGAAAGGGTAAGGAAACAGAGTAAATCAATGGGTTATAAAACCTCCACTAAATGATAGATTGGTAACTGGACAATTGGTTTATGACCTGGAAGATGGAGTAGACTTTTGCAAATGTATGTCAGCATGTGCTGAGCAACTTCTGAATTATTCCACAGTACACACAGTACATATTATTATTACTACCAGTTATTTATATAGCGCACACATATACCGCAGTGCCTTACAGAGAATATATGGCCATTCACACAAGTCACTGCCCCTATGGAGGTTACAATCTATGGCCCCCATTTATCAAGCGGTGATAAAGAACCAACCAATTGGTTGCTAACTGTCATTTATGAAACACAGCCTGTAACATGGCAGCTAGGAGCTGATTGGTTGGTACTTTATCACCATGCAATTTATCACTCTCCAAGGCTTGATAAATCTGGACCTTTATTCCTTACCACATGCACACAATAGTAGACAGTCACACAGGGGTTAATTTTTCCCGGCAGCCAATTAAATTACCAGTCTGTTTTTGGAAGGAGCCCGGAGTATGTGGAGGAAAGGCACGCAAGCATGAAGAGAACACACAAACTCCGCACAAGGCCACAAACTCAGTGCTGTGAGGCAGTAATGCTAACCATTACCCCAATCGTGCTGCCCCATACTAGTTTGATATATCCCTTTGCGCTGAGTGGGGACGTATGAAATTGCAGTTTTATATCAGTCATAGGGGTACATTTACTAAGATGGGAGTTCTATTTAAGATGGGATGTTGCCCATAGCAACCAATCAGATTCTGTTTCTCATTTATCTAGCACCTTCTAGAAGATAATACCTGGAATCTGATTGGTTGCTATGGGCAACATCCCATCTAAAATAGAACTCTCATCTCAGTAAATTTACCCCATAGTGGGAACTTGTGTAGCCAGAGATCTTCAGGGACTAAGTGGGAGATTTATCAAAGCTTGGAAAGAGATAAAGTAGAGATAAAGGGCCAACCAATCAGCTCCTGTCATGTTACAGGCTGTGTTAGAAGCTTAGTGGTTGGTACTTTGTCTCTCCAAGCTTTGATAAATCTCCCCGCGTGTTATATTATAACGAACATGCAAATTTCGACCCACATCTGTATGCGCCCAGTCAACGTTCGGTTTAAGGATGTGGGTGACGTTTCCTCCAGAGCATAGAAACAGAAGAGATCTCATTTCACAGGCCTCAGGTTGCAGCGAGAGGGTTAACTAGAGTAACCGCTCAGGATTTCCCAGGCTTTGTCTGATCTACATATATGCTTTGCCTATACTTGCACAGCTGCTACACCAGTCCATACCTGGGAGCACTTCCAGGCTGAATGTCCTCACGGCTCAGTGCTCTCATTGTATGGAGATAAGTCCCAGCACACTGTATGTGTGACAATGAAATTGTAATAAAAGTTTATATGTGATGGAAAAGGTAAACTGGCCTTTGATGAGGCTTTTGTGAGATGGGCAACCTGTGATAAGGGAAGGAGGAAGATTAGATAGGAGAGGTTAGGGGAAGGAGTCACTGGGACAATTACTGTACAGGGCCGGGTCAGGAGATGGAGAGATCGGAGAATACAGACGCACAAGCAGGCACAGAGGCTTTTCCATCTGGCGCTCTGCCCCGGTGAGTACAGAGCGCTGAGCCTTGGGTCAGCCATAGCGACAATGAGGGGACGTAATATATTGTATTTTGTCAATTTAAAAAAGGAAAAGTACATTTTTTTTTTTTTTTTACATCTGCAAGCACAGGGACTAGGAGCAATGACAAAAAAAGGGTAAAAAAGGATAAAAAAGGGGCAGACTAGATGGGCCACGTGGTTTTTATCTGCCGTCAAATTCCATGTTTCTATGTTAATGACTGCCAACATGTCTGACAGCAGGAAAGATTTTGGGCCCTATTTTAGCCGCGTCCGTGTTTTGTCAGTTGAACGTCTGCAACTTTATGCATATACCGCTACACAGCCATTCCCTGATGTACATCCGTGCGTCATACTGTGCTGGGACTGAGACACCCGCTGTGAGCGTCTGTAGATGCTGTAATACCACCTGGTGAGTCTATATACGCATGCACCATTGTGCGCACAGCCCTACGGCAAGTGCAGATGTAGTGTGGT
Source organism: Pseudophryne corroboree (assembly GCF_028390025.1). Classification (NCBI taxonomy): domain Eukaryota; kingdom Metazoa; phylum Chordata; class Amphibia; order Anura; family Myobatrachidae; genus Pseudophryne; species Pseudophryne corroboree. The sequence continues at coordinate 449,982,661 of NC_086450.1, read as the reverse complement.
CTCCAATGTGAGCGATTAAGCATATGCGTGCGTCTGATTAGCCACCGCCCAGTCACCACCCAGAGATGCCCAATACATTTCCAATGGACTCCTTGCGCGTCTGATATAGCAACGGCGACTGTGTATTAACACAATGCAGATATATGCGTGGTGCAAGTAAATACAAATGCAGTAAGAAAAAGCTCACCACCTCATCCGGCATCAACATAGCGTGCAGCTCACAATAAGGCGCTTTGCGTGTTGTACAGGCCCTTTATAACAGACCTGAATAAGCACTGTTACTACTGTTGCATTATGCACAGTTTATTATACTGTAACTTATTTAGGGCTTAATTCAGACCCTGTCGCAATTGTGCAAAAATCGATATGAAGCTAGTTTTGCACATCTGAGCATGCGCGAACACTAGTATGCGTATGTGAAAGGTCCTAAACTGCGTTATCTTCAGAACTTAGTTTAAGACCTGGAGGGGGGCTGGAATGGGACGTTTTGTGGGCGTGGACGCCATGTTTTGTGGGCGTCAGCACTCCGTTTAAGGGAGGTGTGTCCGGATCATTGCTGGGGTGGGTCGCGGCGGTTGCGTGATGTCACCCTTAACATGGCGGGTAGCCGTCTGCCTCCGCTGGATCCGGCATGCGGGGCGGACTTGCACTGTGCTGGGCGTCCCCCCGCATGTCTAAGAAGTTGACTGTAGATGTTCTTTCGCAGATCTATGATCAGAGTGAAAAGAGTGGAGAAAGGGACCAGTGTAGAAGTTGCCCATGGCAACCAATCAGCTTTTGAAGGAAGCCTTTATCAAGTACATTCTATGTACTTGATAAAGGGAGATGCTAATAATTGGTTGCCATAGGCAACTTCCCCACTGGTCTGTTTCTCCACTGTTTTCACTGCTTCATGAATAGACCCCTTGGTGACAAACTCTTGCACTGGGTTCAGTCGCTTACAACACAACGTGTTCTTTGTCAGTGGCCCTCCTGACCCGCTGTACCTCACAGAGGGCGTACATCCGCAGTCTGCACTTCCCCATCACTGAAAGCACTACACATGTGCCCCAATAATTGCTCGCCTGCTCTATAACGTACAAGCGAGCAGCCTGCAAGCTTACGGGTGTGCATACAAGGGTGTTCTTTTCCGCAGTCATTGCACTGTAGTGTGAAGGACATCTCACCGCACTAGTCTGCAAGGTACAGAGACATGTACCTGGTGGTACACACGGGTATTGCTAAATGCATCGTAAATGCCTTGTCCGTAATTCCTGGAACAGAGCATTCCACACAAACTGCCATCAATGCATATGTATCTTTATACTGAAGTCAATGGAACCGCCTCTCAGTGCTGGGCAGCATGTGGCATAAATTGGGCCTCACGCATTTGGCAGGTTTATAGCGTGAGCAATCCTGTTTCATGCAGATGCTGATTAAACACATCGGAAAAGCGCCACAAACAGATAGCGCCTGAACGCGCCTTAAATGCATGCACTCTAATGCACCGTATAACAAGGTGAAATGTCTCAGACAGCAAATTCATTTTTAAAATGCACATACTGTAACTGTACACATCTTATGCTACAATTTCCCTAATTAGTGGGTTCTTCCCTACTAATTGCCATAATATTAAATAAATGGACAATTTTTTGCACTGTAAAGAATCATCATGTCTCTGCTTCCTCTCCCCATGCGCAGGAAGTCTAGGTAACCCTGACTGCGCACACGCAAATGTAGGAGTGCGATGGCAAATGCGCTTACGTCAGACATCGCTATGATTAGAGACAGCGACTATGATCCCTGGGCGTTTCAGGGTGGAGATTGGGAAGTGACCAGAAGTGATTGCAAACAGAAGCAGTCTCATGGTGCATCGACGGTGGAGCGGATGGATCCACCAGAGGACCCCTGCAAAGTGGGCATCGCAGGGGTTGCACAGTCCGAGGACTGCTTAAACTGGTACCTGGTGCGAGACCAGCAGGATGAGGGGTGAAGAGGAACCAGAGGCACCAGAAGTAAGGGACACATTTCAGGGTTAATGTGACTTAAGAGAAAGGATAACGTGAGATCACAGGAAGCAAAGCAGCGTTGAGATCACAGAGCGCAGATTATAGGGCAGATGACAAACTATAAAGAAAACAATTATAGTTCCAGCAGAGATAGAGACTTCATCCTTTGACTGGTCAGAGACTGCTCCATGAAAGCCTGAGAGACATGCCTCCAGCCCCTGAGAGACAGCCAGGAGATGTTATCGGACAGTCATTTCAGTTTTGCAGCAGGCCAGAGAGAACAGCCAGGAGGAATACAATCACTCTTTTTAATATGGGAACCCAGCCATGGAGAAACTGCAGCTAAACATCTGATAACATCTTCTTCCCATTCTCTGTCCCAACAGTGGTTACCAGGGACACTGAGGGGAGAGAGGGGAGGTTCGGAGAGGGGCAATGAATAGACAGGTAGAGACAAAGGGGAAAGTGAGTCAATAAAAAGTGAAAGTTAGACAACAGGTTGTTCTCTTTTACATGAGAACATTTCCATGTGTGTCTACCCTGAGGGCCAGAGACCCACCATCAGAACAGAGCCTACAAGTGTACCAGTCTTCTCTACCATCCTGCAATAGGACTGGTCTGAGCTTTTACAATTACAGCTGTTTGGACCTCCAACGCTGTGTTTAAGTTGTCTTCGACGACCCTGGAAATGTTGCGTGCCATCTTTACTTTGCTATCTCACTTGTCCCAGCTCCTGACTTATCCTGTTAAACTTGCCCTGTGCATGTTGGGTCAAAGTGTTAGTATATGAATTATGCCCCCTGTGGACACGGACATTTTCGAGCCAGACTGTGGCAGTCTTAGCCGCGTTTACACCTGTATTTATGGAATGTAGGACTCACGTTGAAAACCCTACCGCCTGGACCAATTTACATAATTGGATTTACATATCTAGAGTCAACAAATGTACAGCAATTGATGATGTAAAGGTTACCCAAGGAGAATAGAGGGGTGTCTCGGAAAGACCATGTTCTCTAGATAAACTATCTCCACAAAAACAAACAAATCCAGTTTTCTGCTCACAAAGGTCTGAATTAGGGATGGCCCACATTATTCCTTCTTGAAAAAAATATGGCATTTCTTCCTGCCTGATCACTCTCAGAACTGACCTTGGTAGCATAATTACTTTCAGGAAACAAACAACGATATCACTTATGTCTTATTTTCTGTTATTAATGGACATAGCGAGCTTTATGACAGAAAGGCCCAGCTGTGGTCTGTCTGCCTGGAAGTCATTCGGATGGGCATGTTCTAGGCTTGGTATAAGCCTGGGGAGGCATTATAGGAATATATAGGGTAGCTTTACAGATTGACATTATTTTTTGGGGCACCACAACATAGGCAACATGCTGGTTCTGGATCCTTCCCCCTTCGGCTTGTCACAAAAGAACACGTAATAACTGGTTAGAATAATCTGGACCACTCAGTGCCCAGTTGGCCCTAGGCTGGTTGGTCCTGCTCTGGGCAGGATCCAGCTGTTAACATACCTACATGTCAAGCCAGGAACACTATCTCATACTATGAGCCGGTGCTGCCGGCTCATAGTATCTTTAATAACCAAACAAAAAAAGAAGATATTACCAAGAAAACAATATGGTATTCAGCAGCTTCATGGATCCAGGGTCTGAATCTCCCATTTATCCCATAACTGGAGACACTGAAGAGGAGGTGGGATCCAACCCCATCCACCCCAACCATGGCCCCACACAAGCCAGTCTGTAGGCAAGGTAAAGTGAAGGTGTGGAGCGATAAACTTCCTAATGGATTATCACACCGCCAATGTCCCAGTAAAGCTGATTTCCCTACTTCAGGCACCAATGTGCCCTATATCGCCTCAGATGTGGTCAGCACCCAATGGCAAGAACTATTTATCTACGTCTTTGTGAAATATGCAAAACACAAGAAGGTGATGAGATGTGACCACTGATCCCACCGCTGTCACCTAGACATTCTCCAAATCTGATGCTTCTAGAGCTTGAATGTCAACAGGTCAAGTCAATGGCACTAGCCAGAATCCTGTTTAATCCTGCCCCAGAGCATCGACTTTCACAAGTCAGTGACCGCTCAGGAGAGGAGTTCAGCCCCAGCCTCCAGCTCCCATCAGCCTCAGCTAAAGACACTGCCTTTCACCATTACTAAACATGCTGGTCCAGGCGGCCACACCCCTCATAGGCTAATGCACTTTAATGCCCACAATGCAGAATTTATGATGCCTAGCATCGCCAGGTAAGCCGTTATATACCCGTTAACCTGACCGCTTTTCGCACTCATTTTCTAATTGCAGTAACTTGGGGGTGGAATTGTTAAGCGGCGTTATAGGAATGCCTTCATCTCTAGACAAACAACAATTGAGATCAGATGTACAGCATTATCTCAGGAGACAGGCAGACATGCTTTACATTTACAGTACACCTTTTGCAAATGGACATTGAAGGCATCCAATGCTTCCGAATTTCCCATTTATTTGTCTCTTGCAGTTACCTCGCATGGTGTAATTAAGAAATGAGAGGCGTGCTTTATTTCGTTCAGATCAATTCAGTGGCTGCAAAAGGCCAATAAGTGGGGAGTAACGGTGGGGGGATGGTGTTGGAGAGCCTGCACCAATATTAAAGGGACTGCAGCCTGCCCCTTCACTAGGAAGCAGTAGCACTGCAGAGTAATGCAGTAGTCAATGCATCCATACACCAGGCCGAGAATTCCCTGTGTATACTGGTATGCCTATGGGCTGGCCGCTGGCGTTGCAGGGGTTACTGTGGAGATTATGAAGGGAACTGATTATTTTTACCTGCAAGGTTCCTCTATTCAGCATCAGATTACACCTGGATATTACCTGTGGGGCCCCTCGCAGAACCCCCCCTCCCCAGCCATAACTTCTCCATTGTAATATAGGACAGATTTGCAGTGCGCCAGAGCACGCTGGCACCTGGAGGCCAATAACAGAGCACATTTTACATGGACCTTATAACGAAAACCTTACTTAGTATTTTAGATAGAGTATACATGTTGTGCGGATCTCTGCTGGGTAACATCCGTATACCACATATCGTGCTGAGGCTTGACTTTTATAGTTTTGGAAATCTAGACACATATTACAGTAGATCCGTTTTGTTATGTTCTTTTACGCTGTTTAATTTCCACTCATGAAGGTGCAACTTTATCTAATTACGGGCCCGATTCAGACCTGTTCGCTGTTGTGCAAAAACGCACAATGGCCAATTATTGAATGACTGCGTATGGGTATGCACCGCAATGCGCAGGCGCGTCACCAAACAGCGACAGGATGGTGCGAAATTTTAGATCGCAAGGCGTTCGTGAGGTGATTGACCAGAGGTGGACGTTTGGGGGTGGTAACTGGCGGATTCTGGGAGTGTCAGGAAAAACGCAGGCGTTCCCAAGCGTTTCCAGGGAGGGTGTGTGACGTCAGCTCCGGCCCCGATCAGCCTGTTCTCATCGCACTGTAGGAGTAAGTCCTGGGCTACGTACAGACTGCACACACTGGAAAAATCATTTGATGGTGAGTGAGTCGCGAACGGATTTGCAGATGTCCTCTGTGTGGCGGAATTTTCGCACGCTGTACACATGCATTCACACACTTGCACGGGGCTGGTTTTCACTCTCTGTGGGTTGTGGCTATCTGATCGCAGACCGCTGCAAAAACGCACAGCAGCGATCAGGTCTGAGGGTGTTACTACCAGCGATAATACTCATTTTCACTTCACCCAATACAAGCAGACGGTTATCACAGCGCTTTAACCGCTCCACTATGAATTATTCAGCAAGTACTGCGACTGCGCTTGTACCACTACTATACCTAAATATACGGGGGGGGGGGGGGGGGGGGGGGAATTAACAAACAACAAAGATATTTGTTTTCAGATTAAAGGTTTTGTTTTAATCATGTATTGATGGTGTAAAAAGTATATATTGGATTATGACCACGTGTGAATAGAGATGAGATCAGCATGTGACTCCTGTACAGACTGAACGGGTCTGGGACTGAGGGTCGACAGCACAAAGGTCGACACACCTTAGGTCGACGCCAATTGGTCGACGCACCTTAGGTCGACATGGACAAAAGGTCGACAGGAACAAGGTCGACATGGAAAAAGGTCGACATGAGTTTTTTAATGTTTTTTTGGTGTCGTTTTCTTCGTAGAGTGACCGGGAACCCCAATTAGTGCACCGCGTCCCCTAGCATGGCTCGCTTCGCTCGCCATGCTTCGGGCATGGTGCCTTCGCTCCACTACCGCTTCGCTCGGCACACTTTACCGTTCCAATCGTAGTCCACGTGGATCGTTAAGTATGAAAAGGTTAAAAAAAAGAAAAAAATCGTGAAAAACTCATGTCGACCTTTTTCCATGTCGACCTTGTTCATGCCGACCTTTTGTCCATGTCGACATTTTGTCCATGTCGACCTAAGGTGTGTCGACCAATTGGCGTCGCCCTAAGGTGTGTCGACCTTTGTGCTGTCGACCTGGAGTCCGGATACCGACTGAACGTGGGTGCACCTATTTATGGAACGCGCACAATGCACATTCATGTTGTACAAAAGTGCGTACTTTCCACAGTGCGTCTTTCCCAATTGCTCGATTTTAGAGGTGGACGCAGCACAGATTCGGACGTGGGGTCTGTGAATTTTTAATGAATATGACCCAAGTTACTGCAGCAGGACATAAGCAGGATGCATGGTAGCAGGTCACTGTATAGCAGGTAATACAGGTCCCATAGCTGCCTGTACAGTACACGGTGGTCCTCAGACTGAAGAAGCTGATTTGTGGAATTGCCTTGACAAGGCAGATATTTATATAACGCCACTTAGATTTAATCACATTTACAATGCATCGCCATGGAGGTCATATGGGGACATTTATGAAAATCAGTGCACAGGGGAAAGCTGGTGCTGTCTCAACTGTTTTTCTTTTGTAAACTGCACAAAAAAAAAAATAATGGAATCAGACGGGTTGCCGGGGACAACCGCACTCTTTCCTGTACATGGGTTTACACAAATGTCATGCGATGTGTTTATGTTTCTACGGCTACGTCCAAACAGATGTTTCTCCGCTGCGTGTTGGCCGCCTCAGTGCGTTACCAAGTACCAAAGCTTTATCCAAATCCCCCCAGATGAGACGTGTAAAAGTCAAGTATTGTGGTTGAATTACAAGAGATTAGCAGCAGATCCAGTGCAGAACGCATACGGATGACACTAATTACAAAATAAATGGGGAGCTCAAAAGGTATCCGGATGATAGATTAACAGTTTATTGGTCGACAGTCAATATGTCGATGCCATATGGTCGATATGTATTAGGGCTACAGATATAAAAGGTCGACAGGTACAAAAAAACGTTGTGGCAATGGTCGTTGCACAAATTGTCGACACGTTTTGTTTTCCTCACCGTTTAGCGTCGACCTGTTGACCTTAACATTGTTGATTCATTGATCTACAGCCGAGCTCAAAAGCTGGCGAACGGGAAAGTAGAATAAGGAGACGCATGACCTGTCATTAGAATTCCCTTGAGAAACCTCTCTTGGGACAAGGGACAGTCAACATTATCCAGAAGATCACAGTATTAGATATATTAAGTAAAACTGTTTTTATCTGTGATGGCTGTAAAATATATATATTTTTTAGAATGCCCGCCATCCACCATATGTAGTCTGTGATAGCGGATTTATAGTTGGTTTAGGCCGCCATTGTAAGAGGGAGATGAGGCGTATTCCTGACCTCACTGAGGAGATCTTAGGGCTTTGTATTCTCCTTATTTTTAGACCTGGTTTGCTAATGGGTTTTATGGTCCCCAAAGTTTAATGAGACAGGAACGCTATCCTGCCCTTATTTGTGCAAATGCAAAACAAACCCATACATGACATCTCCCGGTGACTTCTCCTCATCCTTCTTGCCTTTGATATAGATTTAAAGGGGAGATGTATTAAATCTTAGACAGCGATAAAGTGGAGACGTTGCCCAAAGCAACTGGTTGTGATGGGCGACTTCCGTACTTTATCTCTGTCAAAGGTTTGATGCATCGCCCCCTTAGTAAGAAACTTTACCTCAGATATAGGACAAAAGCTGGTCACACATGCTGGAACCAATGTATCTAACATCATAGGGACTAGAATACCAAAGCAAGGCAATGAGGAGATATATCAGACATCCTCCCGTAGCTTCAGAAGCGACTGCTGACATCCTAATGCATTGTTTTGAGACTCAGGAGAATACTTCCTTACACTTATTTATAAAATGGCTTAGCAGGACACTAAATGGTCGTGCCAACAGTCTTTCATCTTCTTCTCTTCTTTCCTCAGGAAAAAAAATAACTTAAAAATGTAAATTCCACATGGCAATATCAGGGGTAGATTTACTAAAACCTCTACAAATCAGATTAATTTCACTATTGCATGCTAGAAAATGAAAGAAAGGTTGCCACGGGTAACGCCACCACTTTTCATTTAGAAGCTTTAGTAAATGGGTGGCGGATTTAGACCTCATGGGGCCCTAAGCGAAATACCGATTTGGGGCCCCCCTACCTCAAACAATCCATTACACTATATTTTTGTTCTGACTACATTACAGATGGAGTTCCGTCTGTGCCTGGGCCTATCACCGCATCTGGGGCGCGCACGTGTCCGTGACACGCACGCTCCCTATTCACTAGAATGAAAGCGTCTGTGTGCACTCCCGGCGGGGCTAAGCGGCGACCAATCAGACAGAGAGTGCCCCATAGAGGTACTGTGTGTGCGCGCGCGCCAAAAAAATGGGTGTGGCCAATTAAAATGGGACGTGATACACAGATATATGCCCCCAATAGTGCAGTGCCAGATCCACAATTGCCCCCACAGTGCCAGATCCACAATTGCCGCCACAGTGGCAGCTATACAAATGCCCCCACAGTGCCAGGTATACAAATGCCCCCACAGGGCCAGATCCACAAATACCCCCACAGTGCCAGATCCACAAATGCCCCCACAGTGCCAGATCCACAAATGCCCCCACAGTGCCAGGTCCACAAATGCCCCCACAGTGCCAGATCCACAAATGCCCCCACAGTGCCAGGTATACAAATGCCCCCACAGTGCCAGATCCACAAATGCCCCCACAGTACCAGATCCACAAATGCCCCCACAGTACCAGATCCACAAATGCCCCCACAGTACCAGATCCACAAATGCCCCCACAGTGCCAGATCCACTAATGCCCCCACAGTGCCAGATCCACAAATGCCCCCACAGTGCCAGATCCACAAATGCCCCCACAGTGCCAGGTATACAAATGCCCCCACAGTGCCAGATCCACAAATGCCCCCACAGTGCCAGGTATACAAATGCCCCCACAGTGCCAGATCCACAAATGCCCCCACAGTGCCAGGTATACAAATGCCCCCACAGTACCAGATCCACAATTGCCCCCACAGTGTCAGATCCACAATTGCCCCCACAGTGTCAAGTAATACCTGACACTGTAGGGGCACTTGTGGATCGGACACTGTGGGGGCAATTGTATACCAACAGGTATACAAATGCCCACACAGTGCCAGGTATACAAATGCCCCCACAGTGCTAGTTAAACAATTGCCCCCACAGTTCCAGGTAAACAATTGCCCCCACAGTGCCAGGTAAACAATTGCCCCCACAGTGCCAGCCAATTGACCCCACAGTGCCAGGTATACAATTGCCCCCACAGCAGTGCTGCAGCTGTTTACCGCTGCTGCTGCTCCTCCTCCGGCTGTGATGTGAGGGTGACGGTGTCAGGAGGAGAGCTCAGAGCACGGGCGCGTGGCTATGTCTGGCGCCGGCGTGTAGTAGGACTTCAAACTAGCCGCCGGTTCGTGAGCCAATCAGAGCTCGCGGACCGGCAGCGGTGGCTCCTGATTGGCTGCCGGTCCACGAGCTCTGATTGGCTCACGAACCGGCGGCTGGTTTGAAGTCCGCTACACGCCGCCAGACATAGCCGCCTTGGGACCTGCCGGGCCCTAGGCAACCGCTTAGGTTGCCTAGCGGCAAATCCGCCACTGGTCCTACAGAAGCTCTAGAGTAATTAGAGAGACAGTTATTATGTCGATCCCATATGATCGACAATTGTAAAGCACAACGGAATTTGCTGCGCTATATAAGAAACTGTTAATAAATAAATAAATAAAATAATATTAGTTCGATAGGGTCAAAGGGTTGACATGGAAAGGGTTGACAGAAAAAAAAGGTCAACAGAAGTTTTTTGGGTTTTTTTGGGTGTCATTTTGTATGTTTCATCATATGTGACCACAATCAGTGTAAACGTGTACCCTCGGGCGCTCGCTTCGGGCAAGGTGGCTCTCTCCACTTCTGCTGCGCTCGGCACAGGTTACTGTTCCCGATCGTTGTCCACATGGATAGTAAATCAAGCAAAAGTTTAAAAATATGTGAAAAATCCCCCAAAAACTTGTATCGACCATATGCGCGTCGATCATTGCCATGTTGACTTTTTGAATCTGTCGACCTTAAGCACTGTCTACCTTTCACCTGTCGACCTTTTGAACTTGTTGACCTTTTGACCATGTCAACCTAATGCATATCAGTCATATGGTGTTGACCTATCCACATTGTCTACCTGGATACTGTATATCTGGCGTCGCTGGAATCTCGACACCACTCGAAATTCCACCACAACAATGACCGCCAACATTGCAAAGGTTTAGTATTGGGAGCCCAGAGCCCAGCGGTGGTGGGGGGGGGGGGGGGTTTAGGGTTAGGCACTAGAGGGGGGGGTTAGCCCCACATCTCTCCCCCCGCTCAGCGCGATATATGCTGAGCAGAGGGGGGGGGGGGGGGCTGCTCACGTCACACAGCATTGGGGCACGCATCGGGGCCGGGCATCGCTATGGGCATACACACGGATCTAGTCAGATTGCTTAGAAATTAAGCACGGATCTCTCAGTGTGTACCCCCCTTTATCCCTAGCAGGCACCTCTAGTCGCCACCCCAGGCGGGTTAGGGTAGGGTACAGGGGAGGGGGTAAAATAATGACCCTGTCCTCTGTCGCCATTCTCATTGTCGGGATGCCGGGGTTGGTGATGTGGTTCACATATCTAACCCGTCTATCTATACATTGGAACTCTTAGTAAATCTACCCCTAAGACTCAATTTCACCAACAAATGCAGAAGGGCAGTAGGAACAGTGCATTTTTGGGTAAAGAAATGCACTAACAATTTGTAGCCGCTCATGTGGTCTTAAAAATAGTTAGTCCGGATTTACAGGATTAAATTGAAACCCAAATAACAACTGACGTAGCTGTCACTTTCCAAGCAGAAAGGATTCTCCACCACTAATGTAATATGGAGCCATGTAACAACAAGCTACGTGTTTTCTCGTTTTTTTAACCTAGATGCAAAGGGGAGGCCCACTGTAAATACAATTTACCGAGATCATTTCCCCCAAATGCTAAAACATTTTTTAAATACTAAAGACTGTAAATAGTATGAAAAATCCGACCGCATCACTCCATACTTGCCTAGTCTCCCGGAAAGGCCAGGAGGCTACCGAAATTAGGGTATGCCAGCAGCTCACAGACCGTTGGCCATGCCCCAAAAGTGCCAAAATAATAGGATTTTAAAAACCTACCGGTAAACCCTTTTCTCGTAGTCCATAAGGGATATTGGGGACACATTAGTACAATGGGGTATAGACGGGGTCCAAAGGAGCCGGTGCACTTTAAATTTCTTCCACTGGGTGTGCTGACTCCTCCCCTCTATGCCCCCTCCCACAGGCAGTTATAGGTAAAACTGTGTCCGAAGGAGAAAGGACATACTTGAGAGAAGGAACATAACAATAAGTAGTGTGGTGAGATTTAAAAACCGGCACACCAATACATAACTGGGCCAGCAACATCTGGCAACATAAACAGCAACAGCTGAACAGGTAACACATAACAGAGAACCTACAGAAAGTCACCGCACAGAGGCGAGCGCCCAATATCCCTTATGGACTACGAGAAAAGGATTTACCGGTAGGTATTTAAAATCCTATTTTCTCTAGCATCCATAAGGAATATTGGGGACACATTAGAGTGATGGGGATGTCCCATAGCCTCCAAAACGGGCGAGAACGTGCAGAGACATCTGCAGCACCGCCTGCCCAAAGTGGGTATCCTCTTTGGCCAGGGTATCAAACTTGTAGAACTTCACAAAAGTGTTCTTCCCCGACCAGGTAGCAGCACGGCATAGTTGCAAGGCCGAGACTCTTTGGGCAGCCACCCAGGAAGAACCCACTGATCTCGTAGAGTGGGCCTTCAGAGACTTAGGAAGTTCAGGAGGGAGATTTGGTTCCGCACTGGGTTATTTCAGACACACAGACCTCCAAGAGGATATATGTCTGGTACCGACTATGGGGTATATGCAATTGTGGTCGAATTCCCGAAATTGTCGAATTTCGGGTCATTTTCGACCAAAAAAAAAAATTCCCCTATGCAATCCAGTGCTTTCCGACCAAAAAACGGACTTTCAAAATTCGACTTTTTGAAATTCGAATTTTTGCAAATTCGACTTTTCTGCAATGATACAAGTGCTGCAATTCGACCAAAGCATATTCAATTCAAGTTTGGAAATTCGACAGCAGTGCTTTTAGACAGCAAATTCGTCATTTTCAATCCGCCACACTTTGGAGGGTGAAAACAAATAAAAAAATTTTAAACATGTTTTTTTTGGTGTTTTTTTTTTTGGGAATAGCAGATCTATTTATATTAGAAGGGATTAGGTACTTTTTTTTTTTTTTTGGGAGGCACAAATATTATTTATATATTTTTTAAAATATTATTATTATTTTTTTATGCTGGAAGGGTAAAATCATTAAAAAAAATGGCGTGGGGTCCCCCCTCCAAAGCATAACCAGCCTCGGGCTCATTGAGCTGGTCCTGGTTCTAAAAATGCGGGGAAAAAATTGACAGGGGATCCCCCGTATTTTTAAAACCAGCACCGGGCTCTGCGCCTGGTGCTGGTGCCAAAAATACGGGGGACAAAAAGAGTAGGGGTCCCCCGTATTTTTAACACCAGCATCGGGCTCCACTAGCTGGACAGATAATGCCACAGCCGGGGGTCACTTTTATGCCGTGCCCTGCGGCCGTGGCATCAAATATCCAACTAGTCACCCCTGGCCGGGGTACCCTGGGGGAGTGGGGACCCCTTCAATCAAGGGGTCCCCCCCCCCCCAGCCACCCAAGGGCCAGGGGTGAAGCCCGAGGCTGTCCCCCCCCATCCAATGGGCTGCGGATGGGGGGGCTGATAGCCTTTGTGATAATAAAAAGATATTGTTTTTTCCAATAGTACTACAAGTCCCAGCAAGCCTCCCCCGCAAGCTGGTACTTGGAGAACCACAAGTACCAGCATGCGGGAGAAAAACGGGCCCGCTGGTACCTGTAGTACTACTGGGGAAAAAATACCCAAATAAAAACAGGACACACACACCGTCGACAGTAAAACTTTATTTCATACGTCGACACACACATACTTACCTATGTTCACACGCCGACATCGGTCCTCTTCTCCATGTAGAATCCACGGATACCTGTAAAGAAAAGTTCAAAATACTCACCTCAACCATGGTCCAGAGATAAATCCACGGACTTGGCAAAATAAGAAAACGCAAATACCCGCACCAAAAACGGACTGAAAGGGGTCCCATGCTGACACATGGGACACCTTTCGACGAATGAGACCTGTCAGTGACAGCTGTCACTGACAGGTCTCTAAGCCAATCACCTGATTGGCTGAGCGCTGTCTGCACTGTGACAGCGCATCGCACAGCTCCCTCCATTATATTCAATGGTGGGAACTTAGCGGCTAGCGGTAAGGTCACCCGCCGGTCAGCGGCTGACCGGCGGGTGACCCCACCGCTACCCGCAAAGTTCCCACCATTGAAAGTAATGGAGCGGCTTTGCGATGCGCTGTCACAGTACAGACAGCGGACAGCCAATCAGGTGAGCGCCACGGAAGTAGCGCTTCCTGATTGGCTGAAGGGACGTCAGTGACAGGAGTCACGTGATGTCCCGGCATTCGGGAGAAAGGGGTCTGATGTGAAAACATTGGACCCCTTTCTAGTCCGGTATGGATCGGTGTTCGGTTTGTTTTTTTGCCAAGAACGTGGATTTACCTCTGGACGTGGATGTACCTCTGGACGCTGGAAGGTGAGTATAATTTTTTCACAGGTACCCTCGGATCGTCGGCGACCGTGGCAGTCGGCGTGTCAACATAGGTAAGTATGTGTGTGTCGGCAGTATGTAATAAAGTTGTACAAGTCACGGTGTCTGTGTCCTGTTTTTATTTGGGTATTTTTTTTCCAGTAGTACTACAGGTACCAGCGGGCCCGTTTTTCTCCCGCATGCTGGTACTTGTGGTTCTCCAAGTACCAGCTTGCGGGGGAGGCTTGCTGGGACTTGTAGTACTAATGGAAAAAACAATATCTTTTTATTATCACAAAGGCTATCAGCCCCCCCATCCGCAGCCCATTGGATGGGGGGGGACAGCCTCGGGCTTCACCCCTGGCCCTTGGGTGGCTGGGGGGGGGGGGACCCCTTGATTGAAGGGGTCCCCACTCCCCCAGGGTACCCCGGCCAGGGGTGACTAGTTGGATATTTGATGCCACGGCCGCAGGGCACGGCATAAAAGTGACCCCCGGCTGTGGCATTATCTGTCCAGCTAGTGGAGCCCGATGCTGGTGTTAAAAATACGGGGGACCCCTACTCTTTTTGTCCCCCGTATTTTTGGCACCAGCATCAGGCGCAGAGCCCGGTGCTGGTTTTAAAAATACGGGGGATCCCTGGCCAATTTTTCCCCTGCATTTTTAGAACCAGGACCAGCTCAAAGAGCCCGAGGCTGGTTATGCTTTGGAGGGGGGACCCCACGCCATTTTTTTTTCGGGTTTTTCACGTTTTTTTCCCGTTTTTTAAAATCGCGGCAAAATCCGCCAAATCGGCCGATTTTCGCCCGCGATTCTGGCGATTCCGTTTTTCATTGAATATGGTGAATCCCGGCAGGCACCTGCCGGGATTCACCTGGCGAATTTGGTCGAATTAAAAAACGGCGATAATTGCCGCGAATTCGACCGCAATTGCATATACCCCTATATATTAAGTATGCTGTGTTTCCACAGTGTATCTCTGGTGTTGGTGGTGCTCACAGGCTATCATTATAAGGACACATTTTAATGCAAAGTTTGTGTGCGATATTTATTCTTAATTTTTATTAATGTCTGTTTGTCTTTGGCACATTAATTTTACATAAATACAATTAAAAGTTAAATTTTATCCTTTATCAATTTTTCAGTTTTTCTTCACAAGAGTGCCCCAACGAAGAGTCTTTCTTTTTTCTCCTTCTGAGCAGACTTAGGAACAGGTAAGGTTGCCGACACATAGGCCTGTTGGATAGTAAGCCGAATCCAATGAGCAATGGATTGCTTCAAAGCAGGACAACCCTTCTTCTGCGCATCATAGAGCACGAACAAGTAATCCGTCTTTCTGATCTGAGCTGTACGCTTGACATAGATCTTCAAGGCACGCGCAGCATCTAATGGCTCCGGAGGAGCAGAAGCGTCAGAACAGGACAGAATCACAATAGGTTGATTCAGATGAAATGCGGAAACAACTTTTGGCAGGAACTGCTGTCTAGTCCTGAGCACCGCTCTGTCCTCATAAAAGACCAAATACGGACTTTTATACGATAAGGCCCCCAATTCGGAGACATGTCTAGCAGAAGTCAGGGCCAGTAACATCACTGTCTTCCACGTGAGGTACTTGTCTTCTACCGTCATCAGAGGTTCAAACCAGGAGGACTGTAGAAATCGCAATACCACCTCCAAATACCAAGGAGCCGTAGGTGGCACAGACGGAGGTTGGATATGAAGCACCCCTTGCAAGAAGGTCTGAACTTCAGGCAGTATAGCCACCTTCTTCTGGAAGAAGATGGAAAGACCTGAAATTTGAACCTTAAGGGATCCCAGACGTAAGCCTTGATCCACACCAGCCTGCAGGAAACGAAGGAACCTTCCCAAGTGAAAATCGGCAGATGGATATGTGCATTCCTCGCACCAGGAGACGTATCTCCGCCAGATATTATGATAGTGTTTTGACGTCACAGGTTTTCTGGCTTGCACCATAGTGGCAATGACCTTTTTGGAAAGTTCCTTGTGAGCTAGGATGTTCCGCTCAACTTCCATGCCGTCAAACGAAGCTGCCATAAGTCCGGGTAGATGAACGGTCCTTATTGAAGAAGACCTATTCTGAGTGGTAGAGGCCAAGGGTCTTCGACGTACATGTCCAGAAGATCTGCGTACCACGCTCTCTGGGGCCAATCCGGAGCAAGCAGAATTGATTGTACACCTTGATGCTGGATCCTCTTGAGCACCTTTGGGATCAACGGAATCGGAGGAAAGATGTAGACCAGCTGGTAAGGCCAAGGCGACGTCAGTGCATCCACTGCGCACGCCTGAGGGTCTCTGGTTCCCGAGCAATAGGAGCGAAGTTTCTTGCTGAGGCGAGACGCCATCATGTCAATCTGGGGGTAACCCCACTGTTTGATGATCTGTTGAAACACTTGAGGATGTAGGCCCCACTCCCCTGGGTGAAGATCTTGACGACTCAAGAAGTCCGCTTCCCAGTTGTCCACTCCTGGAATGAAGATTGCGTACAGTGCTAGTGCATTTCATTCCGCCCAGAGGAGTATTCTTGATACTTCTCGCATGCAGGCCCTGCTTTTTGTCCCTCCTTGTCGATTGATGTACGCCACAGCCGTGGCGTTGTCCGACTGTACCTGGATTGCTTGATCCCGGAATAGAAGGGAGGCCTGAATGAGGGCATTGTAGATAGCCTGAAGTTCCAGAATGTTGATCGGAAGTAGGGCCTCTTGGGCAGACCACCTGCCCTGGAACTGCACCCCTTGGGTGACAGCTCCCCATCCTCTCAGACTCGCATCAGTCGTGAGGAGAATCCAATCCTGAATTCCGAAGTGTCGACCTTCCTGGAGACTGGAAGACTGCAGCCACCACAGGAGTGAAATTCTGGACCGGGGTGACAGATGAATCATCCGGTGCATCTGAAGATGGGAACCGGAGCACTAGTGCAGGATGTCCAGTAGAAAAGATCTGGCATGGAACCGTCCATACTGGATGGCCTCATACGAGGCTACCATCTTTCCCAACAATCTTATGCAAAGATGAATGGAAAATCGAGTTGGACGGAGAACCATGCGCACCATTTCCTGGAGAGTTCTCACTTTGTCCTCTGGGAGGAACACTTTCTGCGCTACAGTATCCAGTAGCATTCCCAGAAACAGGAGCCGTTGAGATGGTTCCAGGTGGGACTTCTGTAGATTGAGGATCCACCTGTGGTGCGACAGAAGGTGTATAGTGCGATCTATATGGAGCAGTAGGAGCTCCCTGGAATTCGCTTTTATCAGGAGATTGTCCAGGTAAGGGACCACCTTGACCCCCTGGGCTCTGAGCTGGAACATAATTTTCGCCATCACCTTCGTGAACACCCTCAGAGCTGTAGACAGGCCGAAGGGCAACGCCTGGAACTGGTAGTAATCGTTCAGCAGGGCGAACCTCAGGTAGGCCTAATAAGGAGGCCAAATTGGGATGTGGATGTAGGCGTCCTTGATATCCAGGGACACTAGGAATTCCAGATGTTCCAGGCCTGCAAGCACTGCTCTCAAAGATTCCATCCTGAATTTGAAAACCTTTAGGTAAGGATTTAAGGACTTCAGATTCAAAATGGGCCTCACAGACCTGTCTGGTTTTGGCACAACGAACAGACTGGAGTAGTAACCTTGTCCTCGCTGTTGCAGGGGTACTGGAACAATGACTTGGGACTGGACCAACTTTGTGATGGCCTGTAGTAGCGTAACATGCATATTTTCCAAAGCTGGTAAGCTTGATTTGAAAAATCGCTGGGGAGGAGCACAGTCGAACTCCAGCTTGCAGTGACGTGCAGTGCGGTGAGGCAGGTGAGGCAGAGCCTTTCCTGTCATACTTACATTTTTACCAGAGTTTTGATTGTATGAAGTATATGAATAATACAAAAAATATGTTTGAAATATCTTCTTTGCATTATTCTAATCATTTTTATAGCCAAAACTCTGGAGTAAAAATTCCATGGCAGGTGAGGCAGTGCCTCACCTGTGTATCTTTTCCGCACATCTCTGATCAAAACTCACCAAATTTCCAGGAGTTTATACTGCTGCACCTGTGTATAGTGCCCACATGTATCCTTTGGGTCATATTTTGTGTGTAAATCTGGCTCTGGTGCTAGCTAGTGCCTCCTTAGCCTTTTAGCTCACCGCACGTCCCTGCCAGCTTGTAACCCTGAGAAATAAGGTCCCTTACCCAGGAGTCCTGGCGGGAACTTTTCCAGATGTGGCTGAAGTGACATAACCAGGCTTCCACCTCAAGATCCTCCCAGGGTGGGCGGGCACCGTCATGCTGAGGTTTTGTGGAAGCTGAACTGGTGCTCTGTTCCTGAGAGCCTGCAAAGGTTGGTTTCTTAGGTTTACCTCTGGTCCCTCTAGCTGCATTAGATGCACCTCTGGCCCTAGAACGAAATTTGGTGAACCGAAAGGACTGAGTAGACGGTCCGTGGTAGATGCGTCTAGCAGGCGGAGCTCCTGAGGGAAGAAACGCGGATTTCCCAGTAGTAGCTTTGGAGATCCATGCGTCCAGTTCGCCTCCGAAGAGCCATTCACATGTAAAGGGAAGAGATTCCACATTGCGTTTTGGAGTCGGCGTCTACAATCCACTGACGCAACCATATAGCTCTGCGTGCTGACACAGCCATAGCAGTGGTCCTAGTATTAATATTGCCAATCTCTTTTAGGGAGTCACAGAGGACTCTTGCCGTGTCCTGAATGCGTTTAAGGAAAGTCACCGTAGTAACTAAGGTCATATCACCCGAAAGACCCTCCTAAATTTGAGTAGCCCTGGAGTGAATTGCATGTGTCATCCAGCAACCTGCAATGACCAGTCTTTGAGATACTTCTGCAGCAATGTAGATAGATTTCAGTGTGGCCTCAATATGCCTATCCCCCGGGTCCTTTCCTGCAAAGGAGCCCAGAACCGGGAGTACCGCCTTCTTAGAGAGGCGAGAGACCGAGACGTCTACAGCCGGAGATTCTTTCCAGAACTTTCTACCCTCAGGGGCAAAGGGGAATGTACAGTATGCAAAAACCGTTTTAACACCTGATATTTTTTATCTGGATTCTTCCAGGCCAGTTTAAAGAAATCATCCAATTCAGGAAATGTGACAGTCAGTTTATCTTGAGGGAGGAAAAAAGACTGCTGATTTGCAGCGTCCTCTAGGGGGAGCTTTAGTACATCCCTTTTAGCTAAAATGAGGGGTTTAATACCCTGTGTAGGAGTGGAATCCCCACTTATGGGATCCACATCATCCCCATCATCTTGTATATCATCATCAGTATCAGATAGCAGTGCAGGCAAAGCAGGTTTATGTGGACCTGCAGCAAAGAGGGGGGGATGGGGAACATCAGCCCTGGCAGCTAGATCTGCAACTACTTTTTGCAGTTCTTGTGTTTTGTTGGCATTTGCAGTGAGCTGAGATGACATATCAGACATCATAGTTTTGATAGCCCCCAGCCAGGTGGGCTCGTGACTCTCCCTCTCATTGTCCTCAGCATTTTGCGATGACTGACTACACTGCTCACATGATATGGAATCAGATGAAAGAAGGGAGAATCTGGCATTACATACACTGTATAACTTTTGTTCCACCATAATGAAAACACAACATACATACAATACAGACTAATTACAATGCAAGCCTGCCCTATTGCATGTGAGAGGAGACGCAGAGGAAGAGAGAACCCAGCACACCCAACGCTGCAGAGCCCCAGTGAGGCTGTCAGCGTTTGTACATAACAGTGAGAACTGCTTATACAATGTAATTCCCTCTGAGGAATAATATCTGTGCACAATGGGGTCATTACGATCTACGATCATCTTCCCTGACATGCGTGGGGACGCCCAGCACAGGTCTATCCCGCCCTGCATGTCAGTGCCGGCCTCCCCCCACAGAAGTGCAAAGGCATCGCACAGCGGCGATGCCTTTGCTCTTCAAGAGTAGCTCCCGACCAGCGCAGCTGGCCAGGAGCCACTCATCGCTCACCGGCCTGCAGTGGCTGCGTGTGATGTCACGCAGCCACTGCGGCCCGCCCCCTGTTCGGTCCGGCCACGCCTGCGTTGGCCGGACCGCTCCCATGAAACGGCCATTGGCCGTTCCGCTCCCTCCTGCCCAGCGATCGCAGCCCTGCTACGGCCTTCGGCCACCTGACATGTGCCGGCGCACTATGGCGTCGGCGCATGCGCAGTAGGGACCCGTTCGCTCGGCTGCGACATAAATTAGTGAGCGAATGGGTCAGAATGACCCCTAATGAGCAGCTCTCCCCCTAATTAACACATACTTACTTTCTGCCAGCTCTCTCTGGGAGAGAGCTGCCAGGTCGGCTCAGTGGAGGGGCTGGGCAGGACAATGATGAGAGGAGGGGCGGGGAGGAGGCGGAACGGGGTGGGGTGAAGGCGGTACGAGGGCGGGGTTACATTGTCATGACATTTAAGCCACGCCCGCTCTGTAATGCCACTATAACCGGCATTTTACAGCAGGGGGCGTGACTATGATGATGCGATTCAACAGGAATCGCGTCATCGACTGTCCGGACCGCCCTACTCTCAAAGTGGGCAGCCGTGTAGGTGGGAACTGAAAAATCGGGAGACTTGTCTGCTTTTCCGGGGGCCGGGAGGGTCATCTGATTTTCGGGAGCCTCCCGGCCATTCCGGGAGAGTAGGCAAGTATGAATTAACACCCTGTACCAGTGATCCAGCGTGTGACAGTTTGGAGGAGCTGTGTGAGGCTGCTGCTGTTTATGCAAAGGAAGGCGACAAAATGCAGCTGAGCACGCTCTGATGTAGCTCCGCCCCCCGTAATGGCGCCGGAGCTACCTAGTTATATTTATACTGGCCCTGTCGCCTAACCATGCTGTAGCCTTACATAAATGTTTGGTACAGCCATCGCTAGCCAGTCTCATGCAGGGACTATAGCAGGTCCCCCCCCAGGAGGGACCCGTATGCCTCACCCGCACTTCTGCAGCACCATGAACCGGGGGACCCCCCTAGTGGGGCCCCAATGTGTATTCACCACCGACGATCACCTTCAGGCAGCGTTAGGGGTGTGCGGCGTGCTGCGGTTGCGACAGCCAAGGCGCAGTGCCCCACTGAACAAACAACCCCTCAGGATGGTGGTCCTGCAGCGGGGAAGTGGCTCTGCACCTCAGGAGGCCGATGACCCCCCCCCCCCCCCCAACTCCCACGGTGCAGGTATGCTGTTGCCCAAACAGCATACCGAAATAAACAAAAGTTTTAAAATAAAAAGAAGAAATACTCTTGAGCTTGCAGAGTGTGCATCCTCTCCTGAGGGCACTTTTTTTCTAAAACTGCCTGTGGGCGGGGGCATAGAGGGGAGGAGCCAGCACACCCAGTGGGAAAAAATTAAAGTGAACTGGCTCCTTTGGACCCTGTCTATACCCATCGTACTAATGTGTCCACAATATCCCTTATGGATGCTAGAGAAATGGGGCGCACTCTCACAAAGCCAAGTATCCTTTCTATAGGCCACCCCTCCTTTTTCGTCTGGGCTTAGCCGTGCCAGGGGGTCCCTCCTTCCCATCTCCTGATGTTGGGAGGTATGCAGTAAGAAGTGTTGGAGACAACTGCAAAATAGGTACGGTGGTCAAGGGACACCAGAGTGAAAGACATTGGGAGCAGAGAGAGTCGGTGATGCTGCAGAATTGGGAGCAGGAAGATATGGAGGAGGATGCAGAATTGGGAGCACAGAGAGATGGGTGATGCTACGGAATTGGAGCAGAGAGAGACGGGTGATGCTGCAGAATTGGGAGCAGGGAGAGACGGGTGATGCTGCAAAATTGGGAGCAGGGAGACGGGTGATTCTGCAAAATTGGGAGCAGGGAGAGATGGAGGAGGCTTCAGAATTGAACCAGAGAGAGACGGGTGATGCTGCAGAATTGGAGCAGAGACAGACAGGTGATGCTGCGGAATTGGGAGCAGAGAGACGGATGATGCTGCGGAATTGGGAGCAGAGAGACGGATGATGCTGCGGAATTGGAGCAGAGAGAGACAGGTGATGCTGCAGAATTGGAGCAGAGACAGACAGGTGATGCTGCGGAATTGGGAGCAGAGAGACGGATGATGCTGCAGAATTGGAGCAGAGAGAGACGGGTGATGCTGCAGAATTGGAGCAGAGAGAGACAGGTGATGCTGCAGAATTGGAGCAGAGAGAGACGGGTGATGCTGAAGAATTGGAGCAGAGACAGACAGGTGATGCTGCGGAATTGGGAGCAGAGAGATGGATGATGCTGCGGAATTGGGAGCAGAGAGACGGATGATGCTGCGGAATTGGGAGCAGAGAGACGGATGATGCTGCAGAATTGGAGCAGAGAGAGACGGGTGATGCTGCAGAATTGGAGCAGAGAGAGACAGGTGATGCTGCAGAATTGGAGCAGAGAGAGGCGGGTGATGCTGAAGAATTGGAGCAGAGAGAGACAGGTGATGCTGCGGAATTGGGAGCAGAGAGACGGATGATGCTGCGGAATTGGGAGCAGAGAGACGGATGATGCTGCGGAATTGGGTGCAGAGAGACGGATGATGCTGCGGAATTGGAGCAGAGAGAGACAGGTGATGCTGCAGAATTGGAGCAGAGACAGACAGGTGATGCTGCAGAATTGGGAGCAGAGAGACGGATGATGCTGCAGAATTGGAGCAGAGAGAGACGGGTGATGCTGCAGAATTGGAGCAGAGAGAGACGGGTGATGCTGCAGAATTGGAGCAGAGAGAGACAGGTGATGCTGCAGAATTGGAGCAGAGAGAGACGGGTGATGCTGAAGAATTGGAGCAGAGAGAGACGGGTGATGCTGCAGAATTGGAGGAGAGAGAAACGGGTGATGCAGCAGAATTGGGAGCAGATGGGTGATGCTGCAGAATTGGAGCAGAGAGAGACGGGTGATGCTGAAGAATTAGAGCAGAGAGAGACGGGTGATGCTGCAGAATTGGAGCAGAGAGACGGGTGATGCAGCAGAATTGGGAGCAGAGAGACAGGTGATGCAGCAGAATTGGAGCAGAGAGACGGGTGATGCTGCGGAATTGGGAGCAGAGAGACGGGTGATGCTGCGGAATTGGGAGCAGAGAGAAGGATGATGCTGCGGAAATGGGAGCAGAGAGAGACGGATGATGCTGCGAAAATGGGAGCAGAGAGAGACGGGTGATGCTGCAGAATTGGGGGCAGAGAGAGATGGGTGATGCTGCAGAATTGGGAGCAGAGAGACGGGTGATGCTGCGGAATTGGGAGCAGAGAGACGGGTGATGCTACAGAATTGGAGTAGAGAGAGGTGGGTGATGCTGCAGAATTGGGGGCAGAGAGATATGGGTGATGCTGCAGAATTGGAGCAGAGAGAGACGGGTGATGCTGCAGAATTGGAGCAGAGAGAGACGGGTGATGCTGAAGAATTGGAGCAGAGAGAGACGGGTGATGCTGCAGAATTGGAGCAGAGAGACGGGTGATGCAGCAGAATTGGGAGCAGAGAGACAGATGATGCAGCAGAATTGGAGCAGAGAGAGACGGGTGATGCAGCAGAATTGGAGCAGAGAGAGATGGGTGATGCAGCAGAATTGAAGCAGTAAGAGACGGGTGATGCTGCAGAATTGGAGCAGAGAGAGAGACGGGTGATGCTGCAGAATTGGGAGCAGAGAGAGGCAGATGATGCTGCAAAATTATGCGTGTCAGCTACTCACAGCCCAGAGAGCCAATGCGTTGGTTATGTCAATATTCATCCATCAGCTCCCGATAAAAGAGTGGCACCTATGAGGTACAAGTACAAACCAAAGTCTAGTAATGTCACTGAATAGCAAGAGACAGAGGTTTGCCCTTAAAGCGTGCAGTCTCTATGTGCTGGGAATCTCACAACAGCCACATCTGTCCTCAGTTAGAGGAACAGTGTGACTTGGAAATTGCAAATTAGTTCTGATGTCTTTTTAAACCTCCCATCAAGTCAAATGGCCAAAACGAAGACGTTTTATGAGACTAGTGCAAAGAGACACACTTGGCTGGAGGACCTCTGACATGATGTAACATGAAACACAACTAACACATCCACAGACCCCACAAAGCCATAATAGAGAGAGTGTGGAGTTAATGAGGCAACAGTGTATGTCAGACAGTCAATGCCTCACCCCACAGTGATCTACATAACTAACCCAAATCAGGTACACCCTGGGTGGCTGCCCCACTGCCGCCTACAGTACATCTTCCTGACATGGCGATTCCCCTAGCCAGTGCTCCAGCCAAGCTTTGACGGTGGAGGTGTGCTGTTGGAAACCATTATACGCATTGTAGATCCCCCTGCAGTCTAGAGAAGTGGTCTCTTGGACGTACATTGCAAAAATA
Organism: Pseudophryne corroboree; assembly: GCF_028390025.1. Classification (NCBI taxonomy): domain Eukaryota; kingdom Metazoa; phylum Chordata; class Amphibia; order Anura; family Myobatrachidae; genus Pseudophryne; species Pseudophryne corroboree. The sequence continues at coordinate 449,958,153 of NC_086450.1, read as the reverse complement.
CAAACCATTTAAAATACCACTTCAGATGGAAAAATGCATATGACAACATCTGGTATGACGGAGAGGAAAGATACATTATCATGGCCAAAAGGCTCTGAGCCCCACAAATAAAATAAGCAGCTCAGAGTATTTATGTTGGCGAGAAAAGAAGGAGAGTGAGACACCCGTGTTATCTGTGCAGTTATTCACTGAACTCATCTGACATCTGATAAAACATCGTGAATGACATATATACGATACTGAGGTATATAATACAATCATTTTATGTCATACCCGGAATGCACCCGAATGATTGTAAATGTTTACAACCTTAGAGGTGGATTTAACGAGTGTTATTCTTGTTATCACTCGTTACGAATGATAATTGGTGCCCCAGCCAATCAGCTCCTAACTGTCATATGGCTGAAAAATGACAGGAGCTGATTGGCTGGAGCACCATTTATCTTTCGTAACAAGTGCTAACAAGAATATCACTTGCTGTTAAATTCTGCCGCTAACTTTATTTATTTGAACAGTACCCGCAATCAGAGCCGGCCATAGCTATAGGCAAACTAGGCAAATGCCTAGGGCATTTGATATGCCCAGGGGCATCAGCAGCTTCTGCTGATTAAAATGATATGCGGCATGCCTATATTCTGTAGCATTTCATATGCAGATACAGCCACAGTCTCACACAGTATAAAGGCATGCTGCATATCATTTTAATCATCAGAAGCTGCTTGTGCATCCTAGCCACATAGCAATGCAAATAAGATGCATTTTCATTTAAAAATTTGCCCGACGTTAGCACTGAGGCAATATTTATGAGAACACATCTGTATCAAAGCAGAGGCAGAGGTCACAGTGTTAGCGGCAGTGTGAGTGCTGTGTGCATGTGAGTGGGTTGGTTGTGCAGTAGTGTTCAGAATATGTGTAAGGAGCATTATGTGTGTCATGTAAAAATGCATTAATAATGTGCAACATATGTATAAGGGGCACTATGTGTGTCATTATGTGTTTAAGGGCATTAATAATGTGTGGCATACTGTATGTGTAACAGAGTACTACTGTATGTGTCATTATGTGTATAGGGGCACTAACAATGTGCAGCAAATGTGCAGGGGGCACTATGTGTGTCATTATGTGTATTAGGGCATTAATGTGTGGCATACTGTATGTGTAACAGGGTACTACTGTATGTGTGTCATTATGTGTATAGAGGCACTAATAATGTGCAGCAAATGTGTAGGGGGCACTATGTGTGTCATTATGTGTATTAGGGCATTAATAATGTGCGGCATATGTGTAAGGGACATTATGTGTAAAAGGGCATTAATAAAGGTTGTCATAATGTGTAAGCACATTATGTTTAGAAGGACATTAATAATGTGTCTCATATGTGTTAGGGGCATTACTGTGTGGAATTATGTGTTTAAGGTGCTCTTCTATGTGGTGTTGCGTATAGAAAGGGCACTACTGTGTCGTCTAATGTGAATAAAGAGCAATAGGGTGTATTGTAATGTGAATAAGGAGCAATTCAGTGTGATGTAATGTGAATAAGAGGCTCTACTGTGAGGAGTAACGTTTATAAGGTAAAGTGATACTACTGTGGGATGTAATATGAATTATGGAAACTATCGCATGATCAAATGTGAATAAAGTGCAGTACTGTGTGGCGTATTTGGAATTGTGGTTACTATTGTGTGGCCATGCCCCTTGCCAGCAAAAACACACCCCTTTTTGGGCTGTGCGCCAAATGTGCGAACTGTTCCTATTTAAAATATAGGGGGTACAAACACCAAAATAAGGACTTCTATGGGTGAGGGGTGATGGTGCTGGGAAAGTGCAAGGTCAGAGGCGGAACCAGTGGTGGTTCTAGGGGGCACCAGCCAAAATCTTGCCTAGGGCATCATATTGGTTAGGGCCGGCTCTGCCCGCAATTGTAAAGCGCAATGGAATATGCTGCGCTGTATAAGAAAAGAGATTACTGGGTGTTCCTAACATGTTGAGATTTGCACACCATATGTTCTGCACCTCTTCTGCCTATGAGTAAGAAAAGGTAAATGAGGAGTCAGGGAGGGAGATTAGAATCTGGATAGTAAAAGCCTAAAAAAGACAAAAGAGGGTAATGATGCACGATTAATTATACACTCTAACCCTAGTCACTTGCATTATAAAACTCATTGGAGTCTGCAGAAAACATTGTTCTCTCACTAGGGGGCGAGGTTTGGGAATCCTTTACAAGGCCTCACTCTTGCTGCCCTGTAAATCCTGGTCGGTGACAGGCCCTGGGGCTGTATTTCCTGACCTCTATTTTATCAATGACTTAGAAACATAGAATTTGATGGCAGATAAGAACCACTTGGCCCATCTAGTCTGCCCCTTTTTTATCCTTAGGTAATGTCAACCCTTTTTGAACCTTAATTCTTTGTAAGGATATTCCAAGCATGTTTAAATTGCTCTACAGTCTTAAGGGGGGTACACACGGAGAGATCCGTGCTTAAAATCTAAGCAATCTTGCTAGATTGCTTAGATTTTAAGCACGGATCTGCCGTGTGTATGCCCTCCAGCGATAGCGATCCGCGGCCCCGCGCATCGCTATCGCCGATGCTAGATTGAGCTGCATGCAGGCTTAATCTAGCGGGTTGCTCACTTCACCGTTGTGTGAAGTGAGCGGCCCCCCGTCGGCTTTCCCCCTCGCTCAGCACATCGCGCTGTGCTGAGCGGGGTGAGAGATGTGTGCTGAGCGGTCTGTGTTAAGATCGCTCAGCACACATCTCTCCCGTGAGTACCCCCCTTAAGCCTCTACCAGCTCTGATGGGGGGCTATTCCACTTGTCCACTACCCTTTCTGTGAAGTAAGTTTTCCTTAAATTTCCCCTGAACCTGCCTCCCTCCAGTTTTAGTGTATATCCTCGTGTTCTAATACTTCTCTTCCTTTGAAGAATGTTTTCCTCCTGAACTTTGTTAAAACCCTTGGTATATTTGAAAGTTTCTATCATGTCCCCCCTTACCCTTCTCTCCTCCAAGACTTGTACCAAAGATTACAGGCAGCACTGCTCCCATCAATGGAGGATGTTGTCCAGATTGCCAAATCTGACAAGACGTCCTCCTCTCTCTTAATAATAATAATAATAATTTTATTTATATAGCGCTCTTTCTCCAACAGGACTTAAGGCGCTTTACAGACATCAAAAACAATGCACATGATACAGAGGATTTGAGTAATACAACAATTGATAAGCAACAGACATAAAAGAAAACCTTAAGCCCACAGAAAGCATAACGCAGGATTGGTGCAGGCATTTTGGGTAATAACTTCCAAGGGTTGTGTATTCCACCCTCACAAGGTACCAGGTGCAGCAGCCATCTTAGGCGCTCGGCGTAGGATTACCCAGGGTGGGATAGTCCACCCCTAGAAGTGATGACACAAAATGGGGGTGATTTCAGAGTCCTACAGTTCAGAGTAGGGTTCCATCAAAACCATCAGGCCTATGTATTTTTCATCCCACCCACAAGTGTACCATATGGGGCAGCCATTTTGGGCGCACTTTGGAGGTTACACTGTGGGAGGTGAGCCATACAAGGGCCAAGGTCATATATGGGAAAACTGATGCTTATGTAGTAGTATGATGTACCCTGCATGTAGGGCACAATGGAAAGGTGTGCAATCAGTGGAGGTAAACATTACAGGAAAAACACATGGTGGGGTGGAAGCGAGCAATGGAGGGGAAAAAAAAAAAAATAGCAGGTAACTAGTGGCAGAGTAGGATTGGGCTAACATTTTGATCAGATCTTAGTACGGGTGGGTAGGAGAATGTGGGGGGCATACTCAATACTCCGAAGCAATGGGGATGTCCCTGCTGAACCTGGTCCTGTGCCCCACAGTTCCCTGTTCATCTTGGGGGTTAGGCCCGGGGGCAGGCTTGATGTTCTCAGCCAGAGAGGTGCTAAGCCTGGTCTTGGTGTTCTCATGTTTGCTGCGAGGAGAGGCCACATAAAGTTCCAGCGTTTTGTGGTTGAGGCTTGGTGACCATAGCCAGATTAAGGGGTGTGTAGGGCATATTGTACCCCGGGACCCCCTTTGTCAGGGGCCCCCTGGCCAAAGCACACTGATATCACTAGCTTTCCGTCTTAATGTGAGAGCCAGAATGAGAGCAGGACAGTATGCTGTGAAGGCAGAGACACAGGAATATCATGTTTCATAAGCTACCAACAGAGCTTTCTGATCAGTGGAGAGATTGGAGGTTGGAGAGAGCTGTAAGTAACACAGGGATCCCAGCTTCTCCCCCTCTCTACCTTGGTGTCTGAGTCTTGTGTAAACTTTTATGCAACTAAACCATTTGGTTCTAGATATAGAGACACACACAGAGAGTCCTCCTAAGTCCTGTCCCGGTGTGTAAGTAGTACAGAGGCTGCTGCTATTATTGCATGTGACAAGATAATTTATTTTATTTTTCTATTTGTATTTTAAGGTTGTTTAAGTTATCTTTGTATCACTACAAGAACATTTTATAAAATAGTTGTCTTTCAATTAGGTGGAGCTACTGTATAAACAGTACCCAGGCATTAAACTATTAGTTTAAAACTAATATACACCATTGGTTTAAATTTAATATACACAATCTATACCTCCCACCATGACCCATTCCCGGAGGGACAAAATGCTCTCTACCTGGACTTCCTTCTTAATTTATGATTGCAATCACCTGTGTTGAAACACCTTTCTTAGCAATTAAATAGTGCAACACAGGTGACATCAATCATATATTAAGAGGAAAGTCCAGGCAGAGAGCACCCTGTCCCTCCTGAAATGGGACATTTTGGGAGGTATGCACAATCTAATATACATCCCCCACTTTCCACCGGGGCCCCCCTGTCATAAGTGCCCCAGGCACCCCCAAGGCTTAATCCGGCCCTGTTGGTGACCAAAGACGTAAACTGCGATACTCTCATCCAATCTGGCCTGTGTACGATATGCCAAAGTGCCCTACACCCATGCCACGTGTGGGGCTGCACAGAGACCACCAAATTGTCAAAGAGGTTTAGATCTGCGAACATTTAAATAATACCAGTCTTAAATGCAATGGAGCCCCATTGTATTTGGCCTGGCTCCATCCAATTGTCCGATATGGTGAAGCAAACGTGGAATCAGATCTGGGGACTGTATTCCATTATAATTTACTGTAAACCTACAGAAATATAAAGCAGGATTCAATAGCATCTAGCTGGTGACATCAGGTGTGGGGATCCTTGGTAAAATGATGTTTGTGTGCAATTATTGCACAGATAGAAAACAGTTTTCTTACTGTCGCGATGGATGAGGGGTCGGGAGTGAACCGGTTAAATTGTGCAGTTTCTTTTTGTTTTTCCTAACATTCCTCTTATGAATTGAGCATGAAAAAGTGAGAAGGGAAAAGTCCCTGGCTCCACCCTAATCAATTCAGTGTTATCACAGCCATAAAACGCCCTATTAGGGATGAGGCAAGTAACATCTTGTGGTGGAGGGAACAAGTGCCCGCTGACTATACTCACTCAGCAACATGCAGCCAAGCGAACTCTAATATCATTTACCTGGAATTCACCTACTCCTACACCCCTTGTAGACAGGTTATCTTCTTACCTGGGTGGGAAATGTACTCCTTTCTCAGTTTAATTATACACCTTTAGGGTATATATTAATAGGCGAACACAGAGCCAACTTGTCACACTCTGCGTACACCAGCAGGTAAGTCAGGATTTGGTGAACCTCTGATGAGATAATTATCCTATTGAGTCAATGTCTTCCTCTTATTGCTTCATCCTTGTGATCGGTAGTGTTTTCCGCACCCATGATGCTAAGTTCAAACCCGAGGCAGGTCCAGGATGTAACTTGATGCTCTTCTGGTTTGTCCAGTGTCTGTAGCCCATAAAGTGAGTACTGACAGTGCACCCCTCACTGATCACTGTTATGGGATGTTATGGGGGCTGAGGGCTTGGACTGCATACCCTAATTTTAAATTACTATGCTGAGACTTGTAAACTATATCAATGGGCACTATTATAGGTAAGTCCTCGATACATTTATATACTGTGTCACTATTAGGGATGTGAGGGACCCATCTAATGAGGTTCACCTTGACGTGGTAGATGGGCATGCATGTTTGGTCAAACGTGCTAAGAACTTATATTTCATGTTAATTGTAGAGTTTATCATAATTATTTTGACTATCAGTATAGTTAGTGCTCTTTTTCCTGCATAGTACAGGGACAGTATAAACAAGGGGATCCTGAGCAGATATCAGAGCAGAGAGCATGGGGAGCCTGAGCAAGTATCAGAGGTGAGAGCACGGGGATCCTGCGCAGGTATCAGGTCAGAGAGCAAGGGGACCCTGCGCAGGTATCAGAGCAGAGAGAAAGGGGACCCTGCGCAGGTATCAGATCAGAGAGCATGGGGACCCCGCGCAGGTATCAGATCAGAGAGCAAGGACTCTGAGCAGGTATCAGAGCAGAGAGCACGAGACCCTGAGCAGCTATCAGAGCAGAGAGTACAGGGGCTCTGAGCAGGTATCAGAGGAGAGAGCACGGGATGCTGAGCAGCTATCAGAGCAGAGAGTACGAGACCCTGGGCAGGTATCAGAGCAGAGAGCATGGGGAGCCTGAGCAAGTATCAGGGGTGAGAGCACGGGGACCCTGCGCAGGTATCAGATCAGAGAGCAAGGGGACCCTGCGCAGGTATCAGATCAGAGAGCAAGGGGACCCTGCGCAGGTATCAGAGCAGAGAGAAAGGACTCTGAGCAGGTATCAGAGCAGAGAGCACGAGACCCTGAGCAGTTATCAGAGCAGAGAGTACAGGGGCTCTGAGCAGGTATCAGAGGAGAGAGCAGGGGATGCTGAGCAGCTATCAGAGCAGAGAGCACGGGACCCTGGGCAGGTATCAGAGCAGGGAGCACAGGGACCCTGAGCAGGTATCAGATCAGAGAGCACGGGGATCCTGCGCAGGTATCAGAGAACACGGAACCCTGATCAGGTATCATAGTAGAGAGCATGGGCACCCTGAGCAGGTATCAGAGTAGAGAGCATGGGGACCCTGAGCAGGTATCAAAGCAGAGAGCACGGGACCCTGTGCAGGTATCAGATCAGAGAGAAAGGACCCTGTGCAGGTATCAGATCAGAGAGAAAGGACTCTGAGCAGGTATCAGAGCACAGAGCACAGGAACCCTGCGCAGGTATCAGAGCAGAGAGCACGGGAACCCTGAGCAGGTATCAGAGCACAGAGCACAGGGACTCTGAGCAGGTATCAGAGGAGAGAGCATGGGATGCTGAGCAGGTATCAGAGGAGAGAACACAGGGACGCTGGGCAGGTATCAGAGCACAGGGACCCTGAGCAGGTATCAGAGCAGAGAGTACAGGGGCTCTGAGCAGGTATCAGAGGAGAGAGCATGGAGAGCCCAGGCAGGTATCAGAGCAGAGAGCATGGGGACCCTGAGCAGGTATCAGAGCAAAGAGAAAGGACTCTGAGCAGGTATCAGAGCACAGAGCACAGGAACCCTGAGCAGGTATCAGAGCAGAAAGTACAGGGGCTCTGAGCAGCTATCAGAGGAGAGAGCATGGAGAGCCCAGGCAGGTATCAAAGCAGAGAGCAAGGGGACCCTGCGCAGGTATCAGATCAGAGAGCAAGGGGACCCTGCGCAGGTATCAGAGCAGAGAGAAAGGACTCTGAGCAGGTATCAGAGCAGAGAGCACGAGACCCTGAGCAGTTATCAGAGCAGAGAGTACAGGGGCTCTGAGCAGGTATCAGAGCAGAGAGCACGAGACCCTGAGCAGTTATCAGAGCAGAGAGTACAGGGGCTCTGAGCAGGTATCAGAGGAGAGAGCACGGGATGCTGAGCAGCTATCAGAGCAGAGAGCACGGGACCCTGGGCAGGTATCAGAGCAGGGAGCACAGGGACCCTGAGCAGGTGTCAGATCAGAGAGCACGGGGATCCTGCGCAGGTATCAGAGAACACGGAACCCTGAGCAGGTATCATAGCAGAGAGCACGGGACCCTGTGCAGGTATCAGATCAGAGAGAAAGGACCCTGTGCAGGTATCAGATCAGAGAGAAAGGACCCTGTGCAGGTATCAGATCAGAGAGAAAGGACCCTGTGCAGGTATCAGATCAGAGAGAAAGGACCCTGTGCAGGTATCAGATCAGAGAGAAAGGACCCTGTGCAGGTATCAGATCAGAGAGAAAGGACCCTGTGCAGGTATCAGATCAGAGAGAAAGGACCCTGTGCAGGTATCAGATCAGAGAGAAAGGACTCTGAGCAGGTATCAGAGCACAGAGCACAGGAACCCTGCGCAGGTATCAGAGCAGAGAGCACGGGAACCCTGAGCAGGTATCAGAGCACAGGGACTCTGAGCAGGTATCAGAGGAGAGAGCATGGGATGCTGAGCAGGTATCAGAGCAGAGAGTACAGGGGCTCTGAGCAGGTATCAGAGGAGAGAGCATGGAGAGCCCAGGCAGGTATCAGAGCAGAGAGCATGGGGACCCTGAGCAGGTATCAGAGCAGAGAGAAAGGACTCTGAGCAGGTATCAGAGCACAGAGCACAGGAACCCTGAGCAGGTATCAGAGCAGAGAGCACAGGAACCCTGAGCAGGTATCAGAGCAGAGAGCACAGGAACCCTGAGCAGATATCACAGCAGAGAACATGGGGAGCCTGAGCAGGTATCAGAGCAGGGAGCACAGGGACCCTGAGCAGGTATCAGAGCACAGGGACCCTGAGCAGGTATCAGAGCAGAGAGCACAGGGGCTCTGAGCAGGTATCAGAGGAGAGAGCATGGGATGTTGAGCAGGTATCAGAGGAGAGAGCACAGGGACCCTGGGCAGGTATCAGAGCAGAGAGTACAGTACAGGGGCTCTGAGCAGGTATCAGAGGAGAGACCATGGAGAGCCCGGGCAGGAATCAGAGCAGAGAGCTCAGGGGCTCTGAGCAGGTATCAGAGCAGAGAGCACGGGACCCTGAGCAGGTATCAGAGGAGAGAGCACGGGATGCTGAGCAGGTATCAGAGCAGAGAGCACAGGGACCATGAGCAGGTATCAGAGCCTAGGGCACGGGACCCTGAGCAGGTATCAGAGCAGAGAGCACGGGACCCTGGGCAGGTATCAGAGCAGAGTGCATAAGGACCCTGGGCAGGTATCAGAGTAGAGAGCACGGGACCCTTGGCAGGTATCAGAGCAGAGAGCATGGGGACCCTGGGAAGGTATCAGAGCAGAGTGCATGGGGACCCTGGGCAGGTATCAGAGCAGAGAGCACGGGGAGGCCAGGCAGGTATCAGAGCAGAGAGCATGGGGCCCCCGGGCAGGTATCAGAGCAGAGAGCACAGAGACCCTTGGCAGGTATCAGAGCAGAGAGCACGGGGACCCTGGGCAGGTATCAGAGCAGAGAGCATGGGGCCCCTGGGCAGGTATCAGAGCAGAGAGCATGGGGCCCCCGGGCAGGTATCAGAACTGAGGGCACGGGACACTGGAGAGATCAGACTAATAAAGGCAGGGATCTGTCTGGGGAGTCAGTGGATTGCACAGGGACTCAGTACTAGATATAACCTGCACAGGTTTGAGTGACACTAAGCGAAGGTAACTAGTACTGGCCCAGAGAGCTCACATTACAGACAAGTCATATTTCATGTTGTAGCTCCCACCCTGGCACCCCGGCTCTGAGCACTGACAGGTTTAGCCTGCAGCGAAGAAGATACAGTACATGATAGGGGCTGCAACAACTGTAAAGGAAATCCAACTATGTAAAATATGACAATTTTAACTGTTCTCCTGACTGAGAAATACGCCACCTGAAAAGGAAAACAGTTTAGAGGATTTAACTGCTTTTATTTGTTTCATTCATAATGATTTCCTTTGACACTGACAGTTACATCATCCTCAGCGTCAATACTCCACACATATAGGGGGGAATTCAAATGTCTGAAAAGTCAGCTGGGTGTTTGTTTTTTCCTATCTAATAGACAGGAAAAAACAGACACCCAACTGACTTTTCAAACATTTGAATTTCCCCATAGTCTTACAGAAGGTACTCCCACCTCTGCGTGTACCACCGTTACAAAGTGCTGAACTTCAAACAACATTACCTGAAGGTTTCCAGGGGTATAAACAGAAGTGAATATTTTCCCACTTAGAGACTGAATGCATTTTTACTGACGCTTACTAATAATGATTTATACTTTTACTGACGGCTGCGCTACCTCCCTCAAGAACCGATCTGCCTACAGCAAACTTCTCAGACGGCTCTCATCCAGCTTTGATTCTGCCTCTTGTTGCACTACGGCACCTTGTGGGTTACACAGCCATGTCATGTACTGGCGGCGGACAGGTTTCTCTGCTTCCTGAGCAAATCCACCAGCAAAAGGATATCGGTGAAAGGGGTAAAAGATGACATCTGGCAAACAATTTGAACACGGAGAGAAAGAAAGGGATTTATTTGATGTACTAAAGTGCTGGGGGGACATTATATTTCTCGCCACATCAAACACAAGCCACATATTGTCCGGCCAGGATGAAAGAGCTCCCACGCTTTTGTCCGAACCACGCCCCAGTCAGAGATCACCCCCTTTCATCTTTGCCCTCTGTTAAAGTGAATGATTAAAAACCCTGTCCCTACAGGGAGAACGCATCAGATGGTTATCCACCACTGTACTCCCAGAGAACCGAGCATAAGCATCTCCTGACACCGGGCAGCACAGACCCGCGTGGGCGAGGAGATTAACCCATCATTGCCCAGAGGGTACCACAGTTCTCTGCCATAAGTAATGCAAGGGGTGCCGGAACGTTTATTATTTTTGCACGCAACTGCTTTTATAGGCAGCCCAGAAATACTGCAATTTGGATTTGATCTTGGACATGCCACTACCAGTAGTACAGGGGCCTAGACAGAACTTTGCGGGCCCCACTGCAATATTTTGAAGGGGCCCCTGTCCCAATGCTTGTAGAGACACCTCTCCGCAGCAGTTTTCAGTGTATGCCCCATAACAGTGCCCTAGTTAATTTGTACACGCGCAGTAGCACTGCAGGGGTAATGAAGAAGTGGAGTGACTGCAGACAGATGATCCGTCTCTCTATACAATATATGATTCAGCATGGCTGGGGTGACCCTGTCCTGCACACACAAGTAAGGGGTCGGATGTAGCAGCTGTCCTCTGACCACAATTTCCCTTAGCATCAGCCAGTGGTTGAGTGATGAGCCGCAGAAGTACAGATACACAGGCAATGATCCATACACTGCGCAGACAGAACCCCGGGTCACGGCTGTAACCATCACTCTGTCTGCGTAATGACTTACAGTGGCTGGTCGCTTCCAAGTGTGTATTTACAAATGGCATCTGAAGTGGGGAAACGCTTGGCAGTTGTTTTGCCACTAAAATCCACCTCTTGTGCTTATCCAGCAGACAATGCAGAGAGGGGGAAGGGGAGGATGTGTGCAAATGTTACACATACGGTGACAAGGGGCAGAACAAACACCCAAATACCCAGATTTCTCCGGTGTTTATACAGCAGGTCCATGTGACCGCCTGTAACACACCTGAGTTAAGGTGTAACCGGCCACTTACAGCTAAAGCGGATATCACATCACTGAACAAGACGCAAAGTCCAGCCTATCACAGAGGCGCACAGCACACTTACATACTCCCCAGGAATGGCCTGTCACCAGTACAGGACGCGTCTCAGTGACATCACAGGCCAGGGTCCTAGAGAAAACAACAACTGCGCAGTCACCAGTACAAGACACATCTCAGTGACATCACAGGGTCCCAGAGAAATAACAGCTGCGCTGTTACCAGTACAGGACGCGTCTCAGTGACATCACACAGGGCCCTAGAGAAATAACAGCTGCACTGTCACCAGTACGGGACGCGTCTCAGTGACATCACAGGGTCCCAGAGAAATAACAGCTGCGCTGTTACCAGTACGGGACGCGTCTCAGTGACATCACAGGGTCCCAGAGAAATAACAGCTGCGCTGTTACCAGTACGGGACGCGTCTCAGTGACATCACAGGGCCCTAGAGAAATAACAGCTGCACTGTCACCAGTACGGGACGCGTCTCAGTGACATCACAGGGTCCTAGAGAAATAACAGCTGCACTGTCACCAGTACAGGACGCGTCTCAGTGACATCACAGGGCCCTAGAGAAATAACAGCTGCACTGTCACCAGTACGGGACGCGTCTCAGTGACATCACAGGGTCCTAGAGAAATAGCAGCTGCGCTGTCACCAGTACAGGACGCGTCTCAGTGACATCACAGGGCCCTAGAGAAAAAACAGCTGCACAGTCACCAGTACAGGACGCGTCTCAGTGACATCACAGGGTCCTAGAGAAAAAACAGCTGCACAGTCACCAGTACAGGACGCGTCTCAGTGACATCACAGGGCCTTAGAGAAATAGCAGCTGCGCTGTCACCAGTACAGGATGCGTCTCAGTGACATCACAGGGCCTTAGAGAAATAGCAGCTGCGCTGTCACCAGTACAGGACGCGTCTCAGTGACATCACAGGGCCCTAGAGAAATAACAGCTGCGCTGTCACCAGTACGGGACGCATCTCAGTGACATCACAGGGCCCTAGAGAAATAACAGCTGCACTGTCACCAGTACGGGACGTGTCTCAGTTACATCACAGGGTCCCAGAGAAAAAACAGCTGCACAGTCACCAGTACAGGACGCGTCTCAGTTACATCACAGGGCCCTAGAGAAATAACAGCTGCACAGTCACCAGTACAGGATGCGTCTCAGTGACATCACAATGCCCTAGAGAAATAGCAGCTGCGCTGTCACCAGTACAGGATGCGTCTCAGTTACATCACAGGGCCCTAGAGAAATAACAGCTGCGCTGTCACCAGTACGGGACGCATCTCAGTGACATCACAGGGCCCTAGATAAATAACAGATGCACGGTCACCAGTACAGGATGCGTCTCAGTGACATCACAGGGTCCTAGAGAAATAACAGCTGCGCTGTCACCAGTACAGGATGCGTCTCAGTTACATCACAGGGCCCTAGAGAAATAACAGCTGCGCTGTCACCAGTACGGGACGCATCTCAGTGACATCACAGGGCCCTAGAGAAATAGAAGCTGCACTGTCACCAGTACAGGACGCGTCTCAGTGACATCACAGGGCCCTAGAGAAATAACAGCTGCACTGTCACCAGTACAGGACGCGTCTCAGTGACATAACAGGGTCCTAGAGAAATAGCAGCTGCGCTGTCACCAGTACCGGAATCCTCTAAGTGACATCACAGGGCCCTAGAGAAATAACAGCTGCGCTGTCACCAGTACAGGACGCATCTCAGTGACATCACAGGGCCCTAGAGAAATAGCAGCTGCACTGTCACCAGTACAGGACGCGTCTCAGTGACATCACAGGGCCCTAGAGAAATAGCAGCTGCGCTGTCACCAGTACAGGATGCGTCTTAGTGACATCACAGGGCCCTAGAGAAATAGCAGCTGCACTGTCACCAGTACAGGACGCGTCTCTGTGACATCACAGGGTCCTAGAGAAATAAAAGCTGCGCTGTCACCAGTACAGGACACGTCTCAGTGACATCACAGGGCCCTAGAGAAATAGCAGCTGCGCTGTCACCGGTACAGGACACATCTCAGTGACATCACAGGGTCCTAGAGAAATAGCAGCTGCACTGTCACCAGTACAGGACGCGTCTCAGTGACATAACAGGGTCCTAGAGAAATAGCAGCTGCGCTGCCACCAGTACGGGACGCGTCTCAGTGACATCACAGGGTCCTAGAGAAATAACCGCTGCACTGTCACCAGTACGGGACGCGTCTCAGTGATATCACAGGGCCCTAGTTAAATAACAGATGCACTGTCACCAGTACAGGACGCGTCTCAGTGACATAACAGGGTCCTAGAGAAATAGCAGCTGCGCTGCCACCAGTACCGGTATCCTCTAAGTGACATCACAGGGCCCTAGAGAAATAACAGCTGCGCTGTCACCAGTACAGGACGCTTCTCAGTGACATCACAGGGTATAATAGAAATAACAGCTGCGCAATCACCAGTACGGGACGCATCTCACTGACATCACAGGGTCCTAGAGAAATAACAGCTGCAGTGTCATTAGTACAGGATGCGTCTCAGTGACATCACAGGACCCTAGAAAAATAACAGCTGCACTGTCACCAATACAGGAAGTGTCTCAGTGACATCACAGGGCCCTAGAGACATAGCAGCTGCGCTGTTACCAGTACAGGACGCGTCTCAGCGACATCACAGGGTCCTAGAGAAATAACAGCTGCGTTCTCACCAGTACATGATGCGTCTCAGTGACATCACAGGGCCCTAGAGAAATAGCATCTGCACTGTCACCAGTACAGGACGCGTCTCAGTGACATCACAGGGCCCTAGAGAAATAGCATCTGCACTGTCACCAGTACAGGACGCGTCTCTGTGACATCACAGGGTCCTAGAGAAATAGCAGCTGCGCTGTCACCGGTACAGGACACATCTCAGTGACATCACAGGGTCCTAGAGAAATAGCAGCTGCTCTGTCATCAGTACGGGACGCGTCTCAGTGACACCACAGGTCCTAGCGAAATAACCGCTGCACTGTCACCAGTATGGGACGCGTCTCAGTGACATCACAGGGCCCTAGTTAAATAACAGATGCACTGTCACCAGTACAGGACGCGTCTCAGTGACATAACAGCGTCCTAGAGAAATAACAGCTGCACTGTCACCAGTACAGGACGCTTCTCAGTGACATCACAAGGTCCTAGAGAAATAGCAGCTGCGCTGTCGCCAGTTCAGGACGCGTCTCAGTGACATCACAGGGCCCTAGAGAAATAACAGCTGCACTGTCACCAGTACAGGACGCGTCTAGGTGACATCACAGGGTCCTAGAGAAAAAACAGCTGCACAGTCACCAGTACAGTACGTGTATCAGTGACATCACAGGGTCCCAGAGAAATAGAAGCTGCACTGTCACCAGTACAGGACGGGTCTCAGTGACATCACAGGGCCCTAGATAAATAACAGCTGCGCTGTCATCAGTATGGGACGCATCTCAGTGACATCACAGGGCACTAGAGAAATAACAGCTGCACTGTCATCAGTACAGGACGCGTCTCAGTGACATCACAGGGCCCAAGAGAAATAACAGCTGCACTGTCACCAGTACAGGACGCGTCTCAGCGACATCACAGGGCCTTAGATAAATAACAGCTGCGCTGTCACCAGTACAGGATGCGTCTCAGTGACATCACAGGGCCTTAGAGACATAGCAGCTGCGCTGTTGCCAATACAGGACGCGTCTCAGTGACATAACAGGGTCATAGATAAATAACAGCTGCACTTTCACCAGTACGGCACGCATCTTAGTGACATCACAGGAGCGTAGAGAAATAACAGCTGCACTGTCACCAGTACAGGACGCGTCTCAGTGACATCACAGGGTCCTAGCGAAATAACAGCTGCACTGTCATCAGTACAGGACGCGTCTCAGTGACATCATAGGGTCCTAGAGAAATAACAGCTGCGCAGTCACCAGTATGGGACGCATCTCAGTGACATCACAGGGCCCTAGAGAAATAACAGCTGCGCTGTCACCAGTACGGGACGCATCTCAGTGACATCACAGGGCCCTAGAGAAATAACAGCTGCACTGTCACCAGTACATGACGCATCTCAGTGACATCACAGGGTCCTATAGAAATAACAGCTGCACAGTCACCAGTACAGGACGTGTCTCCGTGACATCACAGGGTATAAGAGAAATAACAGCTGCGCTGTCACCAGTACAGGACGCATCTCAGTGACATCACAGGGCCCTAGAGAAATAACAGCTGCACTGTCACCAGTACAGGACGCGTCTAGGTGACATAACAGGGCCCTATAGAAATAACAGCTGCACTGTCACCAGTACAGGACGTGTCTCCGTGACATCACAGGGTATAAGAGAAATAACAGCTGCGCTGTCATCAGTACGGGACGCGTCTCAGTGACACCACAGGGTCCTAGCGAAATAACCGCTGCACTGTCACCAGTATGGGACGCGTCTCAGTGACATCACAGGGCCCTAGTTAAATAACAGATGCACTGTCACCAGTACAGGACGCGTCTCAGTGACATAACAGCGTCCTAGAGAAATAACAGCTGCACTGTCACCAGTACAGGACGCTTCTCAGTGACATCACAAGGTCCTAGAGAAATAGCAGCTGCGCTGTCGCCAGTTCAGGACGCGTCTCAGTGACATCACAGGGCCCTAGAGAAATAACAGCTGCACTGTCACCAGTACAGGACGCGTCTAGGTGACATCACAGGGTCCTAGAGAAAAAACAGCTGCACAGTCACCAGTACAGTACGTGTATCAGTGACATCACAGGGTCCTAGAGAAATAGAAGCTGCACTGTCACCAGTACAGGACGGGTCTCAGTGACATCACAGGGCCCTAGATAAATAACAGCTGCGCTGTCATCAGTATGGGACGCATCTCAGTGACATCACAGGGCACTAGAGAAATAACAGCTGCACTGTCATCAGTACAGGACGCGTCTCAGTGACATCACAGGGCCCAAGAGAAATAACAGCTGCACTGTCACCAGTACAGGACGCGTCTCAGCGACATCACAGGGCCTTAGAGAAATAACAGCTGCGCTGTCACCAGTACAGGATGCGTCTCAGTGACATCACAGGGCCTTAGAGACATAGCAGCTGCGCTGTTGCCAATACAGGACGCGTCTCAGTGACATAACAGGGTCATAGATAAATAACAGCTGCACTTTCACCAGTACGGCACGCATCTTAGTGACATCACAGGAGCGTAGAGAAATAACAGCTGCACTGTCACCAGTACAGGACGCGTCTCAGTGACATCACAGGGTCCTAGCGAAATAACAGCTGCACTGTCATCAGTACAGGACGCGTCTCAGTGACATCATAGGGTCCTAGAGAAATAACAGCTGCGCAGTCACCAGTATGGGACGCATCTCAGTGACATCACAGGGCCCTTGAGAAATAACAGCTGCGCTGTCACCAGTACGGGACGCATCTCAGTGACATCACAGGGCCCTAGAGAAATAACAGCTGCACTGTCACCAGTACATGACGCATCTCAGTGACATCACAGGGTCCTATAGAAATAACAGCTGCACAGTCACCAGTACAGGACGTGTCTCCGTGACATCACAGGGTATAAGAGAAATAACAGCTGCGCTGTCACCAGTACAGGACGCATCTCAGTGACATCACAGGGCCCTAGAGAAATAACAGCTGCACTGTCACCAGTACAGGACGCGTCTCAGTGACATCACAGGGCCCTAGAGAAATAACAGCTGCACTGTCACCAGTACAGTACGTGTATCAGTGACATCACAGGGTCCTAGAGAAATAGAAGCTGCACTGTCACCAGTACAGGACGGGTCTCAGTGACATCACAGGGCCCTAGATAAATAACAGCTGCGCTGTCATCAGAATGGGACGCATCTCAATGACATCACAGGGCACTAGAGAAATAACAGCTGCACTGTCATCAGTACAGGACGCGTCTCAGTGACATCACAGGGCCCAAGAGAAATAACAGCTGCACTGTCACCAGTACAGGACGCGTCTCAGCGACATCACAGGGCCTTAGAGAAATAACAGCTGCGCTGTCACCAGTACAGGATGCGTCTCAGTGACATCACAGGGCCTTAGAGACATAGCAGCTGCGCTGTTGCCAATACAGGACGCGTCTCAGTGACATAACAGGGTCATAGATAAATAACAGTTGCGCAGTCACCAGTACGGCACGCATCTTAGTGACATCACAGGAGCGTAGAGAAATAACAGCTGCACTGTCACCAGTACAGGACGCGTCTCAGTGACATAACAGGGTCCTAGCGAAATAACAGCTGCACTGTCATCAGTACAGGACGCGTCTCAGTGACATCATAGGGTCCTAGAGAAATAACAGCTGCGCAGTCACCAGTATGGGACGCATCTCAGTGACATCATAGGGCCCAAGAGAAATAACAGCTGCGCTGTCACCAGTACGGGACGCATCTCAGTGACATCACAGGGCCCTAGAGAAATAACAGCTGCGATGTTACCAGTACAGGACGCGTCTCAGTGACATCACAGGGTCATAGAGAAATAACCACTGCACTGTCACCAGTACAGGACGCATCTCAGTGACATCACAGGGCCCTAGAGAAATAACAGCTGCGCTCTCACCAGTACATGATGCGTTTCAGTGACATCACAGGGCTCTAGAGACATAGCATCTGCGATGTTACCAGTACAGGGCGCATCTCAGTGACATCTCAGGGGGAGATTTTGGAGATAATGGGGGAGATGTACTAAGTAGTGAAAAGACTGAAGAAGCAAGCGAGTGGAGAAGTTGCCCATGGCAACCAATAAGCATTGAAGTAGCATTTATAATTTGCATACTATAAAATTATACAAAGCAGCTGATTGGTTGCCATGGGCAACTTCTCAACAGGCTCACTTTCACTGTTTAGTACATCTCCTCCAAAGTGGAGAGAGATAGAGTACCCACTAATTTAGCTCATAGTTAAGAGCTAATTGGCAGGTACTTTATCTCTCTCCAAGCTATGATATCCCCCCTAAATGAGATAATAGGGAACATTCTCATGAATCTAGGACACTCCTCAGAGACACCATGGAACTCGAAAGACATTCTCAAAAAATATTGTCTACAAGATGAGGCCAGTGTACAGTATGTACTGTAGATGATCGTTACACTTCAAAGGGAAACAAATATCTCACAAAGGGGGAGATGTATCAAGCCTTGGGGGCCTATTTATCATATAATATTTTCGGGAATAAGAAAACATTTGTGTAAAAATATAAATTTATGCAAAATATATTTATCACATCCACATTAAAATGATTGTGATAAATATGCCTCTTGGAGAGAGGTAAAGTGGAGAAGTTGATCAAAGCAACAGCTCTACTTTATCTCTCCCCAGGCAGGTTAAGGTTAGGCAATGACGGGGGCGGGGGGGAGGGGGGGGGTTAGCCCTACAAGTAACTTCAAAACATGTATCTCTCTAATGTATACGCCGTGATCCTAGTGACAAGAAATACAAACATGTAGCTCACTAACGTCATACTTAAATAAATAACAAAAATAGAGTACAGGCAGGGTTGATTCTATTTCGGAGTGGGAGAAGGGACCTTCTGACGTATCGAGGGGAGGAGACACGTCACCAGGGGGAGGAGCTACGGGCGAACAGGGTACCCGAAAAGTACCCTCGCGGGCTCGCTTCGCTCGCCACGCTTCGGGCTCGCTCCGCTCCACTTCGCTCGCCACCTGATTACTAAAGGTAATAGTTGGTGGCGTGGATAGTAGAGGAACTATCCCGCTGGCCTTGCTCCTCCCCCTTGTGTTCTGACTCCTCCCCCAGACGGAAAAGGTCCCTTAGCCCACTTGATTCTAGCATCTACCGTACAGGCAGTGCCATAACTAGGCATTTTAGCGCTGTCTGCAAGAAACGGCATTGGCGCCCCCCCATGCAAGATAGGGGCAGTGCGCGGCGTAGGCGCGCAAAAAATATATAGGGGCGTGGCTTTATGGGGAAGGGGCGTGGCCACAAAATAATACCAATACATAATAATACATAATACATTACGGCAGACAGCGTCCCCTTTCTACACATTACGGCAGACAGCGTCCCTCTTTTTAAACATTACGGCAGACAGTCCCCCTTTTTACACATTACGGCAGACAGCGTCCCCTTTTTACACATTACGGCAGACAGCGTCCCCGTTTTACACATTACGGCAGACAGCTTCCCCCATTTTACACATTACGGCAGCCAGAGTCCCCTTTTTACACATTACGGCAGACAGCGTCCCCCTTTTTACACATTACGGCAGACAGCGTCCCCTTTTTACACATTACAACAGACAGCGTCCCACTTTTTACACATTACGGCAGCCAGTCCCCCTTTTTACACATTACGCAAGACAGCGTCCCCCTTTTTTACACAGACTGTCAACCCCCCCCCCCCCCACACACACACTGTTCCCCCTCCAGTCTTTATACACACACAGCCTGCCCCCACTAGCCCCTATATATATATACACACACACACACACACACACACACACACACACACACACACACAGGCGGATCCAGAAGAAAATGATAGGGGGGGTACCATGGAAGGGGCAAGTACATTTGCGCGCGGCTTCGGTGCATGCGAGGTGGCGCTTCTTATACAATGCCCACAGTTGTAGAGCTCATTATGTAATGTCCACTGTACTGGTAGTGCCCCTTATATAGACCCCACAGTAGTGATGCCCCTTATGCAATGCCCGTATTGCCCCCAGTAGTAATGTTGCCTGTAGTAATGCCCCCAGTCATTTAGCGCCCTAGTAGTTATGCCCCCAGTGGTAATGCCCCTGCAGTAATGCCCCTGCAGTTTACACCCCCCCCCCCCCCTTTAGTTTAGCCTCCCAGTAGTTTGCCTGCTTGTAGTTTAGCCACCAGTAGTAATGCCCCCCTGTAGTTTGCCCCATTGTAGTTTAGCCCCTGTAGTTATGCCCCCCTTGTAGTTTAGCCCCCAGTAGTAATGCCCCCAGTAGTTTGGCCCCTGTAGTTATCCCCCAGTAGTGTGGACCCTGTAGTTATGCCCCCCTGTAGTTTAGCCCCCAAGTAGTAATGTCCCTGTAGTTACGCCGCCAGTAGTAATGCCCCTGTAGTTACGCCGCCAGTAGTAATGCCCTCCTGTAGTTTGCCCCCAGTAGTTAGCCCCCAGTAATAATGTCTCCCAGTAGTGTGCCCCCAGTAGATGCCCCCCAGTAATGATGTCCCCCAGTTGTAATACACCCAGATGCCACTAGTAATAATGTCCCCCAGTAGTTTGCCCCCAGTAGTAATGCCCCATAGGAGTTTTCCCCCAATAGATGACCCCCCCAGTAGTAATGCCCCCAGTAGATGCCCCCCAGTAATAATGCCCCCTGTTGTAATACACCCAGATGCCACTAGTAATAATGTCCCCCAGTAGTTTGCCCCCAGTAGATTCCCCCCAGTAAAAATGTCCCCCAGTAGTAATGCCCCCAATAGATGACCCCCAGTAGTAATGCCCCCCAGTAGTAATGCCCCCAGTAGATGCCCCCCAGTAATAATGCCCCCAGTAGTAATGCCCCCCCAAGTAGTAATGCCCCTTGTTGATGCCCCCCAGTAGTAATGCCCCTTGTTGATGCCTCCCAGTAGTAATGCCCCCAGTAGTAATGCCCCCAGTAGATGCTCCCCCAGTAATAATGCCCCCAGTAGTAATGCCCCCCCAGTAGTAATGTCCCTTGTTGATGCCCCTCAGTAGTAATGTCCCCCCCGTAGTTTGCCCCCAGTAGATGCCCCCGCTGCACTGAGAAAGAGAAAACAGAACATACTTACCAAGCCCCGTTCCCGCTTCCAAACCGCTGCAGTCCTCCTCCTCCCTGGGCGTCCGCTCCTCAGTCAGCACTATGAGAGAGACGTCATGACTGATGTCTCTCACATAGCGCACAGTGACAGCGGCGGAAGCCGGAGCTCAGTACTGCACTATGACGTCTCTCCCATAGCGCACACCGCACAGTGACAGCGGCGGAAGCCGGAGCTCAGTACTGAGCTCCTGCCTCTGGCTGCCGCTGTGCAGGGAGACGGGCGCCCGCTGGTAACACAATCTCAGCGGGCGCCCATCATCTCCCTGTGCGGTGCCGGCGCTGGGAGGGACGGAGGCCACAAATGACAGGGGAGGCACGGGCCCGAGTGCCCCCCCCCCCCCCTGGATCCGCCACTGCCCCCAGTAGTAATGTCCCCAGTAGTAATGCCCCTTGTTGATGCCTCCCAGTAGTAATGCCCCCAGTTGTAATGCCCCCAGTAGATGCTCCCCCAGCAATAATGCCCCCAGTAGTAATGCCCCCCCAGTAGTAATGTCCCTTGTTGATGCCCCTCAATAGTAATGTCCCCCCAGTAGTTTGTCCCCAGTAGATGCCCCCGCTGCACTGAGAAAGAGAAAACAGAACATACTTACCAAGCCCCGTTCCCGCTTCCAGACCGCTGCAGTCATCCTCCTTCCTGGGCGTCCGCTCCTCAGTCAGCACTATGAGAGAGACGTCATGACTGATGTCTCTCACATAGCGCACAGTGACAGCGGCGGAAGCCGGAGCTCAGTACTGAGCTCCTGCCTCCGGCTGCCGCTGTGCAGGGAGACGGGTGCCCGCTGGTAACACAATCTCAGCGGGCACCCGTCATCTCCATGTGCGGCGCCGGCGCTGGGAGGGACGGAAGCCACAAATGACAGGGGAGGCAAGGGCCCGAGTGCCCCTTCCCTGGATCCGCCACCACACACACACCCTGTCACATCCCCCCCACACCCCACAGTCCCTATATACACACATACTGTCTGTCCCCTCCAGTCACTGCACACTTTACCTCCAGGGTGAATAGCAGCATGAATTGTCAAAAGGTGAGAGCACACCGAGCAGGTAGGGCTGCACACAATCTGCCCAGGCCCCAGGCCAAGTCAGGGGCGTGGCCTAATCGCGGTTCTCCGTGACCACGCCCCCCTTTTTGAAACCATTTCCGACCTATAGAGCAGGCACCTCCAGCTGATCTGGCTGCCTGGGAGAGGAGATCCGGTAACGCAAGCAAGCACCTGCAATGCCCAGCACTGCAGCATATAAGTTTAGGTCAGGTGCTCCTCTCAAGTTGGGCCGGCGTGGGGGCGTCACCAACAGGTGTTGCTGGGCGGAGTCTCTGCCTTGCTGTCTCGGGGGCTTCAGCAGCAGGCAATTGTGAGGGGCGTTGCTGGGACTCCAGAGTTCACTTCCCCCCTCCTCATCCCCTTTCTCTGGCGGCAGCAGCCACAGCACACATTACGGGCGGCTTGTAGTGAGTCAGGCTGACTCATTACAATGCCGCACTCTTGAATGGGGATGCGGGTTGTTGCGCCCTCAGGGCGACTGCGCTGTGTGCCAGGCACACCTGGCACACACGTAGTTACGGCCCTGAGTACAGGTAACAAGGAGCACCACACATTCTCAAGACATAGGGGGTGATTCCGAGTTGTTGGCTCCCTAGCTGCTTTTAGCAGCATTGCACACGTAAGCCGCCGCCTACTGGGAGTGTATCTTAGCATAGCAGAATTGCTAACGAAAGCTTCGCTAATTTTCTCGTAACGATTACCCCACAGTTTCTGAGTAGCTCCAGACTTACTCAGCCATTGCGACCAGCTCAGTCCTTTTCGTTCCTGGTTTGACGTCACAAACACACCCAGCGTTCGCCCAACCACTCCCCCGTTTCTCCAGCCACTCCTGCGTTTTGCAACTCGAACGCCTGCGTTTTTCCGCACACTCCCATAAAACGTCCAGTTTCTGCCCAGAAACACCCACTTCCTGTCAATCACACTACGATCAGCACAGCGATGAAAAAGCTTTGTTATGCCGTGAGTAAAATACCTAACTTTTGTGTAAAATAACTAAGCGCATGCGCTCTGCGAACCTTGCGCATGCGCAGTAAGCGACTAATCGCAGTATAGCGAAAATCGGCAACGAGCGAACAACAATTCGGAATGACCCCCATAATACAGCTAAGATGTAAGTAGCCTACGCTTCCTCATTCTGCAGGAGACTCCCTGAAATAGAAGCAATCTCCCTCACTCCCTGCATAGTCCAGCAATCTCCCTGATTGCACCTTACCCCCAGTATACAGCTGTTACATTCTTGTGGGGAAAAAATAAATCACAGATATATACATACAAATGGGAACATCAGTACCATTTCCCTGCATTGGTTACAAGACACAATGATCCCTATGGCTACATGCATTTAAATAAGGTTTCTTGTGGCCACTTACAGTATATGGAACCTCTTGTAAAGCACAATACACAAACAAATTCTGTAAAATATACGAGTCTTTTCTTCAACAAGTAGATCTAACTAACTTTGGGGCTCATTTACATTTGGATGTAAGTCATTTTAATGACACGTCTCTCAGATGTAGCAGTAAACGTCCACACTGATAGGTGTTACTTTCACATCTCCCTGAATTGCTTTTTCAAAAGTAAGCAAGTATGCTTAACGTGTACACAGTGATCCTAGTAACGAGTAACTACAAGCATGTAACTCACTAACGTGTACAGAGTGATCCTAGTAACAAGTAACTACAAACACGTAACTCACTAACGTGTACACAGTGATCCTAGTAACAAGTAACTACAAACATGTAACTCACTAACGTGTACACAGTGATCCTAGTAACAAGTAACTACAAACATGTAACTCACTAACGTGTACACAGTGATCCTAGTAACAAGTAACTACAAACATGTAACTCACTAACGTGTACACAGTGATCCTAGTAACAAGTAACTACAAACATGTAACTCACTAACGTGTACACAGTGATCCTAGTAACAAGTAACTACAAACATATAACTCACTAACGTGTACACAGTGATCCTATTAACAAGTAACTACAAACATGTAACTCACTAACGTGTACACAGTGATCCTAGTAATAAGGAACTACAAACATGTAACTCACTAACATGTACACAGTGATATTAGTAACAAGGAACTACAAACATGGAAATCGTTAACGTGTACACAGTGATATTAGTAACAAGGAACTACAAGCATGTAACTCACTAATGTGTACACAGTGATCCTAGTAACAAGTAACTACAAACATGTATCTCACTAACGTGTACACAGTGATATTAGTAACAAGTAACTACAAACATGTATCTCACTAACGTGTACAGAGTGATCCTAGTAACAAGTAACTACAAACATGTAACTCACTAACGTGTACACAGTGATCCTAGTAACAAGTAACTACAAACATGTAACTCACTAACGTGTACACAGTGATATTAGTAACAAGGAACTACAAGCATGTAACTCACTAACGTGTACACAGTGATCCTAGTAACAAGTAACTACAACATGTATCTCACTAACGTGTACACAGTGATATTAGTAACAAGTAACTACAAACATGTATCTCACGTGTACACAGTCATCCTAGTAACGAGGAACTACAAGCATGTAACTCACTAATGTGTACACAGTGATATTAGTAACAAGTAACTACAAACATATAACTCACTAATGTGTACACAGTGATCCTAGTAACAAGTAACTACAAACATGTATCTCACTAACGTGTACACAGTGATATTAGTAACAAGTAACTACAAACATGTAACTCACTAACGTGTACACAGTGATATTAATAACAAGTAACTACAAACATGTATCTCACTAATGTGTACAGAGTGATCCTAGTAACAAGTAACTACAAACATGTAACTCACTAACGTGTACACAGTGATCCTAGTAACAAGTAACTACAAACATGTAACTCACTAACGTGTACACAGTGATCCTAGTAACAAGTAACTACAAACATGTAACTCACTAACGTGTACACAGTGATCCTAGTAACAAGTAACTACAAACATGTAACTCACTAACATGTACACAGTGATATTAGTAACAAGGAACTACAAACATGGAAATCGTGAACGTGTACACAGTGATATTAGTAACAATGAACTACAAGCATGTAACTCACTAACGTGTACACAGTGATCCTAGTAACAAGTAACTACAAACATATATCTCACTAACGTGTACACAGTGATATTAGTAACAAGTAACTACAAACATGTATCTCACTAACGTGTACACAGTGATATTAGTAACAAGTAACTACAAACATATATCTCACTAACGTGTACACAGTGATATTAGTAACAAGTAACTACAAACATATATCTCACTAACGTGTACACAGTGATATTAGTAACAAGGAACTACAAACATGGAAATCGTTAACGTGTACACAGTGATATTAGTAACAAGGAACTACAAGCATGTAACTCACTAATGTGTACACAGTGATCCTAGTAACAAGTAACTACAAACATGTATCTCACTAACGTGTACACAGTGATATTAGTAACAAGTAACTACAAACATGTATCTCACTAACGTGTACACAGTGATCCTAGTAACAAGTAACTACAAACATGTAACTCACTAACGTGTACACAGTGATCCTAGTAACAAGTAACTTCAAACATATAACTCACTAACGTGTACACAGTGATCCTAGTAACAAGTAACTACAAACATGTAACTCACTAACGTGTACACAGTGATATTAGTAACAAGGAACTACAAGCATGTAACTCACTAACGTGTACACAGTGATATTAGTAACAAGTAACTACAAACATGTATCTCAGTAACGTGTACACAGTGATATTAGTAACAAGTAACTACAAACATGTAACTCACTAACGTGTGCACAGTGATATTAATAACAAGTAACTACAAACATGTATCTCACTAATGTATACAGAGTGATCCTAGTAACAAGTAACTACAAACATGTAACTCACTAACGTGTACACAGTGATCCTAGTAACAAGTAACTACAAACATGTAACTCACTAACGTGTACACAGTGATCCTAGTAACAAGTAACTACAAACATGTAACTCACTAACGTGTACACAGTGATCCTAGTAACAAGTAACTACAAACATGTAACTCACTAACATGTACACAGTGATATTAGTAACAAGGAACTACAAACATGGAAATCGTGAACGTGTACACAGTGATATTAGTAACAATGAACTACAAGCATGTATCTCACTAACGTGTACACAGTGATATTAGTAACAAGTAACTACAAACATGTATCTCACTAACGTGTACACAGTGATCCTAGTAACAAGTAACTACAAACATGTATCTCACTAACGTGTACACAGTGATCCTAGTAACAAGTAACTTCAAACATATAACTCACTAACGTGTACACAGTGATCCTAGTAACAAGTAACTACAAACATGTAACTCACTAACGTGTACACAGTGATATTAGTAACAAGGAACTACAAGCATGTAACTCACTAACGTGTACACAGTGATCCTAGTAACAAGTAACTACAAACATGTAACTCACTAACATGTACACAGTGATATTAGTAACAAGGAACTACAAACATGGAAATCGTGAACGTGTACACAGTGATATTAGTAACAATGAACTACAAGCATGTATCTCACTAACGTGTACACAGTGATATTAGTAACAAGTAACTACAAACATGTATCTCACTAACGTGTACACAGTGATCCTAGTAACAAGTAACTACAAACATGTATCTCACTAACGTGTACACAGTGATCCTAGTAACAAGTAACTTCAAACATATAACTCACTAACGTGTACACAGTGATCCTAGTAACAAGTAACTACAAACATGTAACTCACTAACGTGTACACAGTGATATTAGTAACAAGTAACTACAAACACATATCTCACTAACGTGTACACAGTGATCCTAGTAACAAGTAACTTCAAACATATAACTCACTAACGTGTACACAGTGATCCTAGTAACAAGTAACTACAAACATGTATCTCAGTAACGTGTACACAGTGATATTAGTAACAAGTAACTACAAACATGTAACTCACTAACGTGTGCACAGTGATATTAATAACAAGTAACTACAAACATGTATCTCACTAATGTATACAGAGTGATCCTAGTAACAAGTAACTACAAGCATGTATCTCACTAACGTGTACACAGTGATATTAGTAACAAGTAACTACAAACATGTATCTCACTAACGTGTACACAGTGATCCTAGTAACAAGTAACTACAAACATGTATCTCACTAACGTGTACACAGTGATCCTAGTAACAAGTAACTTCAAACATATAACTCACTAACGTGTACACAGTGATCCTAGTAACAAGTAACTACAAACATGTAACTCACTAACGTGTACACAGTGATATTAGTAACAAGGAACTACAAGCATGTAACTCACTAACGTGTACACAGTGATCCTAGTAACAAGTAACTACAAACATGTAACTCACTAACATGTACACAGTGATATTAGTAACAAGGAACTACAAACATGGAAATCGTGAACGTGTACACAGTGATATTAGTAACAATGAACTACAAGCATGTATCTCACTAACGTGTACACAGTGATATTAGTAACAAGTAACTACAAACATGTATCTCACTAACGTGTACACAGTGATCCTAGTAACAAGTAACTACAAACATGTATCTCACTAACGTGTACACAGTGATCCTAGTAACAAGTAACTTCAAACATATAACTCACTAACGTGTACACAGTGATCCTAGTAACAAGTAACTACAAACATGTAACTCACTAACGTGTACACAGTGATATTAGTAACAAGTAACTACAAACACATATCTCACTAACGTGTACACAGTGATCCTAGTAACAAGTAACTTCAAACATATAACTCACTAACGTGTACACAGTGATCCTAGTAACAAGTAACTACAAACATGTATCTCAGTAACGTGTACACAGTGATATTAGTAACAAGTAACTACAAACATGTAACTCACTAACGTGTACACAGTGATCCTAGTAACAAGTAACTACAAACATGTAACTCACTAACATGTACACAGTGATATTAGTAACAAGGAACTACAAACATGTAACTCACTAACGTGTACACAGTGATCCTAGTAACAAGTAACTACAAACATGTATCTCACTAACGTGTACACAGTGATCCTAGTAACAAGTAACTTCAAACATATAACTCACTAACGTGTACACAGTGATCCTAGTAACAAGTAACTACAAACATGTAACTCACTAACGTGTACACAGTGATATTAGTAACAAGGAACTACAAGCATGTAACTCACTAACGTGTACACAGTGATCCTAGTAACAAGTAACTACAAACATGTAACTCACTAACATGTACACAGTGATATTAGTAACAAGGAACTACAAACATGGAAATCGTGAACGTGTACACAGTGATATTAGTAACAATGAACTACAAGCATGTATCTCACTAACGTGTACACAGTGATATTAGTAACAAGTAACTACAAACATGTATCTCACTAACGTGTACACAGTGATCCTAGTAACAAGTAACTACAAACATGTATCTCACTAACGTGTACACAGTGATCCTAGTAACAAGTAACTTCAAACATATAACTCACTAACGTGTACACAGTGATCCTAGTAACAAGTAACTACAAACATGTAACTCACTAACGTGTACACAGTGATATTAGTAACAAGTAACTACAAACATGTAACTCACTAACGTGTACACAGTGATATTAGTAACAAGTAACTACAAACATGTAACTCACTAACGTGTACACAGTGATATTAGTAACAAGTAACTACAAACACATATCTCACTAACGTGTACACAGTGATCCTAGTAACAAGTAACTTCAAACATATAACTCACTAACGTGTACACAGTGATCCTAGTAACAAGTAACTACAAACATGTATCTCAGTAACGTGTACACAGTGATATTAGTAACAAGTAACTACAAACATGTAACTCACTAACGTGTACACAGTGATCCTAGTAACAAGTAACTACAAACATGTAACTCACTAACATGTACACAGTGATATTAGTAACAAGGAACTACAAACATGTAACTCACTAACGTGTACACAGTGATCCTAGTAACAAGTAACTACAAACATGTAACTCACTAACGTGTACACAGTGATCCTAGTAACAAGTAACTACAAACATGTAACTCACTAACATGTACACAGTGATATTAGTAACAAGGAACTACAAACATGGAAATCGTGAACGTGTACACAGTGATATTAGTAACAATGAACTACAAGCATGTAACTCACTAACGTGTACACAGTGATCCTAGTAACAAGTAACTACAAACATATATCTCACTAACGTGTACACAGTGATATTAGTAACAAGTAACTACAAACATGTATCTCACTAACGTGTACACAGTGATATTAGTAACAAGTAACTACAAACATATATCTCACTAACGTGTACACAGTGATATTAGTAACAAGTAACTACAAACATGTATCTCACTAACGTGTACACAGTGATACTAGTAACAAGTAACTACAAGCATGTATCTCACTAACGTATACACAGTGATCCTAGTAACAAGTAACTACAAACATATAACTCACTAACGTGTACACAGTGATCCTAGTAACAAGTAACTACAAACATGTAACTCACTAATGTGTACACAGTGATCCTAGTAACAAGTAACTACAAACATATAACTCACTAACGTGTACACAGTGATCCTAGTAACAAGTAACTACAAACATGTATCTCACTAACGTGTACACAGTGATCCTAGTAACAAGTAACTACAAACATATAACTCACTAACGTGTACACAGTGATCCTAGTAACAAGTAACTACAAACATGTATCTCACTAACGTGTACACAGTGATCCTAATAACAAGTAACTACAAACATATAACTCACTAACGTGTACACAGTGATCCTAGTAACAAGTAACTACAAACATGTAACTCACTAACGTGTACACAGTGATATTAGTAACAAGGAACTACAAGTATGTAACTCACTAACGTGTACACAGTGATCCTAGTAACAAGTAAATACAACATGTATCTCACTAACGTGTACACAGTGATATTAGTAACAAGTAACTACAAACATGTATCTCACATGTACACAGTGATCCCAGTAACGAGGAACTACAAGCATGTAACTCACTAACATGTACACAGTGATATTAGTAACAACTAACTACAAACATGGAAATCGTGAACGTGTACATAGTGATATTAGTAACAATGAACTACAAGCATGTAACTCACTAACGAGTACACAGTGATCCTAGTAACAAGTAACTACAAACATATATCTCACTAACGTGTACACATTGATATTAGTAACAAGTAACTACAAACATGTATCTCACTAACGTGTACACAGTGATATTAGTAACAAGTAACTACAAACATATATCTCACTAACGTGTACACAGTGCTATTAGTAACAAGTAACTACAAACATGTATCTCACTAACGTGTACACAGTGATATTAGTAACAAGTAACTACAAACATATATCTCACTAACGTGTACACAGTGCTATTAGTAACAAGTAACTACAAACATGTATCTCACTAACGTGTACACAGTGATACTAGTAACGAGGAACTACAAGCATGTATCTCACTAACGTGTACACAGTGCTATTAGTAACAAGTAACTACAAACATGTATCTCACTAACGTGTACACAGTGATACTAGTAACGAGGAACTACAAGCATGTATCTCACTAACGTGTACACAGTGCTATTAGTAACAAGTAACTACAAACATGTATCTCACTAACGTGTACACAGTGATCCTAGTAACAAGTAACTACAAACATATAACTCACTAACGTGTACACAGTGATCCTAGTAACAAGTAACTACAAACATATAACTCACTAACGTGTACACAGTGATCCTAGTAACAAGTAACTACAAACATGTAACTCACTAACGTGTACACAGTGATCCTAGTAACGAGGAACTACAAGCATGTAACTCACTAACGTGTACACAGTGATATTAGTAACAAGTAACTACAAACATATATCTCACTAACGTGTACACAGTGATATTAGTAACAAGTAACTACAAACATGTATCTCACTAACGTGTACACAGTGATATTAGTAACAAGTAACTACAAACATATATCTCACTAACGTGTACACAGTGCTATTAGTAACAAGTAACTACAAACATGTATCTCACTAACGTGTACACAGTGATACTAGTAACGAGGAACTACAAGCATGTATCTCACTAACGTGTACACAGTGCTATTAGTAACAAGTAACTACAAACATGTATCTCACTAACGTGTACACAGTGATCCTAGTAACAAGTAACTACAAACATATAACTCACTAACGTGTACACAGTGATCCTAGTAACAAGTAACTACAAACATGTAACTCACTAACGTGTACACAGTGATCCTAGTAACAAGGAACTACAAGCATGTAACTCACTAACGTGTACACAGTGATCCTAGTAACAAGTAACTACATGTATCTCACTAACGTGTACACAGTGATATTAGTAACAAGTAACTACAAACATGTATCTCACTAACATGTACACAGTGATATTAGTAACAAGTAACTACAAACATGTATCTCACTAACGTGTACACAGTGATACTAGTAGCGAGGAACTACAAGCATGTAACTCACTAACGTGTACACAGTGATATTAGTAACAAGTAACTACAAACATGTATCTCACTAACGTGTACACAGTGATACTAGTAACGAGGAACTACAAGCATGTAACTCACTAACGTGTACACAGTGATATTAGTAACAAGTAACTACAAACATGTATCTCACTAACATGTACACAGTGATCCTAGTAACGAGGAACTACAAGCATGTAACTCACTAACGTGTACACAGTGATATTAATAACAAGTAACTACAAACATGTATCTCACTAACATGTACACAGTGATATTAGTAACAAGTAACTACAAACATGTATCTCACTAACGTGTACACAGTGATCCTAGTAACAAGTAAATACAACATGTATCTCACTAACGTGTACACAGTGATATTAGTAACAAGTAACTACAAACATGTATCTCACATGTACACAGTGATCCTAGTAACGAGGAACTAAAACATGTAACTCACTAACATGTACACAGTGATATTAGTAACAACTAACTACAAACATGGAAATCGTGAACGTGTACACAGTGATATTAGTAACAATGAACTACAAGCATGTAACTCACTAACGTGTACACAGTGATCCTAGTAACAAGTAACTACAAACATATATCTCACTAACGTGTACACAGTGATATTAGTAACAAGTAACTACAAACATGTATCTCACTAACGTGTACACAGTGATATTAGTAACAAGTAACCACAAACATATATCTCACTAACGTGTACACAGTGCTATTAGTAACAAGTAACTACAAACATGTATCTCACTAACGTGTACACAGTGATACTAGTAACGAGGAACTACAAGCATGTATCTCACTAACGTGTACACAGTGCTATTAGTAACAAGTAACTACAAACATGTATCTCACTAACGTGTACACAGTGCTATTAGTAACAAGTAACTACAAACATGTATCTCACTAACGTGTACACAGTGATCCTAGTAACAAGTAACTACAAACATATAACTCACTAACGTGTACACAGTGATCCTAGTAACAAGTAACTACAAACATGTAACTCACTAACGTGTACACAGTGATCCTAGTAACGAGGAACTACAAGCATGTAACTCACTAACGTGTACACAGTGATATTAGTAACAAGTAACTACAAACACATATCTCACTAACGTGTACACAGAGATATTAGTAACAAGTAACTACAAACATGTATCTCACTAACGTGTACACAGTGATATTAGTAACAAGTAACTACAAACATATATCTCACTAACGTGTACACAGTGCTATTAGTAACAAGTAACTACAAACATGTATCTCACTAACGTGTACATAGTGATACTAGTAACGAGGAACTACAAGCATGTATCTCACTAA
This sequence comes from Pseudophryne corroboree, assembly GCF_028390025.1. Classification (NCBI taxonomy): domain Eukaryota; kingdom Metazoa; phylum Chordata; class Amphibia; order Anura; family Myobatrachidae; genus Pseudophryne; species Pseudophryne corroboree. The sequence continues at coordinate 449,924,731 of NC_086450.1, read as the reverse complement.
CGTGTACACAGTGCTATTAGTAACAAGTAACTACAAACATGTATCTCACTAACGTGTACACAGTGATCCTAGTAACAAGTAACTACAAACATATAACTCACTAACGTGTACACAGTGATCCTAGTAACAAGTAACTACAAACATGTATCTCACTAACGTGTACACAGTGATCCTAGTAACAAGCAACTACAAACATGTATCTCACTAACGTGTACACAGTGATCCTAGTAACAAGCAACTACAAACATGTAACTCACTAACGTGTACACAGTGATCCTAGTAACAGGTAACTACAAACATGTATCTCACTAACGTGTACTCTGTGTCCCTAGTAACAAGTAACTACAAACATGTAACTCACTAACGTGTACACAGTGATCCTAGTAACAAGTAACTACAAACATGTAACTCACTAACGTGTACACAGTGATCCTAGTAACAAGTAACTACAAACATGTAACTCACTAACATGTACACAGTGATCCTAGCAACAAGCAACTACAAACATGTATCTCACTAACGTGTACTCTGTGTCCCTAGTAACAAGCAACTACAAACATGGAAACCAATAACGTGTACACAAGTCTTAACAAGTACCTAAGCATGTCATTCACTAAAAAGAGCAGGGTCAGGGACCCAGGACGGAGTCCCAGGTAGTTTGCTTTTTCACGGACCAAACTCTCGGGTTGATGCGCGTTCACCTGCAAAAACACGGGAATGCATCAGTCCCAGTAACAAGTAACTGTAAGTATATCACTCCCATATGTACAGTATCTGAGCTGTAAACATGTCACATACAGTATGTAAACATGCAAGTGACACGTGTATGGCCGACATGCTTCATACAGCATTAGTTCATATACAAATAAATTATCATCAATGTGGCTCCTAATTATAGCAGAAACATAATTGTACACTGAAGCTTCAGCTATAAGAGACGGCTCATTATATATGTCCCTGGTATCAGTAGGATTGACCCAGGAACGTGTCATTAGTCCATTACCCAGGAACGTGTCATTAGTCCATTACCCAGGAACGTGTCATTAGTCCATGACCCGTTACCATCTGACTACATAATTGCTTCATTAACTCTAAGGGATGAGCGAATTAGCGGCATAATTTTCCCATTTTATCTGGATGGCAATAAGTGATGCCATCTCCAGATGAGATTATTTCCTCAGATTAGGAGAAGCAGCGCCTGCCCTAACACGTTACCCTACAGACCCCCCTAAACCAGCCTGACTACTTTCACTAGACCATTAGACAAACATCCCTTCTAATCAGAATAAACTACAACTAATATCAATGATCTATTATCCTTCACCACATTTGCCCAATGGTCAGTCAGATCCATGCGCAATATGGCTGCTCATGGTCACACCACGCCACAAAGCTGGTCACATGCGTGTACCTACCACCTACTGATCAGCAACAGCTCCCAGATAAGTCACAGGTGCCCGAATGGGGCCACTAGCCCACCCCGTGTCCATGCTGACCGAGGAAAAGCCGATAGTATGTCCATTGTCCGGACAAATCGCTTGGAGCCGATAGTATGCCCATTGTCTCATGTAAGCCAGAGGAAGCGGTGTCCCTGTGTCTATAGGAAGCCGATACGTAAGGAGAAGATACGGAACGCTCCGGCATTAGGACAGGATAAATGAGGAAGACTGATAACAGGCGCAGACTCTCGCAGAACGGAAAGTCCTCCTCTGGGATAGATAAGTTACGGGACAGGAGAACATGAAATGCACTAAGAATATTTCCAAGCAGCATAAAAGTAATCCTCTGCCTCCCTGCACATGCTATTGCGGTAGGCCCTGCGGGGACATTACACGCTAGGACCTAGTACCCGTAATATAGTGATGATGGTGTGAGTAAAAACACAGCGGTATCTGGCTGGCTGTGCGCCATGGCCGAGAGACGCAGGGTTACGGTAACATTATACACTGGAGGAGGGTACGTAAGAATATGGAAAACAATATGAAGCATTTCTGAGCTGCTAAAGCCAACAAATAAATTATATAATATATATATAAAATGGTCACTGAGAGGGGGGTGAGGGGAAACCAGCGAGGCTAATTACAGACAGCAAGACACAGGATAAGAGAGTCAGAATTAACGTACCGTCCAGGGATAGAAATACCTCTTTATAAAAGGGACTGTAAAAACAGATTGCTGTTATTTAGGATGGGTATGTACTGTAGGAAGGGGTGCAGACAGAGGACACCAAATAATTAACATTTAACTCAGCCTATAGTCCTAGAATGCCAGCTCCCAGTATATACAGTTCTGAGGTAAAAAAAAAAAAAAAAAAAGGACTCGCCGGCTGCTGGGGAACTACAAGCTCCAGCATGCCCTGCAGAGAGAGGCAAAATTCAGACTACTTTTCACAGCAGTTTAACGAGTCACAAACTGCTCAAGCCCTATCCATATCAGCTACATTAGCAGCCACAGATATTTATAACGGTCTCTGGGCATTCGCCACCTAATAAGAAACATTTAAGAAGTCATTTTTCTTTTACAGTATATGAACTATAAAGACTGCACAACACTTGGATGTGCCAGGCGCCCAGTCCAGGGAACCATGAGGGCAGCTGGCATTTAACAAGTAGACCATATGCATCATAGATCTTACCTTCAAAGTCTGAGAGGATCCCCTCCAAGTGGTCGTTGACCGAAAAGTGAGACATTCTTGCCCACCTCCCCGAGCACTATGGGTAAGAAGAAAGCCCCCTTTTGCTGTCGGTTTTAAGCGATGGGGGCAATCGAGGCAAAGTCCCACATGTGCTGTGCCCAGATGTGGTAGGTGATTGACAGGTCGCGCTGGGGGGTGGGTGTTGGGTGGGGGGGGGGTTTATTGAACTTGTCACTAACCCCCCTTAGACAAGGACAGGGTATATAATAGGGCGCCCCTTGTCCTGAGCTCAGGGAGGACGAAACAGACTCCTCACTGCCTGGGTTTACAATCAAGTTGAAACTGAGGGAGTAGAAGGGAGGTGGAGACCCCTCCCATAGCAGACCAGGATCACTTACACATCCAGCCTCCCCTCCCCTCAAATACCTTTTAGGAATCCCCATTCTCTCTCTCTCTCTCTCTCTTGCTCTCTCTCTCTAGCACTTATTTGATCAGCACATCTGGAAGTTGGGAAGGGTAGAGAGAAAGGAGGGAAAGGGGAGGGGGGCATTTTTTAACCAGATCCTGGGTCTGTCCCGTTTAACCCTTTCCTTGCTGCAGCAAAAATGATCCAGCTGCGCCCAGATGCCCTGCACCCATGCCCTTTATTTATACGTCAATGGTAACAGAGTCATTTTGCACTTGTGCACACAATGAGGCATTTATTCCAGGGCAGCAGCAACGTGCTTCATATAATGAAGGGATTGATCTGGCTACACTGTAGCTCAGTAGAACGCTGTCATCTTTATGTTTCCTGTGTTTGTGTTATTTGTGACCATGTGTTGTAGACTGTTACTGTACTCACTGTTATCAGCTCTCGGGGAGAGTGGAATAACCAGGAGAGGTCATCCCGGCTTGGAGATACCCCACAGGACATATATAGCCCAGGGTTGCTGTGCAGGCAGCTGAGATCTCTGAAGGATAAGAACATAAATATCAACATTTTTAATTGTTAAGCAGTAATTATAAGTGTCAATTCCGTTATTCTGAACGGTCGTTTATCCATATATATGGATAAACCACCATAGCGTTAATTCTGCCAGAATCCAGTTAACCTACTACAGTATTTTTTTTTACAGAGAGAACATACAGACTCCACATTTATGAGTTATAACCAGGAATTTAACTAGTGACCTTAGTGCTGTGAGGCAGTGACGCTAACCACTACGTCACTGTGCAGAATCCAATAAATCTACCAGCAAGTTTTTTGAAGAGAAAACATCCAAACTACACACATATGGACCATAACTAGGAGTTTAACACACAACCTTAGTGCTGCGAAGTGGTATTACTAACTACTATGCCATCGTGTAGAATCCAATTAAACTACCAATATATTTTCGGAGTGTGGGAAGAAAAAGACACCCCCCAGGTAGGATGGGGGGGGGCGACGCAAACATGGGGAGAACATGCAAACTGCACACAGATGGTCACTAGCCAGAAACTGAACACATGACCTCAGTGATGTGAGGCAGTAATGCTAACCACTAAGCTGCATTTTAGAAAGATGATTACATGCTATGATTCGTATTTGTCTTGTTATAATCCCTTGCCATGCAATTATACTTGACAGGTCACCACGCACACATGAAATACAGATTCTGATTTGGAAACACCAGAATTTGGGCCCCAAATCTCCCATAATCCGTAAAACTACCCAATTACGCCAGCATTTTACCGCTGATTGCTCGCCCTCTATGATGTAATTGGTACCAAACAGCAGGTCAAAATTTTGTTTAAAAAAAGTAATAAATAGAGCGTTTTCTAAGCGGCGCTTGTCCCTGGTACACTCGCGTAAACAGCAGAAGGAGTCGTTTACAGTAACTGACCATACTGGTTACCCAATGGGGGACTTGTGGATAGAAGCTAAGTGATCATTACTGGAACACTTGAAGTCTGATTTCCCATGCCATGGTGCTGTAGGCTGCATACTAATGATACTGGTTTAGCATACAGAAAGATCACTGTACTGTACACATGACTTTAAGCCTTTATATACACTATTAGGGTCATTACTGAAAGTGCAAACAGGTGAGGGGTGCAACATTTCACATCTTCCGATAGTAGCGGGCAGGAGAGATAAATGATCCTATAATGCACCCACAATTGAGAATTCATTTATATGGGTGGTCTTCAGTATGTCGACTGTCGGGATCCCGGTGCACAGTATACCGGCGCCGGAATCTCGACAGCCGGCATACGACACTTTTTCTCACTCGTGGGGATCCACGACCCACCTGGAGGTAGAATAAAATAGCGCATAGCGCGCCACCGTGCCCGCAAGGGGCTCATTTGCACTTGTCACTCTGTCGGTATGCCGGCAGTCGGGATCCCGGCGCCGGTATGCTGGTCGCTGGGAGCCCAGCCGCCGGCATACCATACTACACCCATTTATATAACTGAGGACCAGATTCAGACCTGATCACACAGCGAACGATTATCGAATGACTGCGTGTGAGTATGCACCGCCAATCAGCGACAGGATGGTGCGAAAATTTCGATAGCACGAGCGTTCGCAAAGGTGATTGACAGGGAGAGGACGTTTGTGGGTGGTGACTGCCCATTTTCTTGGAGTGTCTGGAAAAATGCAGGCGTTCCCAAGCGTTTCCAGGGAGGGTGTGTGACGTCAGCTGCGGCCCCGATCAGCCTGTTCTCATCGCACTGTAGGAGTAAGTCCTGGGCTACGCACAGACTGCACACTCTGGAAAAATCATTCGATGGTGAGTGAGTTGCGAAAGGATTTGCAGCTGTCCTCTGTCTGGGGAAGTTTTCGCACAGTGTGCACATGCATTCGCACACTTGCACGGGGCAGGTTTTCACTCTCTATAGGTGGCGACTATCTGATCTCAGATCTCTGCAAAAACGCACAGCAGCGATCAGGTCTGTATCGGGTCCTGAGATTGGAGGAATGAAGGTGGTCATTCCGAGTTGATCGCTAGCTGCATTTGTTCACAGCGCAGTGATCAGGCTAAAAAACTGCAGTTCTGCGCATGCGTATGCAGCGCAATGTGCAATGCGCGACGTACAGGCACAGCGAACAATGCAGTTTTGCACAGGGTGTAGTGATGCATTTCAGTCGCACTGGTTGCCGCAGAGTGATTGACATGAAGTGGGCGTTTCTGGGTGGCAACTGACCGTTTTCAGGGAGTGTTCGGAAAAATGCAGGCGTGCCAGGGAAAACGCAGGCGTGGCTGGGCGAACGCTGGGCGGGTGTGTGACGTCAAATCTGGAATTGAATAGTCTGAAGTGATCGCAAGCGCTGAGTAGGTCTGGAGCTACTCTGAAACTACACAAAAAATTTTTTGCAGGCGCTCTGCTAAGCTAAGATACACTACCAGTGGGTGGCGGCCTAGCGTTTGCACGGCTGTTAAAAACTGCTAGTGAGCGATCAACTCGGAATGACCCCCGAAAAGACAACATATAGTGGCTGGTGCCTGCATTAAAAGGTGGGGCACGCAGGTTAGTAAATGTTGAATGATAGAGGGGGATGTTGTAAAGCGGAGGGGGGACAGAATACCAGGTATACCTGCAAAACACAGATGCGGCCCCCTGTCCAGATTAGGCGCCAGGAAGCCGCGCTCCGCCTGGAACCAGGACAAACAGACATTTGCACAAATAAACATCTTGCAGCTTTTATCGATTGGGAAATGGCAATTAGTGGCTACGTCACCAGAGGAGTTCCACCGCCACCTCCCCCTTACTATATGCATTCAGAGCAGCTATGAGCTGGCTGGCAGCATGGGCACAAGTCATGGTATCGTTCATCGTTACAACACATGATATGGGCACAGTTGCAGCGCTCAGTCAGTGTGGGGGCCTCTGACACACCCATCTGTGGACGGTAGATCCAGGACAGGTGGGAAGAGGGAGGGGGGTTTACACATTAGCACAGAGGTGTGAATGGGGCTTGGGAGGTCTGTGGAAGGGGAGAGGGCCCAGCCAGCATCTGCCTGAGTGTCTGTTCGCACCATTGTGCTAATGCACGGGGAAAGGAGGGGATCGGGGGGGGGGGGGGGGGGGGGGGTTTTCTATAGACCGACAGGCTATCTGGCCTGCATGCACACATACACATTCCCCAACAGTGGGTCAAATTCAGACCTGATCGCACGCTAGGGGTTGCCCGGGACCGGAATTGACGTCAGGAACCCTCCCTGCAAACGCTTGGACATGCCTGCGTTTTTCCAACCGCTCCCTTTAAACGGTCAGCTGCCACCCACAAACAAACGCCCTCTTCCTGTAAATCTCCTTGCGATCGCCCATGCGAATGGATCCTTCGCACAAACCCATCGCTGAGCAGCGATCCGTTTTGTACCTGTGCGACGCGCCTTCACATTGCGGTGCATACGCATGCGCAGTTCTGATCTGATTGCAGCGCTGCAAAAAATGCTAGCGAGCGATCAGGTCTGAATTACCCCCAATGATGTAATATATCCTCAGCTACATGCTCACAGTCACATACGTCACACATAGCAGCAGGACGCTCTCAGGGTCGGGGGGAGGGTCATTGTGACCTGATCGCTCGCTGCAGTTCATCGCAGCACAGCGATCAGGTCAGAACTGCGCATGCACCGGCGCCACAGTGCGCTGGTGCATGGCTGACAGCCGACGGCTGTCGTTGCCTAGCGATCGCCCCTGCCTGATTGACAGGCAGAGGCAGTCGCTGGGCGGGAGGGGGCAGCACGGCGGTGTTTGGCTGCCGTTTTGTGGGTGCGGTCCGGCCAATGCAGGCGTGGCCGTATCACACGGGGCGGCAGGCCGCGACGGCTGCGTGATGTCACACGCAGCCGCAGTGAGCCGGGCCGCGACGAATAACTCCCAGCCAGCCGCAGGAGCTGCGCTGTCCGGGAGTTACTCTTCAAGTACAAAAGCATCGCCGCTGTGCGATGCTTTTGTACTTGTGCGGTGGGGCCGGGCCTGACATGCGGGGCGGACTAGCCCTGTGCTGGGCGTCCCCCCGCATATCAGTGTAAGTGATCGTAGCTGTGCTAAATTTAGCACAGCTACGATCAGGTCGGAAATGACGCCCACAGTCTCTGAGCAAGGTTGGGGAAAAAAATAGGATTTTAATTACCTACCGGTAAATTCTTTTCGCGTAGGCCCTCATTCCGAGTTGTTCGCTCGGTAAAAATCTTCGCATCGCAGCGATTTTCCGCTTAATGCGCATGCGCAATGTCCGCACTGCGACTGCGCCAAGTAAATTTGCTATGCACTTAGTAATTTTACTCACGGCTTTTTCATCGTTCTGGCGATCGTAATGTGATTGACAGGAAATGGGTGTTACTGGGCGGAAATAGGCCGTTTTATGGGCGTGTGGGAAAAAACGCTACCGTTTCCGGAAAAAACGCAGGAGTGGCCGGAGAAACGGAGGAGTGTCTGGGCGAACGCTGGGTGTGTTTGTGACGTCAAACCAGGAACGACAGGCACTGAACTGATCGCAGATGCCGAGTAAGTCTGAAGCTACTCAGAAACTGCTACGAGGTGTGTAATCGCAATATTGCGATTACTTCGTTCGCAATTTTAAGATGCTAAGATTCACTCCCAGTAGGCGGCGGCTTAGCGTGAGCAACTCTGCTAAAATCGCCTTGCGAGCGAACAACTCGGAATGACCTCCGTAGTCCGTAGAGGATACTGGGGTCCATTTAGTACCATGGGGGTATAGACGGCTCCACTAGGAGCCTTGGGCACTTTAAGAAATCAATAGTGTGGGCTGGCTCCTCCCTCTATGCCCCTCCTACCAGACTCAGTCTAGAAACTGTGCCCGAGGAGACGGACATACCTTGAGAGAAGGATATAAAAGGACAGTGGTGAGATTCGAACCAGCACACACAAACAAGAGGAAAGCCATGCTAACCAAACATGATGACGGACAGCAACAGCTGAACCAACAACAATACTTAACCAAGTAACAGTGCAGGAACACACGAAGCACAGGGCGGGTGCCCAGTATCCTCTACGGACTACGAGAAAAGGATTTACCGGTAGGTAATTAAAATCATATTTTCTCTTACGTCCTAGAGGATACCCGTACCATAGGGACGTACCAAAGCTCCCAAACCGGGTGGGAGAGTGCTGAGGTTCCTGCAGAACTGATTGACCAAACTGAAGGTCCTCAGAGGCCAAAGTATCGAACTTGTAGATTTTAGCAAACGTGTTCGAACCTGACCAAGCAGCCACTCGGCAGTGCTGTAAAGCCGAGACACCCCGGGCAGCCACCCAAGAAGTACCTACCGAACTAGCAGAGAGGGCCTGTACAGATTTAGGAACCAGCAAACCTGCCGTAGAGTAAGCATGCTGGATAGTAAGTTTGATCCAGCAAGCAATAGAGTGCTTTGAAGCAGGACACCCAATTTTATTGGGATCATAGCGCACAAACAGCGAGTCCGATTTTCTGTGACGCGCTGTCCGCTTCACATAGATTTTCAAAGCCCTCACAACATCCAGGGACTTTGAAGTAGTAGAGGTATAGTAACCACCGGGACCACAATAGGTTGGTTGATATGAAATCCAGACACCACCTTTGGAAGAAATTGCTGACTAGACGTACATGTAACTAACTTGCGTCCCTACGGTATACCCATCTGTGTGACTTTACTTGCCCCCCCCCCCCCCCCACCCACCCATCTGCTTATCTGTTACCTACTTGGCTGTTATATAGCAAACTGAAGACAAATTCCTAGTATACGCAAGTATACCTGGCCAATAAAGCTGATTCTGATTCTGAGTTCTAAGTTCAGCTCTATCTTCATGAAAAATCAAATAGTGGCTCTTGTGAGACAGCGCCCCCAATTTCAACACACGTCTTGCATAAGCCAAGGCCAACAGTGTGACGGTCTTCACGTAAGAAACTTTACGTCAACCTCCTGTAAAGGCTCAAACCATTCAGATTGTAGAAACTGCAACACCACGTTGAGGTCCCAAGGTGCCGTGGGAGGCACAAAGGGCGGTTGGATGCGCAGAACGCCTTTCAAGAACGTCTGAACCCAGGCGTAGGCCCACATCCACACCTGACTGCAGAAAAAGCAGAAAACGTCCCAGTTGAAACTCCACCGCAGGAAATTTCCTGTTTTCACACCAAGAGACATATTTTCTCAAAATACGGTGGTAATGTTTAGACGTTACCCCATTTCTGGCATGGATCAAGGTAGGAATTACACTATCCAGAATGCCTTTCCGGGCTAGAATTTGACGCTCAAACCTCCATGCCGTCAAATGTAGCCGCGGTAAGTCTTGATAGATGAACGGCCCCTGTTGCAGAAGATCCTCGCGAAGAGGTAGAGGCCACGGATCCTCCAGGAGCATTTCCAGTAGATCCACGTACCAAGCCCTTTTTGGCCTGTCTGGAGCAATGAGAATTGCTTGAACCTTTTCCCTTTTTATTCTTTTGAGAATTCTTGGGATCAGTGGAAGTGGTGGAAACACATACACCATCTGATAGACCCATGGAGTCACCAAAGCGTCCACCGCCACTGCCTGTGGGTCTCTCGACCTGGAACAATACCGCCTGAGCTTCTTGTTGAGACGAGAGGCCATCATGTCGATCTGTGGAATTCCCCACCGACGTGTCAAGCACCCGAACACTTCCGGGTGAAGGACCCATTCTCCTGGGTGGAGGTTATGTCTGCTGAGGAGGTCTGCTTCCCAGTTGTCTACACCTACCCTGTCGGTTTATGTACGTTACCACCGTCACATTGTCTGACTGGACCTGGATGGCCTGATCTTGAAGAAGATGTGATGCCTGTAGAAGGGCATTGTATATGGCCCTTAGTTCCAGAATGTTGATTGGAAGAATGGTTTCTTGACTTGACCATTTTCCTTGGAAGTGTTCCCCCTGGGTGACTGCTCACCAACCTCTGAGGCTTGCATCTGTGGTTAGCAGAATCCAATTTGAATCCCGAACCTTCGGCCCTCTGTCAGGTGAGAAGTCTGAAGCCACCACAGAAGAGAAATCCTGGCTCTTGGCGACAGACGTATCCTCTGGTGCATGTGGAGATACGATACGGACCATTTGTCCAACAGATCCAGCTGGAAGGACCTTGAGTGAAACCTTCCATACTGCAGCGCCCCGTAAGCGGCTACCATCTTTCCCAGAAGGCGAATGCATAGATGAACCGATATCCGGGTTGGTTTTAGAACATCCTGCACCATCGACTGGATTACCAATGCCTTTTCCAATGGAAGGAATACCTTCTGTGTCTCCGTATCCAGTATTATCCCCAGGAACGGAAGCCTCCGTGTTGGTTCCAGGTGAGATTTTGGTAGGTTCAGAATCCACCCGTGATCCCGGAGTAGTCGAGTTGAGAGGGAAATGTTGTCCCAACAACTGCTCCCTGGATGGTGCTTTTATCAGCAGATCATCCAGGTACGGGATTATGTTCACTCCCTATTTCTGGAGTATAGACATCATCTCTGCCATTACCTTGGTGAACACCCTCGGTGCCGTGGAGAGGCCAAATGGCAGGGTGTGGAACTGGTAGTGACAGTCCTGTAATGCAAACCTTAGATAAGCCTTATGAGGCGGCCAGATTGGGATATGAAGGTACGCATCCTTGATATCCAGAGACACCAATAATTTCCCTTCCTCCAGACCTGAGATCACCGCTCTCAGAGACTCCATCTTGAATTTGAACAGTGACTTGAGGTTTAAAATGGGTCTTACCTAACCGTCCGGTTTCGGTACCACAAACAGGTTGGAATAATAACTTTTGTTCTGTAGCTGAGGTGGAATTGGAACAATGACCTGAGTCTGTACCAGTTTTTGAATTGCATCCTCTAAAATAATACTTGCCTCCTGAGAAGCTGGTAAGCCTGATTTGAAGAATTTGTGAGGTGGGAGTTCCTGAAACTCTAGTCTGTACCCCTGGGCGATGAGCTCTTTGACCCAGGGATCCTGGCATGATGTCGCCCATATGTGACTGAAATCGCTTAATTGGGCTCCCACCTGCCTGTCTTCCAGGCAGTGCGGTCCACCGTCATGCTTTGAGGCTTTGAGGAGACACAACCTGAGTTCTGTTCCTGTGAACCCGCAGTTGCTTGTTTTCTGGGTTTACCTGTATTGCCTTAGAAAGCTGTAGAAGAACCTTTGGTTTTATTCTTAAATTTTGCTGTCCGAAAGGACTGCAGAGTTGGAGCAGAGTAGGTCTTCCTAGCTGGGGGGGCTGCGGAAGGAAGGTATGTAGACTTATCCGCCGTAGCCTTGGATATCCACATATTCAGTTCATCTCCAAACAGGGCCTCACCTGTGAAAGGTAGGTTTTCCACGCCTTTCCTGGAATCCGCATCCGCAGTAGACTGACGTAGCCACAGGCCTCTGCGTGCTGACACTGCCAAGGCCGTGGTGTGTGCATGGAGCAAGCCTATATTTTTATGGCCTCCACCATTAAATTTGGAGAGTCCTGTATATACTGTAGGAGTAAATCTCCCCTCTGGGTAAGGAGTCTAACCCCTCAATTAGGTTACCTGACCATTTTGCAATGGCCCTAGTGATCCATGCACAATCTATAGTGGGGTAGTACGGATGGTGTAATGGTTAGCATTACTGCCTCACAGCAATGAGGTCATGGGTTCGACTTCCACCATGGCTCTAACTGTGTGTTTGTATATTCTCCCTGTACTTGCGTGGGTTTCCTCCGGGTACTCTGGTTTCCTCCCACAATCCAAAAATATACTGGTAGGTTAATTGGCTTCCAACAAATTAACCCTAGCGTGAATGTGTGTGCACATGTGGTAGGGAATATAGATTGTAAGCTCCACTGGGGCAGGGACTGATGTGAATGGCCAAATATTCTCTTTAAAGCGCTGCGGAATATGTGTGCGCTATATAAATAACTGGTAATAAATAAATAAATAGTGGGTCTTTGGGCGGGTGGTCTTCAGTATGCCGACTGTCGGGATCCTGGCGCACAGTATACCGGCGCCGGATTCCCGACAGCCGGCATACCGACACTTTTTCTCCCTCGTGGGGGTAGAATAAAATAGCGTGGCGCGCATAGCGCGCCACCGTGCCTGCAAGGGGCTCATTTGCGCTTGCCACGCTGTCGGTATGCCGGCAGTCGGGATCCCGGCGCCGGTATGCTGGTCGCTGGGAGCCCAGCCGCCGGCATACCATACTACACCCATTTATATAACTGAGGCCAGGGTACGCTTTTGTGGACAAATGGTAGGGGTCTGAGACGCTGGTATGAACACTGAATCTCTATTCATCAAGTCATCCACACTAGCGCACGCAGGGGGGGTTTCTGAGTACCTATAAACCCCCCCTGATAACCCTATCTACTGCTGCAGCGTGCCGATTCCCCCCTTCCCCCTCTGTGACAGGCGGAGTTGGCCAGGCACATGAGTGAGGATGCTTGGTTGGCTGGTGAGTGAGGAGCCGGCTGCGAGTCACCGAGCAACCCGTCAGAGCGGAGGAGTGTGGCGCTGAAAGAGCGGCTCCCCCCTCTCCTCAACATGCAGCTTATTAACATCAGCCGCCAAGCTCCTGGAGGAGAAGAGGAGGTGCAGGTTTGCAGGCCGAGTCTCCCTGGCAGCAGCTTCCGGCCCCGCTACAGCTTACTGTATATCATGCGCAGGAGTGAAGTATGAAGCGGTGGCATGGAAGGGGCTTCTGTATGACTCCGGATGATGTCCGGGGCGGCAGGTAATACTAACCTCTCCATTGCTACAGGTGCCTTCCTGGGTGTGGGAGGAGATAATCTGCAGTCAGTGTGTGTTCTGCAGTAGGAGTATGAGTGTGGGGGGTATGGGACAGTGTGAGTCTGTGTGTGTTAGTCTGTCTGCAGTCTACTGTAAGTGTGAAAGTGTGTGTGTGAGAGGGGGCAGTCTGTGTGTGTAATCTGCAGTCTGAGTGGGTGTGTGAGGGGGGGCTGATGGTGTGTGTAAATTTACAGTCTGACTGTGTGAGTGTGTTTCATATTGTGTGTGTGTGTATATGTAGTGCTGGGCTATTATTTCCAATATATATATATATATATATATATATATATATATAAAATAAGAATTTACTCACCGGTAATTCTATTTCTCGTAGTCCCTAGTGGATGCTGGGTACTCCGTAAGGACCATGGGGTATAGACGGGCTCCGCAGGAGACTGGGCACTCTTAAAAGAAAGATTAGCTACTATATCTGGTGTGCACTGGCTCCTCCCTCTATGCCCCTCCTCCAGACCTCAGTTAGGGAAACTGTGCCCGGAAGAGCTGACATTACTAGGAAAGGATTTGGAATCCAGGGTAAGACTCATACCAGCCACACCAATCACACCGTACAACTCGTGATAACTATACCCAGTTAACAGTATGAATAATAACTGAGCCTCTCTCAACAGATGGCTCATACAATAACCCTTTAGTTTTCTCTGACGTCCTAGTGGATGCTGGGTACTCCGTAAGGACCATGGGGATTATACCAAAGCTCCCAAACGGGCGGGAGAGTGCGGATGCCTCTGCAGCACCGAATGAGCAAACTCAAGGTCCTCCTCAGCCAGGGTATCAAACTTGTAGAATTTTGCAAAAGTGTTTGAACCCGACCAAGTAGCAGCTCGGCAAAGTTGTAAAGCCGAGACCCCTCGGGCAGCCGCCCAAGAAGAGCCCACCTTCCTCGTGGAATGGGCTTTTACTAATTTAGGATGCGGCAGTCCAGCCGCAGAATGTGCAAGCTGAATCGTGCTACAGATCCAGCGAGCAATAGTCTGCTTTGAAGCAGGAGCACCCAGCTTGTTGGGTGCATGCAGGATAAATAGCGAGTCAGTTTTTCTGACTCTAACCGTCCTGGAAACATAAAGTTTCAGGGCCCGGACTACGTCCAGCAACTTGGAATCCTCCAAGTCCCTAGTAGCCGCAGGCACCACAATAGGTTGGTTCAAATAAAACGATGATACCACCTTAGGGAGAAATTGGGGACGAGTCCTCCATTCTGCCCTTTCCATATGGAAGATCAGATATGGGCTTTTACACGACAAAGCCGCCAAAAGCATGACCACTTTCCACGTGAGATATTTTAGCTCCACGGTCTTAAGTGGCTCAAACCAGTGGGATTTTAGGAATCCAACACACGTTAAGATCCCAAGGTGCCACTGGAGGCACAAAAGGGGCTGAATATGCAGCACCCCTGTAACAACGTCCGAACTTCAGGCAGTGAAGCCAGTTCTTTTTGAGAGAAAAAGGGATAGGGCTGAAATCTTGGCCTTTATGGATCCTAATTTTAGGCCCATAGTCACTCCTGACTGTAGAAAGTGCAGGAATCGACCCCCCTGGAATTCCTCTGTAGGGCCTTCCCGGCCACACACCAAGCAACCTATTTTCGCCATATACAGTGAAAAAGTCTTGCTGTCACGTCTTTCCTAGCCTTTATCAGCGTAGGAATAACTACATCCGGAATGCCCTTTTCCGCTAGGATCCGGCGTTCAACCGCCATGCCGTCCAACGCAGCTGCGGTAAGTCTTGGATCAGACAGGGTCCCTGTTGCAACATGTCCTGACTGAGAGGTAGAGGCCATGGGTCCTCTGAGAGCATTTCTTGCAGTTCCGGGTACCGAGTCCTTCTTGGCCAATCCGGAGCAAAGAATATTGTTCACACTCCTCCGTTTATTACAATTCTCAGCCCTTGGGTCTGAGAGGAAGAGGAGGGAATATATAGACCGACTAGAACACCCACGGTGTTACTAGTGCGACTACAGCTATCGCCTGAGAGTCCCTTGACCCAGCGTAAAACCTTTTTTATCTTTTTATTGAGGTGGGACGCCATGTAGTCTACCTGAGGCAGTTTCCATCAATTTGCAAAACTGCGTGAAGACTTCCTGATGAAGTCACCACTTTCCCGGGTGGAGGTCGTGTCCACTCCCGGAATGAACACTGCTGACAGTGCGCTTACTTGATTCTCCGCCCAGCAAAGAATTCTGGTGGCTTCTACCCTCGCCACCCTGCTCCTTGTGCCGCCCTGGCGGTTTACATGAGCCCCTGCGGTCTGACTGGATCAGAACCGGTTGGTCGCGAAGCAGGAACTCCGCTTGACTTAGGGCGTTGTATATGGCCCTTAGTTCCAGGATATTGATGTGAAGGCAAGTCTGTTGGCTTGACCACAAACCTTGGAATTTACTTCCCTGTGCAACTGCCCCCCACCCTCGGAGGCTTGCATCCGTGGTCACCAGGACCCAGTCCTGAATGCCGAATCTGCGGCCCTCGAGAAGGTGAGCACTCCGCAGCCACCACAGGAGAGACACCCTGGCCCTGGGGGATAGGGGGATTAACCGATGCATCTGAAGATGTGATCCGGACCACTTGTCCAGTAAGTTCCATTGTCCTTGCATGGAACCAGCCGAAGGGGATGGCCTCGTATGATGCCATCATCCTTCCCAGGACTCGAGTGCAGTGATGCACTGACACCTGTTTTGGTTTTCAATGGATTCCTGACCAGTGTCATGAGCTCCTGAGCTCTCTCTATCGGGAGATAAACCCTCTTCTGGTCTGTGTCTAGGATCATGCCTAGGCGAGGCAGATGAGCTGTAGGAACCAACTGTGACTTCGGAATATATAGAATCCAGTCGTGTTGCCGTTTCACTTCCAGAGAAGGTGATACGCTGTCCAGCAACTGCTCTCTTGATCTCGCTTTTATGAGGAGATCATCCAAGTATGTGATAATAGTGACACCTTACTTCCGCAGGAGCACCATCATATCCGCCATTACCTTGGTGAAATTGGTAATGACAATCCTGTACCGCAATTCTGAGGTACGCCTGATGAGGTGGATAAATGGGGACACGAAGGTATGCATCCCTTATGTCCCGATTCATTTCAGGCTTGCAATGACCGCTCTTAGCGATTCCATCTTGAACCTGAACCTTTTCAGGTATATGTTCAGGGATTTTAATACAATATGGGTCTAACCGAACCGTCTGGTTTCGGGATTATAACATGGTCGAATAATAACACCCTCTTGTTGAAGGAGGGGACCCTTGACCACCACCTGTTGAAGATACAATTTACGAATTGCAGTTAACACTGGCTCTTTCTCTTGGGGGGAAGCCCGCCGGGTCCTCGGTGAGGGGGCATCTTCTCACAGTCCAGCCTGTATCCCTGCGATACAATTTCTATTGCCCAGGGATCTAACAGGGAGTGAACCCACTTGTGGCTGAACTTACGAAGGCGTGTCCCCACCGGGCCTAGCTCCGCCTGTAGAGCCCCAGCGACATGCGGTGGATTTTTGTAGAGGCCGGGGAGGACTTCTGTTCCTGGGGACTAGCTGTGTTGTACAGCTTCTTTCCTCTGCCCCCGGCTCTGACAAGAAAGGACGCACCTCAGACTTTCTTGTTTCTTTATTCGAAAAGCTGCATTTAATAATGTTGTGCTTTCCTAGGCTGTGCAGGAATATAAGGCAAAATATCAGAATCACCAGCTATAGCTGTGGAGACCAGGCCCGAGAACCTTTCTCCACACAATCCTCAGCCTTCCATATGCCTCTTAAGTCGGCATCATCTGTCCAATGTATATTCTACAGGACACAAGCAGACAAACAATTGGGCAGTTGCTCAATCATACCTGGAGATAATTATATATCAGGTGCTGGAAGGGGGAGGGGTCACAGACAAACAACAGACAGAGAGGAGGGGGGTGCAAATCCCAACCCCTAAATTCCCTTCCGCACACTGAAAATTACCTGTAACCATCCCTGAACCTATCTGGTAATAAAATTCAGAGAATTAGTCACAAATGTTTGCAAACACATGTTTAGCTGCTGGCCACGTCACGGCTTCTCCGATACAGCAGTCCTAACCTACATAATAGCAGTGCCCACATAGGGCCATGTAATTTGTCACAGTAGGCCTCATGATAAAGGCTATTACTAAAACACTTCCAGACAGAGAGCTAACTTACCCAGGAGCCACCCCCAGGATCTCCCATTGGCACTACAAGGAACAGCATGCCTTCCAAATGCTGCTCCCATTCAATGCCTCTTGCACACAAGCAGACAAACAATTGGGCAGTTGCTCAATCATACCTGGAGATAATTATATATCAGGTGCTGGAAGGGGGAGGGGTCACAGACAAACAACAGACAGAGAGGAGGGGGGTGCAAATCCCCACCCCTAAATTCCCTTCCGCACACTGAAAATTACCTGTAACCATCCCTGAACCTATCTGGTAATAAAATTCAGAGAATTAGTCACAAATGTTTGCAAACACATGTTTAGCTGCTGGCCACGTCACGGCTTCTCCGATACAGCAGTCCTAACCTACATAATAGCAGTGCCCACATAGGGCCATGTAATTTGTCACAGTAGGCCTCATGATAAAGGCTATTACTAAAACACTTCCAGACAGAGAGCTAACTTACCCAGGAGCCACCCCCAGGATCTCCCATTGGCATTACAAGGAACAGCATGCCTTCCAAATGCTGCTCCCATTCAATGCCTCTTGCACACAAGCAGACAAACAATTGGGCAGTTGCTCAATCATACCTGGAGATAATTATATATCAGGTGCTGGAAGGGGGAGGGGTCACAGACAAACAACAGACAGAGAGGAGGGGGGTGCAAATCCCCACCCCTAAATTCCCTTCCGCACACTGAAAATTACCTGTAACCATCCCTGAACCTATCTGGTAATAAAATTCAGAGAATTAGTCACAAATGTTTGCAAACACATGTTTAGCTGCTGGCCACGTCACGGCTTCTCCGATACAGCAGTCCTAACCTACATAATAGCAGTGCCCACATAGGGCCATGTAATTTGTCACAGTAGGCCTCATGATAAAGGCTATTACTAAAACACTTCCAGACAGAGAGCTAACTTACCCAGGAGCCACCCCCAGGATCTCCCATTGGCACTACAAGGAAGGCATGCTGTTCCTTGTAGTGCCAATGGGAGATCTTGGGGGTGGCTCCTGGGTAAGTTAGCTCTCTGTCTGGAAGTGTTTTAGTAATAGCCTTTATCATGAGGCCTACTGTGACAAGAAGTATCGGAGAAGCCGTGACGTGGCCAGCAGCTAAACATGTGTTTGCAAACATTTGTGACTAATTCTCTGAATTTTATTACCAGATAGGTTCAGGGATGGTTACAGGTAATTTTCAGTGTGCGGAAGGGAATTTAGGGGTGGGGATTTGCACCCCCCTCCTCTCTGTCTGTTGTTTGTCTGTGACCCCTCCCCCTTCCAGCACCTGATATATAATTATCTCCAGGTATGATTGAGCAACTGCCCAATTGTTTGTCTGCTTGTGTGCAAGAGGCATTGAATGGGAGCAGCATTTGGAAGGCATGCTGTTCCTTGTAGTGCCAATGGGAGATCCTGGGGGTGGCTCCTGGGTAAGTTAGCTCTCTGTCTGGAAGTGTTTTAGTAATAGCCTTTATCATGAGGCCTACTGTGACAAATTACATGGCCCTATGTGGGCACTGCTATTATGTAGGTTAGGACTGCTGTATCGGAGAAGCCGTGACGTGGCCAGCAGCTAAACATGTGTTTGCAAACATTTGTGACTAATTCTCTGAATTTTATTACCAGATAGGTTCAGGGATGGTTACAGGTAATTTTCAGTGTGCGGAAGGGAATTTAGGGGTGGGGATTTGCACCCCCCTCCTCTCTGTCTGTTGTTTGTCTGTGACCCCTCCCCCTTCCAGCACCTGATATATAATTATCTCCAGGTATGATTGAGCAACTGCCCAATTGTTTGTCTGCTTGTGTGCAAGAGGCATTGAATGGGAGCAGCATTTGGAAGGCATGCTGTTCCTTGTAGTGCCAATGGGAGATCCTGGGGGTGGCTCCTGGGTAAGTTAGCTCTCTGTCTGGAAGTGTTTTAGTAATAGCCTTTATCATAAGGCCTACTGTGACAAATTACATGGCCCTATGTGGGCACTGCTATTATGTAGGTTAGGACTGCTGTATCGGAGAAGCCGTGACGTGGCCAGCAGCTAAACATGTGTTTGCAAACATTTGTGACTAATTCTCTGAATTTTATTACCAGATAGGTTCAGGGATGGTTACAGGTAATTTTCAGTGTGCGGAAGGGAATTTAGGGGTGGGGATTTGCACCCCCCTCCTCTCTGTCTGTTGATATTCTACAGGACACGTCAAGCAGAAATCGACATAGCTTTTGTCTCTAGGACCCAGTATACTCATGTCCCTTTGGGCATGCTTTATAATTATATATCTATCACTTAAGACAGCATCTTAAAATATTTATATGCATACTAGGGTCTCAATCTCTGCTGATAAGGTACCTGTCCACGCTGCCACAGCGCTATAAACCCATGCCGACACAATCGCCGGTCTGGGTAGTATACTAGAATGTGCACACTATCTGCAGGATCCCTGAGAATAGCTAGTGCAAACAGGACACCCAAGGGGAAGATTCTCAACACATCCTGGCCCTAGTGGGGAAAGGATACAGCCTGAGAATTCTCTTGTGAGAAGCTGCCGTCTCTTGTCTGGAGATTCCCGCTCTTTTTCCTCATGAGAGGAGGGAAATTTACCTCAGCATTCTTCCCCTTAACATGTGTACTCTCGTGTCAGGGACAGATGAGTCATCAGTGATATGCAAATCATCTTTTATTCCAATAATCATATATTGAATATGTTTTAGCCCTCTTGGCTGTAACTTTGCATTATCGTAGTCGACAGTGGAGTTAAACTCCGTGTCGATACTTTGTTATTTTGGATAGTGAACATAGAGACTCTGAAGGACTCTGTGACATAGGGACAGACCAGGGTAGATTTCCTTTCTGTTCCCTAACCTTTTGTGCAATAATTTTACCTCAGCACTTACACATATCCAAACAGGTGTCGGCGTTGTCGACGGAGACACCCTCCCACACACATATCCGCTCTATCACCTCCTTAGAGGAGCCTTTTACCTCAGACATGTCGACACACCCGTACCGACACACCACACACACAGGGGAGGCTCTATTTGAAGACAGTTCCCCCACAAGGCCCTTTGGAGAGACAGAGAGAGAGTATGCCAGCACACACCACAGCGCTATATAATACAGGGATGTACACTATACTGAGTGATTTTTCCCCTATAGCAGTTTATATACACAGTTTTGCGCCTAAATTTATGTGCCCCCCCCCTCTCTTTTTTACCCTTTGTGTACCAGGATACTGCAGGGGAGAGCCTGGGGAGCTTCCTTCCAGCTGAGCTGTGAAGAGAAAATGGCGCCGGTGTGCTGAGGAAGAAGGCCCGGCCCCCTCAGCGGCGGGCTTCTGTCCTTTTATGTACTTTAATGGCGGGGGTTAATGCACATATACAGTTTATCAGACTGTATTATGTGCTTTTCGCCAAGTAAGGTAATCTAATTGCTGCCCAGGGCGCCCCCCCAGCGCCCTGCACCCATCAGTGACCGGAGTGTGTGGTGTGCTAAGGGAGCAATGGCGCACAGCTGCAGTGCTGTGTGCTACCTTAATGAAGACCGGAGTCTTCAGCCGCCGATTTTCAACTTCTCTTCGTTCTTCTGGCTCTGCAAGGGGGACGGCGGCGCGGCTCCAGGACCGGACGACCGAGGACTGGGCCTGTGTTCGATCCCTCTGGAGCTAATGGTGTCCAGTAGCCTTAGAAGCCCAAGCTAGCTGCAAGCAGGTAGGTTCGCTTCTCTCCCCTCAGTCCCACGTAGCAGTGAGTCTGTTGCCAGCAGATCTCACTGAAAATAAAAAACCTAACAAATACTTTATTTTCTAGGAAGCTCAGGAGAGCCCCTAGGGTGCATCCAGCTCTGGCCGGGCACAGATACCAACTGAGGTCTGGAGGAGGGGCATAGAGGGAGGAGCCAGTGCACACCAGATATAGTACCTAATCTTTCTTTTAAGAGTGCCTAGTCTCCTGCGGAGCCCGTCTATACCCCATGGTCCTTACGGAGTACCCAGCATCCACTAGGACGTCAGAGAAATATATATATACATATATATATATATATATATATATATATTGGAAAAAATAGCCCGGCACTTGTTGGGATACCTTATTTACTGTACTTGCTGCGGTGCCTTCCTATAGCATGCTTTGCCAAATACTATGTTGGATATAAGGCGGCACTCAGCAGGCTTGTTATTTTGCGGATCGCAATAAAGGACAACGTTTTATAAAGATAACAAGCCTGCTGATGAGTGCCGCCTTATTTCCAACATTGTATACACACACACACACACACACACACACACGTGCGTGGAAACCCCCCCTCACAAATCCTGCGTTTGCCCCTGATCCACAGACTGTCTTAAGTATTGCGTCTCTTTCTCTTTATGGTATAATTTGTGAAATATTTGAGATCATCCCTTTTAATGAATCCAACCATGGTGGTTCGGACCCACTAGCCTGAGAATGTGTACTATCCTGAGTACACTGTAGTGATCCCCCTGGGGAAGAAAAACACTCTGCCGTGCATGAGAAACACTCCTTTGACATTGTAAAATGTGAAAGAACACACCCACTCAGGAGAAAGGTTAAAAGCACAGTTAACCCACACAGAGCCCACTAGGGAGGCACAGAGTATGATGGAGCCAGCCACACCGCACCCTTATAGCTAATGCCGAGCTTAGCTGGGTTCACAAACTAAGTACCCTTAATAGGGCTTAGTATTCTAATATTGCTCCCCCTCCTTGCTATGACCCCATGGTACCGCTGAGGTAATCTGGAGTCCTTGTGGAGGAGCTGCGCTTCACTGCCAGTCTGTCTGTGTAAGTTGCAGAAGGAAAATGATGCTGGTGAGCTGCTGGATCCGCTCATAGTGAAGCCCCGCCCCCTCAATGGCGCACGTCTTTCCGTTTTTTTTTATAAACAGAAAATAAATGCAGAAAACTCTTCAGGAGCTTCCCTAGGCGTGACCTGCTCCTCCAGGCACATTTTCTAAACTGAGTCTGGTAGGAGGGGCATAGAGGGAGGAGCCAGCGCAGACTATTGATTTCTTAAAGTGCCCAAGGCTTCTAGTAGACCCGTCTATACCCCATGGTACTAAATGGAACCCAGTATCCTCTAGGACGTAAGAGAAAGACGGATTTCAAAAACGTGGGAATACACAGTGTGATCATAACACTATATTCACTGTACACTATATATAACACTACATCTACACGCTGCAGGTAAAGTTGTATGAGGGTGTGATTTTATTTATACCACAATATATTTTTTTTTCTGACGCAGCATGCACCCGTCTGCTCTTACAGTATATATGGGTTCTACAGGAATCAGGACCTGAAGATTATAGGACAATAGGACCTGATGTTTTCAATTCATATTTTAGGGGGTTTATATTGGTAATAGCCCTAACAGTGGACTGTAAATATCAGTCAGTGATGGTCAACAATACAGCCACCCATTACGATGATCTCCTTTACAGTAAACTCCTATTGCAATAATTTTACGCTGGTTATGCATTCTACAATTATTATAGCCGTGACTAAGAGATCCGGTCATGATCCCGACGCCAGTATCCCAAATGAGATCACACTGCCGACGCCGGCATCCCAGCAGCTGGGATCCCGATCGTGTGACTGCCGGGTCACCGGAGAGGTAAGTCTCTGGGAGGGGAGGGGGTGGGTGGGGTTTAGGCTGCTGGGAGGGGAAGGGTTAGGCTGCATTAGTTTTAGGCTGCAATAAGTGAGGGTTAGGGGGTGAGAGATTCGGGTTCACTACGGCTGGCCGGCGGTCGGGCTCCCGGCGCCCAGCATACCGGCGCCGGGAGCCCGACCGCCGGCTGACCGACAGTGTGGCGAGCGCAAATGAGCCCCTTGCGGGCTCGCTGCGCTCGCCACGCTACGCGCGCCACACTATTTTATTCTCCCTCTATGGGGGTCGTGGACCCCCACAAGGGAAAATAAGTGTCGGTATGCCGGCGGTCGGGCTCCCGGCGCCGGTATACTGAGCGCCGGGAGCCCGACCGCCGGTATACAGAAGACCACCCGAGAGATTCTAAATGGCAGGATGCCGCTGTCGGTATTCTGACTGCCGGCATTAAGCCCCAACCCGTGACTGTTAACTACTATGACTTAAACAGTGTGTACTAGTACCAGTGCTGTCATAGTGCACTATACAGCAGTGTTAGTGTTGTGTCACAGTGTATAATAGTGTCAGTGCTGTGTCACAGTGTCCTATAGTGTCCGTGCTGCGTCACAGTGTCCTATAGTGTCCGTGCTGCGTCACAGTGTCCTATAGTGTCAGTGCTGCGTCACAGTGTCCTATAGTGTCAGTGCTGCGTCACAGTGTCCTATAGTGCCAGTGCTGCTTCACAGCATCCTATATTGTCAATGCTGTGTCACATTGTCCTGTAGTGTCAGTGCTGCGTCACAGTGTCCTATAGTGTCAGTGCTGCGTCACAGTGTCCTATAGTGCCAGTGCTGCGTCACAGTGTCCTATAGTGCCAGTGCTGCTTCACAGTGTCCTATAGTGCCCGTGCTGCTTCACAGCATCCTATATTGTCAATGCTGTGTCACATTGTCCTGTAGTGTCCGTGCTGCGTCACAGTGTCCTATAGTGTCCGTGCTGCGTCACAGTGTCCTATAGTGTCAGTGCTGCGTCACAGTGTCCTATAGTGTCCGTGCTGCGTCACAGTGTCCTATAGTGTCCGTGCTGCGTCACAGTGTCCTATAGTGTCAGTGCTGCGTCACAGTGTCCTATAGTGCCAGTGCTGCTTCACAGTGTCCTATAGTGCCCGTGCTGCGTCACAGTGTCCTATAGTGTCCGTGCTGCGTCACAGTGTCCTATAGTGCCAGTGCTGCTTCACAGTGTCCTATAGTGCCCGTGCTGCTTCACAGCATCCTATATTGTCAATGCTGTGTCACATTGTCCTGTAGTGTCCGTGCTGCGTCACAGTGTCCTATAGTGTCCGTGCTGCGTCACAGTGTCCTATAGTGTCAGTGCTGCGTCACAGTGTCCTATAGTGTCCGTGCTGCGTCACAGTGTCCTATAGTGTCCGTGCTGCGTCACAGTGTCCTATAGTGTCCGTGCTGCGTCACAGTGTCCTATAGTGCCAGTGCTGCTTCACAGTGTCCTATAGTGCCCGTGCTGCTTCACAGCATCCTATATTGTCAATGCTGTGTCACATTGTCCTGTAGTGTCCGTGCTGCGTCACAGTGTCCTATAGTGTCCGTGCTGCGTCACAGTGTCCTATAGTGTCAGTGCTGCGTCACAGTGTCCTATAGTGCCCGTGCTGCTTCACAGCATCCTATATTGTCAATGCTGTGTCACATTGTCCTGTAGTGTCAGTGCTGCGTCACAGTGTCCTATAGTGCACATGCTTTGTCACAACATCCTATAGTGCTTGTGCTGTGTCACAGCGTCCTATAGTGTCAGTGCTGTGTCACAGCATCCTATAGTGTCAGTGCTGTGTCACAGTGTCCTATAGTGTCAGTGCTGTGTCACAGTGTCCTATAGTGTCCGTGCTGCGTCACAGTGTCCTATAGTGTCCGTGCTGCGTCACAGTGTCCTATAGTGTCAGTGCTGCGTCACAGTGTCCTATAGTGCCCGTGCTGCGTCACAGTGTCCTATAGTGCACATGCTTTGTCACAACATCCTATAGTGCTTGTGCTGTGTCACAGCGTCCTATAGTGTCAGTGCTGTGTCACAGCGTCCTATAGTGTTAGTGCTGTTTCACAGTGTCCTATACTGTCCGTTGTGCGTCACAGTGTCCTGTAGTGTCAGTACTGCGTCCTATTGTGTCAGTGCTGCATCGCAGTGTCCTGTAGTGCCAGTGCTGTGTCACAGTGTCCTATAGTGTCAGTACTGCGTCCTATAGTGTCAGTGCTGCGTCACAGTGTCCTATAGTGCCAGTGCTGCTTCACAGTGTCCTATAGTGCCCGTGCTGCTTCACAGCATCCTATATTGTCAATGCTGTGTCACATTGTCCTGTAGTGTCCGTGCTGCGTCACAGTGTCCTATAGTGTCCGTGCTGCGTCACAGTGTCCTATAGTGTCAGTGCTGCGTCACAGTGTCCTATAGTGTCCGTGCTGCGTCACAGTGTCCTATAGTGTCCGTGCTGCGTCACAGTGTCCTATAGTGTCAGTGCTGCGTCACAGTGTCCTATAGTGCCAGTGCTGCTTCACAGTGTCCTATAGTGCCCGTGCTGCGTCACAGTGTCCTATAGTGTCCGTGCTGCGTCACAGTGTCCTATAGTGCCAGTGCTGCTTCACAGTGTCCTATAGTGCCCGTGCTGCTTCACAGCATCCTATATTGTCAATGCTGTGTCACATTGTCCTGTAGTGTCCGTGCTGCGTCACAGTGTCCTATAGTGTCCGTGCTGCGTCACAGTGTCCTATAGTGTCAGTGCTGCGTCACAGTGTCCTATAGTGTCCGTGCTGCGTCACAGTGTCCTATAGTGTCCGTGCTGCGTCACAGTGTCCTATAGTGTCCGTGCTGCGTCACAGTGTCCTATAGTGCCAGTGCTGCTTCACAGTGTCCTATAGTGCCCGTGCTGCTTCACAGCATCCTATATTGTCAATGCTGTGTCACATTGTCCTGTAGTGTCCGTGCTGCGTCACAGTGTCCTATAGTGTCCGTGCTGCGTCACAGTGTCCTATAGTGTCAGTGCTGCGTCACAGTGTCCTATAGTGCCCGTGCTGCTTCACAGCATCCTATATTGTCAATGCTGTGTCACATTGTCCTGTAGTGTCAGTGCTGCGTCACAGTGTCCTATAGTGCACATGCTTTGTCACAACATCCTATAGTGCTTGTGCTGTGTCACAGCGTCCTATAGTGTCAGTGCTGTGTCACAGCATCCTATAGTGTCAGTGCTGTGTCACAGTGTCCTATAGTGTCAGTGCTGTGTCACAGTGTCCTATAGTGTCCGTGCTGCGTCACAGTGTCCTATAGTGTCCGTGCTGCGTCACAGTGTCCTATAGTGTCAGTGCTGCGTCACAGTGTCCTATAGTGCCCGTGCTGCGTCACAGTGTCCTATAGTGCACATGCTTTGTCACAACATCCTATAGTGCTTGTGCTGTGTCACAGCGTCCTATAGTGTCAGTGCTGTGTCACAGCGTCCTATAGTGTTAGTGCTGTTTCACAGTGTCCTATACTGTCCGTTGTGCGTCACAGTGTCCTGTAGTGTCAGTACTGCGTCCTATTGTGTCAGTGCTGCGTCACATTGTCCAGTAGTGCCAGTGCTGTGTCACAGTGTCCTATAGTGTCAGTACTGCGTCCTATAGTGTCAGTGCTGCGTCACATTGTCCAGTAGTGTCCATGCTGCGTCACAGTGTCCTATAATGTCAGTGCTGCGTCAGAGTGTCCTATAGTGTCCGTGCTGCGTCACAGAGTCCTATAGTGCATATTATTTATTAATTAACAGTTTCTAATATAGCGCAGCAAATTTTGTTGCGCTTTACAATTTGAAATAACAATAACAAACTGGGTGATAACAGTCATAGAGGTAGGAAGGCCCTGATCGTAAGCTTACAATCTATAGGGAAATAGCACCTTTCCTTGTGTACATATGCCTATCTATTGCATAGAATTAGAAGACGTGAGGATATGTGTGGACTGTACAGAGTGGATGCAATTTGATAGGAAGGTTTATGAAAGTTATGTGGGCGGTTCTGGAATTTGATATGCTTGCCTAAAGAGGTGAGTTTTCAGGGAACGCTTGAAGGTTTGGAGACTAGAGGAGAGTCTTATTGTGCATGGTAGGGCATTCCACAGAGTGGGTGCAGCCCGATGAAAGTCCTGCAGTCGTGAGTGGAAGTGAGTAATGAGTGTGGATGAGAGATGCAGGTCTTGTGAAGAGCGAAGAGGTCGGGTTGGGAGATATTTTGTGATAAGCAAAGTGATGTTCGTTGGTGTAGTTTGGTTAATGGCCTTGTGTGTGAGTAAAAGTATTTTATATTGAATGCGGTAGAGTACAGGTAACCAATGGAGGGACTGACAGAGTGGATCTGCAGACGATGAACGTCTAGCGAGGAAGATTAGCCTTGCCGCTGCATTCAGAATGGATTGTAGTGGTGAGAGTCTCGTTTTGGGAAGACCAGTTAGGAGACTATTGCAATAATCAATGCGGGAGATAATGAGAGCGTGGATTAGAGTTTTAGCAGTGTTTTGTGTAAGGTATGGTCGTATTTTGAATATGTTTTTTAGATGCATGTAACATGATCTTGAGACAGATTGAATGTGGGGAACAAAGGACAGTTCAGAGTCAAGGATGACACCTAGGCAGCGAGCTTGTGGGGTAGGGTAGATAGTCGAGTTTTCAACAGTGATAGAGATATCAGGTTGGTACCTACTATTGGCCGGTGGAAATATAATTAACTCTGTCTTTGAAATATTCAGTTTGAGGTGGCGAGATGTCATCCAGGATGAAATGGCAGAAAGGCATTCAGTGACACGGTCCAGTACAGATAGGGACAAGTCAGAGGAGGATAGGTAGATTTGAGTATCATCTGCATACAGATGATACTGAAAACCAAAAGAGATGATTAGTTTACCAAGAGATGAGGTATAGACAGTGGTGCAAGTAGAAAAAATGTCTTACTGGGTGTGGCCAAATGCCACATGGGGCATGGCCAATGAAAATGGGGGCGTGGTACACATATGGGGGGAGGGGCAGATACACGTATGACCCCAATAATGCCAGATACACGTTGCCCCACAGTGCCAGATATACATTGCCCCACAGTGCCAGATACACATTGCCCCACAGTGCCAGATACACATTGCCCCACAGTGCCAGATACACATTGCCCCACAGTGCCAGATACAGAAATGCCCCCAGAGTGCCAGATATACATTGCCTCACAGTGTCAGATACACATTGCCCCACAGTGCCAAATACACAAATGCCCCCACTGTGTCAGATATACATTGCCCCCCGTGCCAGATACAGAAATGCCCCTACAGTGCCAGATATGCCCCCAGTGCCAGATATCCCCCAGTGCCAGGTATACATGCCCCCCCTGTGCCAGATATCCCCCAGTGCCAGGTATATATGCCCCCCTGTGCCAGATATCCCCCAGTGCCAGGTATATATGCCCCCCTGTGCCAGATATCCCCCAGTGCCAGGTATACATGCCCCCCCAGTGCCAGATATCCCCCAGTGCCAGGTATATATGCCCCCCTGTGCCAGATATCCCCCAGTGCCAGGTATAAATGCCCCCCTGTGCCAGATATCCCCCAGTGCCAGGTATATATGCCCCCCTGTGCCAGATATGCCCCCAGTGCCAGAAATCCCCCAGTGCCAGGTATACATGCCCCCCCAGTGCCAGATAATCCCCAGTGCCAGGTATACATGCCCCCCCTGTGCCAGATATCCCCCAGTGCCAGGTATATATGCCCCCCTGTGCCAGATATGCCCCCAGTGCCAGATATCCCCCAGTGCCAGGTATACATGCCCCCCCAGTGCCAGATATCCCCCAGTGCCAGATAGAAATGCCCCCCCCCCCAGTGCCAGATATCCCCCAGTGCCAGGTATAACATGCCCCCCCTTCCCTGCTCACCGCTGCCCGCTGCCGTCCTGTCTGGCATGTGAGGGAAGCAGAGCGCAGCCTGCGCCTCTCCTTCCCCTCAGTCTCCGGCGGGTGTCTCACAGTTTAATTCAGCGCCGATCCGTGAGCCAATCAGAGCTCGCGGTGCGAGCTCTGATTGGCTCACGGATCGGCGCTGAATTAAACTATGACACCCGCCGGAGACTGAGGGGAAGGAGAGGCGCAGGCTGCGCTCTGCTTCCCTCACATCAGCGGCGGTGCGGCGGGGACGGCGGGTGCGGCGTGGAGCAGCAGAGGGAGGGAGGGAAGAGGAGCGGCGGCCCGTCGGTGTGGGTACGGCGTACCCACGGCTAAATTCTTACGGGTACGCCGTACCCACCCGTACCCGCCCACTTGCACCACTGGATAGAGAAAAGCAGAGGACCCAAGACTGAGCCTTGCGGTACTTCAACTGAAAGAGGTAGCGAAGAGGAGGTAGATTCAGAGAAGCGAACACTGAAGGAGCGATTAGATAGGTAGGATAGGAACCAAGAAAGGGCTGTGTCTTTAAGACCTAGGGATTGTAATGTCTGTATGAGAAGAGAGTGGTCTACAGTGTCAAATGCAGCAGATAGATCTAGAAGAATAAGTAGTGAGTAGTGGCCTTTAGACTTCGTAGTGACCAAATCATTAACCACTTTAGTCAGTGCTGTCTCTGTGGAATGTTGGGAACGGAAGCCTGACTGAAGTGGGTCCAACAAAGTGTATGAGTTAAGAAAGTGTGTGAGTCGAGAGTAGGCAAGTCTCTCAAGTAGCTTAGAGAGACAAGGGAGCTGAGAGATAGGGCGGTAGTTTGAGAGAGCATTAGGGTCAGAATTTAGTTTTTTTTAAAATGAGAGTAATCACTGCATGCTTGAAGAGTGAAGGAAAAATAAGAATTTACTTACCGATAATTCTATTTCTCGGAGTCCGTAGTGGATGCTGGGGTTCCTGAAAGGACCATGGGGAATAGCGGCTCCGCAGGAGACAGGGCACAAAAGTAAAGCTTTAGGATCAGGTGGTGTGCACTGGCTCCTCCCCCTATGACCCTCCTCCAAGCCTCAGTTAGGTACTGTGCCCGGACGAGCGTACACAATAAGGAAGGATTTTGAATCCCGGGTAAGACTCATACCAGCCACACCAATCACACTGTACAACCTGTGATCTGAACCCAGTTAACAGTATGATAACAGCGGAGCCTCTGAAAAGATGGCTCACAACAATAATAACCCGATTTTTGTAACTATGTACAAGTAATGCAGATAATCCGCACTTGGGATGGGCGCCCAGCATCCACTACGGACTCCGAGAAATAGAATTATCGGTAAGTAAATTCTTATTTTCTCTATCGTCCTAGTGGATGCTGGGGTTCCTGAAAGGACCATGGGGATTATACCAAAGCTCCCAAACGGGCGGGAGAGTGCGGATGACTCTGCAGCACCGAATGAGAGAACTCCAGGTCCTCCTTAACCAGGGTATCAAATTTGTAGGATTTTACAAACGTGTTTGCCCCTGACTAAATAGCCGCTCGGCAAAGTTGTAAAGCCGAGACCCCTCGGGCAGCCGCCCAAGATGAGCCCACCTTCCTTGTGGAATGGGCATTTACATATTTTGGCTGTGGCAGGCCTGCCACAGAATGTGCAAGCTGAATTGTATTACACATCCAACTAGCAATAGTCTGCTTAGAAGCAAGAGCACCCAGTTTGTTGGGTGCATACAGGATAACAGCAAATCAGTTTTCCTGACTCCAGCCGTCCTGGAACCTATACTTTCAGGGCCCTGACAACATCCAGCAACTTGGAGTCCTCCAAGTCCCTAGTAGGCGCAAGGCACCACAATAAGCTGGTTCAGGT
The DNA here is from genome assembly GCF_028390025.1 of Pseudophryne corroboree. NCBI lineage: Eukaryota > Metazoa > Chordata > Amphibia > Anura > Myobatrachidae > Pseudophryne > Pseudophryne corroboree. Next base: position 449,893,807 of record NC_086450.1, on the reverse strand, counting down.
GAAACACTGACACCACCTTAGGGAGAGAACTGGGGACGAGTCCGCAGCTCTGCCCTGTCCGAATGGACAAACAGATATGGGCTTTTTTGAGAAAAAACCCACCAATTTGACACTCGCCTGGCCCAGGCCAGGGCCAAGAGCATGGTCACTTTTCATGTGAGATGCTTCAAATCCACAGATTTGACTGGTTTTAAACCAATGTGATTTGAGGAATCCCAGAACTACGTTAAGATCCCACAGTGCCACTGGAGGCACAAAAGGGGGTTGTATATGCAATACTCCCTTGACAAACTTCTGGACTTCAGGAACTGAAGCCAATTCTTTCTGGAAGAAAATCGACAGGGCCGAAATTTGAACCTTAATGGGCCCCAATTTGAGGCCCATAGACACTCCTGTTTGCAGGAAATGCAGGAATCGACCGAGTTGAAATTTCTTCGTGGGGCCTTCCTGGCCTCACACCACGCAACATATTTTCGCCACATGTGGTGATAATGTTGTGCGGTCACCTCCTTCCTGGCTTTGACCAGGGTAGGAATGACCTCTTCCGGAATGCCTTTTTCCCTTAGGATCCGGCGTTCCACCGCCATGCCGTCAAACGCAGCTGCGGTAAGTCTTGGAACAGACATGGTACTTGCTGAAGCAAGTCCCTTCTTAGCGGCAGAGGCCATAAGTCCTCTGTGAGCATCTCTTGAAGTTCCGGGTACCAAGTCCTTCTTGGCCAATCCGGAGCCATGAGTATAGTTCTTACTCCTCTACGTCTTATAATTCTCAGTACCTTAGGTATGAGAAGCAGAGGAGGGAACACATACACCGACTGGTACACCCACGGTGTTACCAGAACGTCCACAGCTATTGCCTGAGGGTCTCTTGACCTGGCGCAATACCTGTCCCGTTTTTTGTTCAGACGGGACGCCATCATGTCCACCTTTGGTATTTCCCAACGGTTCACAATCATGTGGAAAAACTTCCCGATGAAGTTTCCACTCTCCCGGGTGGAGGTCGTGCCTGCTGAGGAAGTCTGCTTCCCAGTTTCCACTCCCGGAATGAAACACTGCTGACAGTGCTATCACATGATTTTCCGCCCAGCGAAAAGTCCTTGCAGTTTTTGCCATTGCCCTCCTGCTTCTTGTGCCGCCCTGTCTGTTTACGTGGGCGACTGCCGTGATGTTTTTCCCACTGGATCAATACCGGCTGACCTTGAAGCAGAGGTCTTGCTAAGCTTAGAGCATTATAAATTTACCCTTAGCTCCAGTATATTTATGTGGAGAAAAGTCTCCAGACTTGATCACACTCCCTGGAAATTTTTTCCTTGTGTGACTGCTCCCCAGCCTCTCGGGCTGGCCTCCGTGGTCACCAGCATCCAATCCTGAATGCCGAATCTGCGGCCCTCTAGAAGATGAGCACTCTGTAACCACCACAGGAGAGACACCCTTGTCCTTGGATATAGGGTTATCCGCTGATGCATCTGAAGATGCGATCCGGACCATTTGTCCAGCAGATCCCACTGAAAAGTTCTTGCGTGAAATCTGCCGAATGGAATTGCTTCGTAGGAAGCCACCATTTTTACCAGGACCCTTGTGCAATGATGCACTGACACTTTTCCTGGTTTTAGGAGGTTCTTGACTAGCTCGGATAACTCCCTGGCTTTCTCTTCCGGGAGAAACACCTTTTTCTGGACTGTGTCCAGAATCATCCCTAGGCACAGCAGACGTGTCGTCAGGATCAGCTGCGATTTTGGAATATTTAGAATCCATCCGTGCTGTTGTAGCAGTATCCGAGATAGTGCTACTCCGACCTCCAACTGTTCCCTGGACTTTGCCCTTATCAGGAGATCGTCCAAGTAAGGGGTAATTAAGACGCCTTTTCTTCGAAGAAGAATCATCATTTCGGCCATTACCTTGGTAAAGACCCGGGGTGCCGTGGACAATCCAAACGGCAGCGTCTGAAACTGACAGTGACAGTTCTATACCACGAACCTGAGGTACCCTTAGTGAGAAGGGCAAATTTGGGACATGGAGGTAAGCATCCCTGATGTCCCGGGACACTATATAGTCCCCTTCTTCCTGGTTCGTTATCACTGCTCTGAGTGACTCCATCTTGATTTGAACCTTTGTAAGTGTTCAAATTTTTTTAGATTTAGAATAGGTCTCACCTAGCCTTCTGGCTTCAGTACCACAATATAGTGTGGAATAATACCCCTTTCCTTGTTGTAGGAGGGGTAATTTGATTATCACCTGCTGGGAATACAGCTTGTGAATTTTTTTTTTTTTCCATACTGCCTCCTTGTCGGAGGGATACCTTGGTAAAGCAGACTTCAGGAGCCTGCGAGGGGGAAACGTTTCGACATTCCAATCTGTACCCCTGGGATACTACTTGTAGGATCCAGGGGTCCTGTACGGTCCCAGCGTCATGCTGAGAGCTTGGCAGAAGCGGTGGAAGGCTTCTGTTCCTGGGAATGGGCTGCCTGCTGCAGTCTTCTTCCCTTTCCTCTATCCCTGGGCAAATATGACTCTTATAGGGACGAAAGGACTGAGGCTGAAAAGACGGTGTCTTTTTCTGCAGAGATGTGACTTAGGGTAAAAACGGTGGATTTTCCAGCAGTTGCCGTGGCCACCAGGTCCGATCCCAAATAACTCCTCTTCCTTTATACGGCAATACACCTTTGTGCCGTTTGGAATCTGCATCACCTGACCACTGTCGTGTCCATAAACATCTTCTGGCAGATATGGACATCGCACTTACTCTTGATGCCAGAGTGCAAATATCCCTCTGTGCATCTCGCATATATAGAAATGCATCCTTTAAATGCTCTATAGTCAATAAAATACTGTCCCTGTCAAGGGTATCAATATTTTTAGTCAGGGAATCCGACCAAGCCACCCCAGCTCTGCACATCCAGGCTGAGGCGATCGCTGGTCGCAGTATAACACCAGTATGTGTGTATATACTTTTATATGATATTTTCCAGCCTCCTGTCAGCTGGCTCCTTGAGGACGGCCCTATCTATAGACGGTACCGCCACTTGTTTTGATAAGCGTGTGAGCGCCTTATCCACCCTAAGGGGTGTTTCCCAACGCGCCCTAACTTCTGGCGGGAAAGGGTATACCGCCAATAATTTTCTATCGGGGGGAACCCACGCATCATCACACACTTCATTTAATTTATCTGATTCAGGAAAAACTACAGGTAGTTTTTTCACATCCCACATAATACCCTCTTTTGTGGTACTTGTAGTATCAGAAATATGTAACACCTCCTTCATTGCCCTTAACGTGTGGCCCTAATAAGGAATACGTTTGTTTATTCACCGTCGACACTGGATTCAGTGTCCGTGTCTGTGTCGACCGACTAAGGTAAACGGGCGTTTTAAAACCCCTGACGGTGTTTTTGAGACGTCTGGACCGGTACTAATTGTTTGTCGGCCGTCTCATGTCGTCAACCGACCTTGCAGCGTGTTGACATTATCACGTAATTCCCTAAATAAGCCATCCATTCCGGTGTCGACTCCCTAGAGAGTGACATCACCATTACAGGCAATTGCTCCGCCTCCTCACCAACATCGTCCTCATACATGTCGACACACACGTACCGACACACAGCACACACACAGGGAATGCTCTGATAGAGGACAGGACCCACTAGCCCTTTGGAGAGACAGAGGGAGAGTTTGCCAGCACACACCAAAAAACGCTATAATTATATAGGGACAACCTTATATAAGTGTTTTCCCTTATAGCATCTTTTTATATATTTCTAACGCCAAATTAGTGCCCCCCCTCTCTGTTTTAACCCTGTTTCTGTAGTGCAGTGCAGGGGAGAGCCTGGGAGCCTTCCCTCCAGCCTTTCTGTGAGGGAAAATGGCGCTGTGTGCTGAGGAGATAGGCCCCGCCCCTTTTTCGGCGGGCTCGTCTCCCGCTCTTCAACGGATTCTGGCAGGGGTTAAATATCTCCATATAGCCCCCGGAGGCTATATGTGAGGTATTTTTTGCCAAAAAATAGGTTTGCATTGCCTCCCAGGGCGCCCCCCTCCCAGCGCCCTGCACCCTCAGTGACTGCCGTGTGAAGTGTGCTGAGAGCAATGGCGCACAGCTGCAGTGCTGTGCGCTACCTTAAGAAGACTGAGGAGTCTTCTGCCGCCGATTCTGGACCTTCTTCTCTTTTCAGCATCTGCAAGGGGGCCGGCGGCGAGGCTCCGGTGACCATCCAGGCTGTACCTGTGATCGTCCCTCTGGAGCTAATGTCCAGTAGCCAAAGAAGCCAATCCATCCTGCACGCAGGTGAGTTCACTTCTTCTCCCCTAAGTCCCTCGTTGCAGTGATCCTGTTGCCAGCAGGACTCACTGTAAAATAAAAAACCTAAGCTAAACTTTTCTAAGCAGCTCTTTAGGAGAGCCACCTAGATTGCACCCTTCTCGGCCGGGCACAAAAATCTAACTGAGGCTTGGAGGAGGGTCATAGGGGGAGGAGCCAGTGCACACCACCTGATCCTAAAGCTTTACTTTTTGTGCCCTGTCTCCTGCGGAGCCGCTGTTCCCCATGGTCCTTTCAGGAACCCCAGCATCCACTAGGACGATAGAGAAAATACCAGTAGAGAGAGAGAGAGATTACAGATGTTAGTTAAGGTAGGGATGAGCACCAGAGACAGAGCTTTACTTATTTGTGAGGGTAAAGGATCAAGAGGAGAGGTAGTAGAGAAGCAGGATGAGAAGAGTGATGATACTTCATTTTCATTTGTGGGATCAAATGAAGAAAGAGTGCCAGAGGGTTCAGGTAAAGAACGGAGCAGGTCACTGGCTGCCGAAGAGCATACCATTTCATCTCGGATCTTATCAATCTTCTCCTTGAAGTAGGAAGCAAGATCCTGTGCCTTGATAGTGGCGGGTGGGGTAGGTGCGGGAGGATTCAGAAGTGATTTAAATGTATTAAAAAGTCATTTGGGGTTAGAGGCTTGAGCAGAGATAAGAGTTTGGAAATATGTTTGTTTGGCAGTGTCCAGGGCATTTTTATAAGAATGGTAGACAGTCTTATATGTGAGGAAGTCACTTGAAATACGAGATTTACGCCACTGACGTTCAAGTTTTCGTGTGAGTTTTTGTAGTTGTCTTGTTAATATGGAGTGCCATGGTTGACATCTAGGCCTACGTGGAGTGTAATGGGTAGCTGGAGCCACTTCATCAAGGGCTAGTTCCAGAGTCTCATTCAGGTGTGATACAGCCATCTCAGGAGAAGTGAATGCAGATATAGATGAAAGCAGTTGTTGGAGTGAAGTGGAAAGTTCTTGAAGATTAAGGGGTATATGCAATTAGCGGCGAATCGCGGCAAATTATCGCCGTTTTTAAATTCGACACAATTCGACCGTCCAATTTCGGCAAGTGGTTGCCGAAATTCACCATATTCAATGGAAAACGGATTCGACAGTCCCGTGGGCGAAAAACGGCCGATTTGACGGATTTTGCCGCGATTTAAAAAAAACGGGGAAAAAATGGGAAAAACCCGGAAAAAAATGGCGTGGGGTCCCCCCTCCAAAGCATAACCAGCCTCGGGCTCTTCGAGCTGGTCCTGGTTCTAAAAATCCGGGGGAAAATTGGACAGGGGATCCCCCGTATTTTTAAAACCAGCACCGGGCTCTGCGCCTGGTGCTGGTGCAAAAAATACGGGGGACAAAAAGAGTAGGGGTCCCCCGTATTTTATACACCAGCATCGGGCTCCACTAGCTGGACAGATAATGCCACAGCCGGGGGTCACTTTTATACAGTGCCCTGCGGCCGTGGCATTAAATATCCAACTAGTCACCCCTGGCCGGGGTACCCTGGGGGAGTGGGGACCCCTTCAATCAAGGGGTCCCCCCCCCCAGCCACCCAAGGGCCAGGGGTGAAGCCCGAGGCTGTCCCCCCCATCCAAGGGCTGCGGATGGGAGGCTGATAGCCTTGAGGAAAATGACATGAATATTGTTTTTCTCCGGAGGTACTACAAGTCCCAGCAAGCCTCCCCCGCAAGCTGGTACTTGGAGAACCACAAGTACCAGCATGCGGGAGAAAAACGGGCCCGCTGGTACCTGTAGTACTACAGGAAAAAAAATACCCAAATAAAAACAGGAGACACACACCGTGACAAGTACAACTTTATTACACACTGCCGACACACACATACTTACCTATGTTGACACGCCGACTGCCACGTCTCGACTCCGACGGTCCGGGGTACCTGTGAAAAAAAAAAACACTCACCTGATCCAGTGTCCAGAGATAAATCCACGTCCAGAGATAAAATCCTCGTACTTGGCAAAAAAAGAACACGAACACCCGACCACCGGACTGAAAGGGGTCCCATGTGCCCTTTCCCCGAATGCCGGGACACCACGTGACTCCTGTCACCGAGGTCCCTTCAGCCAATCAGGAAGTGCCACGTCGTAGCGCTCACCTGATTGGCAGACAGCGCATCGCACAGCTTCCTCCATTACTTTCAATGGTGGGAACTTTGCCGTCAGCGGCGGGGTTACCCGCGGTCAGCCGCTGACCGCGGGTGACCCCACCACTAACCGCAAAGTTCCCACGATTGAATATAATGGAGAGGCTTTGCGATGCGCTGTATATAGTCAAAATGTCAAGAAAATATCTCACCTTGTGTACACACCCTAAGGTTTCACTTGTTCAAGTTAAAAGTTCAGGTGCCTATTTATTGGTGTTGTTATGCTGTATGTTAGCTGTGCATGATAGAGCAAAGTGACAAACAGGTATGTACAATCACATGTAAATCACAATGTAAATGGTTTTATACAAAATTGGTTGCATTTTGTTCTTAGAGGTCATGAGGATTGTAGTTGTTAAAATATATACATACGCTGAAATGCATAGATGATTGGGAATGAAAGGAAGGGAGGATGTTTTTTTGTAATGTAGGTGGGATGTTTCCGTCTGTTTTCATCCTGGTAAGTCCTGGATAAGTCTATATTGTAATATTTTCTTAACCCTTTTAAACAACCCTTATAATACAACCCTGTTCAGCCAAGCATCTTTCCTTATGAATGTTAAGTATCCATGTGTGTCTAGTAATTGCAATCAAGGCCTAACATCCCACCCCCGTTTACAGAGCATGCCATAAAACTCAACTAAAACAAACACTAAGATAGCAGTTACCAACTATTTCAAAGCTGCAATAAAGTTTCATCCTCGAATACAATATAGCTTATAATATACAAATTGACAGTGTAGATTACCTAGTATAACAACAATATCACTGCTGCATATATATTCTGAGCAGATCCAAAATGCAAATGAGCGTAGATTACCTGCAGAGAAAGGAGAGCAATTGTCATATTGGTCCAGCACAGCCCTTCAGTATATGGCAAACATACAGCCACTATGTAGAAGTCCTAGGTAAGTCTATATTGTAATATTTTCTTAACCCTTTTAGACAACCCTTATAATAAAACCCTGTTCAGCCGGCTGTTGTTCAGCAAAGCATCTTTACGCCGCCCTGACACTATAGGACACTGTGACGCAGCACAGGCACTACAGGATGTTGTGACAAAGCATATGCATATGCTTCGTCACAACATCCTATAGTGCCTGTGCTGCGTCACAGTGTCCTATAGTGTCAGTGCCGCGTCCATTACTGTCAGTGCTGCGTCACATTGTCCTGTAGTGTCAGTGCTGTGTCACTTTGTCCTGAAGTGTCTGTGCTGTTTCACAGTGTCCTATAGTGTCAGTGCTGTTTCACAGTGTCCTATAGCGCCCGTGCTTTGTCACAACATCCTATAGTGCCAGTGCTGCGCCACAGGGTCCTATAGTGTCACAGTGTCCTATAGTGTCAGTGCTGCGTTACATTGTCCTGTAATGTCAGTGCTGCGTCACAGTGTCCTATAGTGCCCGTGCTTTGTCACAACGTCCTTTAATGCACATGGTTTGTCACAACATCCTATAGTGCACTGCTGCGTCACAGTGTCCTATAGTGTCCGTGCTGTGTCACAGAGTCCTATAGTGTCAGTGTCGCGTCCTATAGTGCACTGCTGCATCACTGTGTCCTATAGTATCTGTGCCAAATCCTATAGTGTCAGTGCTGTGTCACATTGTCCTGTAGTGTCCGTGCTACGTCATAGTGTCCTATAGTGTCAGTGCCGCATCCTATGGTGCACTGCTGCGTCACAGTGTCCTATAGTGTCCGTGCCGCAACCTATAGTGTCAGTGCTGCGTCACAGTAGCCTATAGTGTCAGTGTCGCATCCCATAGTGTCAGTACTGTGTCACATTGTCCTGTAGTCTCCATGCTGCATCACAGTGTCCTATAGTGTCCGTGCTACATCCTATAGTGCCCATGCTGCGTCAGAGTCCTATAGTGTCAGTGCTGTGTCACAGTGTCCTAGTGTCCTTGCTGCGTCACAGAGTCCTATAGTGTCAGTGCTTTGTCAGTGTCCTATAGTGCCCGTGCTGCGTCCTATAGTGCACCTCTGCGTCACAGTGTCCTGTAGTGTCAGTGCCGCATCCTATTATGTCAGTGCTGCGTCACATAGTCCTATAGTGTCAGTGCTCCGTCGCAGTGTCCTGTAGTGTCAGTGCTACGTCACAGTACCCTATAGTGTCAGTGCTGTGTCACAATGTCCTATAGTGTCCGTGCTGCGTCACATTGTCCTGTAGTGTCAGTGCTTCGTCACATTGTCCTGTAGTGTCGGTGTTGCGTCACAGTGTCCTATACTGTCCGTTGTGCGTCACAGTGTCCTATAGTTTCAGTGCCGCATCCTATGGTGTCAGTGCTGCATCACATTGTCCTGTAGTGTCAGTGCTGCATCACATTGTCCTGTAGTGTCAGTGCTGCGTCACATTGTCCTGTAGTGTCAGTGCTGCGTCACAGCGTCCTACTGTGCCTGTGTGGTATCACAGTGTTCTGTAGTGCCTGTTCTGCGTCACAGTGTCCTATACTGTCCATTGTGCGTCACAGTGTCCTATAGTGTCAGTGCTGCGTCACTGTGTCCTATAGTGCCCGTGCTGCATCCTATAGTGCACATCTGCGTCACAGTGTCCTATAGTGTCAGTGCCATGTTCATTAGTGTCAGTGCTGCATCACATTGTCCTGTAGTGTCAGTACTGCATCACATTGTCCTGAAGTGTCAGTGCTGCGTCCTATAGTGTCAGTGCTGTATCACATTGTCCTGTAGTGTCCATGCTGCGTCAGTGTCCTATAGTGTCAGTGCTACATCAGTGTCCTATAGTGTCCGTGCTGCATTACAGAGTCCTATAGTGTCAGTGCTGCATCACAGTGTCCTATAGTGTCAGTGCCGCGTCCATTACTGTAAGTGCTGCGTCACGTTGTCCTGTAGTGTCAGTTCTGCGTCACATTGTCCTGAAGTGTCAGTGCTGCGTCACAGTGTCCTATAGTGCCCATGCTTTGTCACAACGTCCTATAGTGCCCGTGCTACATCACAGCGTCTTAAAGTGTCAGTGCTGTGTCACAGCATTTTACAGTGTCAGTGCTGCGTCACATAGTCCTATAGTGTCAGTGCTGCATCACAGTATCCTATAGTGTCAGTGCTGTGTCACAATGTCCTATAGTGTCCGTGCTGCGTCACATTGTCCTGTAGTGTCCGTGCTGCGTCACAGTGTCCTATACTGTCCGTTATGCGTCACAGTGTCCTATAGTTTCAGTGCCGCGTCCTATGGTGTCAGTACTGCGTCACATTGTCCTGTAGTGTCAGTGCTGTGTCACAGCGTCCTACAGTGCCCGTGCTGCATCACAGTGTTCTGTAGTGCCCATTCTGCGTCACAGTGTTCTATACTGTCCGTTGTGCGTCACAGTGTCCTATAGTGTCAGTACTGTGTCAGTGTCCTGTAGTGTCAGTGCTGCGTCACATTGTCCTGTAGTGTCAGTGCTGCATCACATTGTCCTGAAGTGTCAGTGCTGCGTCCTATAGTGTCAGTGCTGTGTCACATTGTCCTGTAGTGTCCATTCTGCGTCACAGTGTCCTATAGTGCCTGTGCTGCATCACAGAGTCCTATAGTGTCAGTGCTGCATCACATTATCCTGTAGTGTCAGTGCTGCGTCACAGTGTCCTATAGTACCTGTGCATTGTCACAACGTCCTATAATGCCCATGCTGCGTCACATTGTCCTATAGTTTCAGTGCCGCGTCCTATGGTGTCAGTGATGCGTCACATTGTCCTGTTGTGTCAGTGCTGCGTCACATTGGGGGTCATTCCGACCCGTTCGCACGCAGCGGTTCTTCGCTGTGGTGCGAACGGGTCAGAAATGCGCATGGGCGGCGTCCGCAATGCGCACGGCAATGACCAGAAGAAAGAAGAAAGTGATCGCTGGCGCAATCGCAAGAACATTGACAGTGGGGAGGCGTTCCGGGGCGTCTACTCACCGTTTTCCGGGCGTGGAGATCCGAACGCAGGTGTGTCCAGGCGTTTGGAGGGCGGATGTCTGACGTCAGTCACGGGACTTTCGTCGCTGGATCCGTTGCACAGGGTAAGTAGGTCTGACCCTGGTCTTGTTTTACAGGAATCTTGTTTAGCATAGCAGGGCTGCACAAGCGATCACAGCCCTGCTATGCTAAAATACACTCTCCCATAGGCGGCGTCAAGTTGATCGCACGAGCAGCAAACAGTTGCTACGTGCGATCAACTCGGAATGACCCCCATTGTCCTGTAGTATCAGTGCTGCATCACAGTGTCCTATAGTGCCTGTACTTTGTCACAACATCCTATAGTGCCCATGCTGTGTCACAGCGTCCTATAGTGTCCATTGTGCGTCACAGTGTCCTATAGTGCCAGTACTGCATAAGTGTCCTATAGTGTCAGTGCTGCGTCACAGTGCCCTATAGTGCAAGTGCTGCATCACAGTGTCCTATAGTGTCAGTGTCGTGTCCATTAGTGTCAGTGCTGCATCACATTGTCCTCAAGTGTCAGTGCTGCATCACATTGTCCTGAATTGTCAGTGCTGCGTCACAGTGCCCTATAGTGCAAGTGCTGCATCTCAGTGTCCTATAGTGTCAGTGTCGTGTCCATTAGTGTCAGTGCTGCATCACATTGTCCTCAAGTGTCAGTGCTGCATCACATTGTCCTGAATTGTCAGTGCTGCGTCACAGTGACGTATAGTGCCCATGCTTTGTCACAACGTCCTATAGTGCCCATGCTGCGTCACAGCGTTCTATAGTGTCCGTTGTGTCACAGTGTCCTATAGTGTCAATACTGCGTAAGTGTCCTATAATGCCAGTTCTGCGTCACAGTGTCCTATAGTGTCAGTGCCGTGTCCATTAGTGTCAGTGCTGTGTCACATTGTCCTGTAGTGTCAGTGCTGCGTCACAGTGTCCTATAGTGCCCGTGCTTTGTCACAATGTCCTACAGTGCCCGTTCTGCGTCACAGTATCCTATAGTGTCGGTACTGCGTGTGTCCTGTATTGTCAGTGCTGTGTCATAGTGCCCTGTAGTGCCAGTGCTGCACCACAGTGTCCTATAGTGCCCGTGCTGCGTCACAACGTCCTATAGTGTCAGTGCTGTGTCACAGCGTCCTATACTGCCATTGTCATATATGAGCCAAAGGGTGCATGTGGGCATTATACACAGGTGCAGCAGTATATACATGTGGGCATTGGGTCTAATTCAGACCTGATCGTAGCAGCAACTTTGTTAGCAGATGGGCAAAATCATGGGGGTCATTCAGTCCTGCGTTCGCATAGTCGCTGCCCACCGGGGAGTGTATTTTAGATGTGCAAATGTGCGATTGTATGTGCACCCGAGTGATACAAAATCAGGATTTTGGTACTTACCGATAAATCCCTTTCTCCGATTCCACAGGGGCCACTGGAGCGTAGTTACAATGGGGAAATAGTAGGCAGTAATTGGGAGCTGGCACTTTAAAAACTCTAACCCTGTGGCTAGCTCCTCCCCTACTATCTCCCCTCCAAGCCAGTCTACGTAAAACTGTGCCCAAGGAGAGCTGTAATAAATAAAACCTTAAGGTAGAGGAGGTTAACGACGTCCAGTAAACCAGGACAACCCAAACTAAACCTGGAACAGAACCTAACAAAAAACAGGCTAACCTGAACTCAACAAGCGGTCATTTATTGAACCGCAAACCGTTAAGCAAAAAACAAGGAGGAAACAGCGCTGGGTGGGCGTCCAGTGGCCCCTGTGGAATCGGAGAAAGGGATTTATCGGTAAGTACCAAAATCCTGATTTCTCCTTCATCCACTAGGGGCCACTGGAGCCTAGTTACAATTGGGGACGTCCCAGAGCTCCCAGAACGGGTGGGAGAGCGCTGAGAGTCCTGTAAAACCACTCGGCCAAACTGAGATGCAGAGGCCGCAAAAGTGTCAAACTTGTAGAATTTGACAAACGTATGACGGCCGGACCAAGTAGCCGCCCGACATAAAGTAGTTATAGAGACCCCCCCGGCAGCCGCCCACGAAGGTCCCACAGAGCGCGTGGAGTGTGCTGAAATGGAAGATGGAGGTTCCCGAGAAGCTGCCAAATAAGCTTGTCTGATGGTCAGTCGAATCCATCGAGACAAGGTTTGCTTAGAGGCCGGCCAACCACGGCGAGCAGCATCATAGAGAACAAATAAGGAATCTGACTTCCGAATAGCTGAAGTCCTATCCACATAGATCTTGAGCGCCCTTACAACGTCCAATGATCTCGCATCCGGAGAGTCCCCCGAGAGGGCCGGGACCACAAGCGGCTGATTGATGTGAAAATCAGACACCACCTTAGGTAGAAAGGACATACGAGTACGAAGCTCGGCCCTATCCGCATGAAACACCAGGTAAGGAGACCTACAAGAGAGAGCCCCCAGTTCCGACACCCGTCTAGCTGAAGCCAGCGCCAGGAGAAGAACCACCTTCCAGGTTAGATATTTTATCTCTACTGATTCCAGGGGCTCAAACAATGAAGACTGCAGAAAAGACAGGACCAGACTGAGGTCCCATGGCGCTGTCGGAGGACGGAAGGGAGGCTGTATTCGAAGAACCCCTTGAAAGAAGGTCTGAACCTCCGGCAGCAAGGCTAACTTTTTCTGGAAGAAAACCGAAAGAGCAGAGACCTGCACCTTTAGCGAACCCAGTCTTAGGCCTGCTGAAAAACCCGCCTGCAAAAAACGGAGAAGAAGGGCTAAGCTATACACGGAAGGAGAAAATTCTCGACGTTCACACCATGCTACATAAGCCTTCCAAATGCGGTAGTAGTGAGAAGATGTAACTGACTTTCTAGCCCGAAGCATAGTAGGTATAACTGTACGAGGAATCCCCTTGCTTGTCAAGATGGCTTTCTCAACAGCCACGCCGTCAAACGTAGCCTGCGTAAGTCTGGATAAAGAAAAGGACCCTGTTGTAGAAGGTCATCTCGTAGTGGCAGGGGCCAAGGCTCGGCCACCGACAACAGATGCAGGGTGGAGTACCAAACCCTGCGTGGCCAATCCGGAGCCACTAGGAGGACCAGAGCGTCTTCCCTCTTGATGCGTTGCAGAACCTTCGGCAACAGCGGGAAAGGAGGAAAGAGGTAAACGAACCGGAAATTCCAAGGAGCCGTGAGGGCATCCACGCCCGCCGCCGCCGGGTCCCTTGTCCGAGAGTAATAAAGAGGCAACTGATGGTTCTGGCGGGACGCCATGAGGTCGATCTGTGGTTTTCCCCACCGACGTACCAGTTGCCAAAACACCTGGGGATGTAGCGACCACTCTCCCGGGTGCATGTCCTGTCGGCTTAGATAGTCGGCTTCCCAATTGTCTACTCCCGGAATGAATATCGCCGAGAAGGACAGAGCATACTTCTCCGCCCAGAGAAGGATGTTGGTGGCCTCCCTCATCGCCGCGCGGCTGCGAGTGCCGCCCTGACGGTTGATGTACGCTACCGTCGTGGCGTTGTCGGACTGAACTCTGACCACTCGACCGCGCACGAGGTGATGTGCCTGAAGCAGGGCGTTGTACACCGCCCTTAGTTCGAGAATGTTTATGGGGAGAGCGGATTCGTGGATTGACCAGCGCCCCTGAAACCGATGTCCCAGGGTCACTGCCCCCCAGCCTCGCAGACTGGCGTCAGTGGTGAGGAGAGTCCAATCCCATATGCCGAACCGTCTTCCTTCCAACAGATGGGTCGACTGGAGCCACCAGAGCAGCGACGACTGTGCCTTTGGAGATAACGTCACCCGCTGATGAAGGAACAGATGAGATCCTGACCACTGATTTAGAAGACACAGCTGAAACGGTCGAGAGTGGAAGCGACCGTACGGAAGAGCTTCGAACGCTGCTACCATCTTTCCCAGCAGGCGAATGCACAGATACACTGACACCCGACGGTGTTGAAGGACCAATCTTACCAGTGTCTGCAGAGACAGTATCTTGTCCTGCGGAAGGAAAACCCTCTGATGGACTGTGTCGAGAATTATTCCCAGAAACAACAGCCGTTGTGAGGGGCATAAGTGAGACTTCGGGAAATTCAGGATCCACCCGTGTCGAATCAGAAGGTCCTGTGTCATCCGGATATTCTGAAGTAACCGTTCTGCTGAGCTTGCTTTTATTAGCAGATCGTCCAGATAGGGAACAATTGTCACACCCTGCTTCCGAAGTAGGGCCATCATTACCGCCATGACCTTTGTGAACACTCTGGGAGCAGAAGAGAGACCGAAAGGAAGGGCCTGGAACTGTAAATGAGCGTCCTGTATTGTGAACCGGAGAAAAGCATGATGAGGAGGCCAAATGGGAACATGTAAGTATGCGTCCTTGATGTCTAAGGATGCCAGAAACTCGTCTTTTTCCAACCCCGCAATAACAGACTGGAGGGACTCCATCTTGAACTTGAATACCTTCAAATACGGATTGAGATCTTTCAAGTTCAGGATTGGTCTGACCGAGCCGTACGGCTTCGGTACTAGAAACAGGCTTGAGTAATAGCCCTGTTTCCGATGATGCGAGGGAACAGAGATCACTACCCTTGCGGATAGAAGCTTCTGGACTGCGGCTTGTAAGGCAACTCCCCGGTTGTCGGAAACTGGCAAACCCGTGGTAAAGAACCGCTGGGGCGGTTGCTCCTGAAAAACGAGCTTGTAACCGCAAGTGATTAGATCCCGGCCCAAGCATCTGGGCAGGACTGTATCCAGACCTCCTTGAAATCCCACAAACGAGCTCCCACCCTGTGATCTCCCAGGTGGGAGGGAGGCCCGTCATGCGGTGGCAGTGGTAGAGGACTTAACGTCTGACTGGGCTGAGGCTGCGGAACCTCTACCCCTGCCGCCGCCTCTACCTCTATGGCCACGGAAGGTAGAAGCTCCACCCCTGGCCTGTCCTCGAAACCTGGAAGGGGCACGAAAGGATCGAAAAGAGGGACCCCTATATGGCCTGCGAGCGGCTGGAGCAGCAGAAGGAAGATAAGCCGACCTACCCCCGGTGGCCGTAGAGATCCAGGCATCCAGATCCTTACCAAACAGAAACTCACCCGTAAAGGGCAACGCCTCTGCCGCCCTTTTGGATTCCGTATCTGCATGCCAATGCCGGAGCCATAGAGCTCTGCGGGCCGCAATTGCTAAAGCGGAAATTCTAGCTCCGAGAACACCTATGTCCTTGGACGCTTCGCAAAGATAAAGGGCTGATTCACGGATGTGTTCCGCCAACTCTATCAATTGATCCGCCGGTAATTCGTCACGAATTCCAGAGGACAAATGTTCCGCCCAAGCTTCGATCGCCTTGTTGACCCAACAACCTACCTGCGCCGGGCGATGTAATACCCCTGCCGCAGAGTAAATATTCTTTAAGGTAGATTCCAACTTCCTATCTGACGCCTCCTTAAGTGAAGTTGCCCCCGGAACAGGCAGGACTGTCTTTTTGGACAAATGAGACACCGAAGGATCCACAATCGGAGAGGTCTCATAACGCGTTCTGCTATCTGCGGGAAAAGGATAGGAAGACAACAGTTTTCTTGATACCTGAAATTTTGCGTCTGGATGCTTCCAGGCTGTCGTTATGAGCGCATCCAGCTCCTCCGAAACTGGAAAGGTCACCGGCAGGTATTGGTCGGTGCCAAACCTTGAAGGGCGTAAGGTGTCTTCCATCTCCTCCACCTGTAACAATGAGCGAATAGCAGTAATAAGAGCCTCTATACCCTGAGCTACTGGTTCAGAGTCCCCATATACCTGATCGTCCTCAGTATCCTGGATATCCACATCCTGTCTATCCTGTACATCTAACCCCGCCTCATCTAATTGAGGCATATCATCGTCAAAGTCCTGCAACACAGAGGCTAGCAATCTCTTTTTTGAAGCCTTTTGAGGGGGGCTAAAGGACGGGGCTTGGGAAGAGATTACAGCCCTGGAAAGCCCCTCCACTGACTTTGCCAATGAGACTGCCCATGCAGGTTCTGGCGCTGGTACTGGGACAAGCTGTCGGAACCGGGCCGCCTCCCTATCTTCCCGAGAGGCTTTAAGTTCCCCAGTCAGCAGGGACATCACGTCTGTGAGTTGTGTCGTCCATGTCGGGGCGCTCTGGGGTTCTGAGGAGGGCTGAGCCGATGGCTGTGACTCCTCACCTAAAACCTGACCCTGCTTTTGTGTTGCCTTGGAGCCTTTGCTGGCCATGGCAGCACCTAAACTTGAGACCCTTCCCCCACAGGTAAAACAGCAATAGGCAGAATGGGAGGTAGAGGGGGGGGGGGGGGGGAGCAGGGAAAAAACGCAGCCACAGCAGCCCGATCTGTCCTGCACGATCTCTGTGCAGTGACAGGCTGAAGCAAGTTAAATATTGTGCCTGCAGTGCCCCCGAGTGCCCCCCTTCCCCACTGTAACCGCTCACTGTGCTCAGCGTGGCCTCCGTCCCGCGCTGCTGCTGAAGGGAAATGGTCCCCAGCGCGCGCTACTTCCGGGCGCGCAGAGCGGGACTAAGCCCCGCCCCCCTCCTCGACGGCGCCAAATTCAAAGATGCTATGCGCCCTTATGCCGGATCCCCGTAGCGGCTCTGTGAGCCGCGCTGGTGGGGATCCGAGCAGGGAGGGGGGCGGCGGGCGGGCGGGAGCGCTGCACTTTTTTTTTTTAAATAAATAAATAATAAATAATAAAATAAAAATCCGACGGGGGGGGGTGGGGGGTGGGGGCGCGGTACTGGAGGGGTGCGTTCTGTCACTGTCCCCCTGTCAGTCAGTCACCATTAAGTTAATAAAATTAATTCTATTCAAACCCCCCTGCCACCCCGTCATCCCAACACTCTGGGGGGAAGAGGGGGGAATGCACACACTCACATTTCAGTGGTGGAGGGTGGCCCCGACACACGCCGCACGCAGCGGTGTCCGGCCGCTGATACTCACCACTGTCGTGCTGCCGGAATCTTCTGCTGGATGGAGTGGCCCCGACACGCGCCGCACGCAGCGGTGTCCGGCCAGCTCAGGAGAGCTCAATGTCTCCCTCAGCCGGGGCCCATCCCGAGCCGCACGCAGCTGCGATGGGACCCCGCCGGCAGCTCTCGCGGTGCAGACTGGCAGTGGCAGAGCTGCCAGTCTGTGCGTGTGTGAAAGAAAAATAAAATAATAAAGAAAAAAATTCTTCAGCTAAACCTAAGTGAACCAGCTCCCTTGGGCACTAAACTAAGACTGGCTTGGAGGGGAGATAGTAGGGGAGGAGCTAGCCACAGGGTTAGAGTTTTTAAAGTGCCAGCTCCCAATTACTGCCTACTATTCCCCATTGTAACTACGCTCCAGTGGCCCCTAGTGGATGAAGGAGAAAAAACTTTGTGCAGTTTCTGAGTTGCCCAGGACTTACTCAGCCGCTGCGATCACTTCAGCCTGTCTGGGGCCGGAATTGACGTCAGACATCCGCCCTGCAAACGCTTGGACACGCCTGCGTTTTTCCAACCACTCCCAGAAAACGGTCAGTTGCCACCCACAAACGCCTTCTTCCTGTCAATCTCCTTGCGATCGGCTGTGTGAATGGATTCTTTGTAAATCCCATCGCACAGCAAACATCCGCTTTGTAACCAAGCGACGCGCCTGCGCATTGCGGTTCATATGCATGCGCAGTTCTGACCCGATCGCAGTGCTGAAAAAATTACCCCCCATGTGCAGTATAGGGGGGGGGGGGGGGGGGGGGGCAGATATAACATGTGCGGAGAGAGTTAGATTTGGGTGTGGTGTGTTCAATCTGAAATCTAAAAAGCCCCCACTCACTCACTCACTCACTCACTCACTCACTCACTCACTCACTCACTCACTCATCACTGATTCTCTTACTTCCCGATATGTTAGGAAGATGAAATGTAACATAGGTATTCTGCAGGTGAGAAACAGGAAAACAACGTAACTAGAATGTTAATAAACCTCCCCTAAGGGGATGGAAAGGGAGTTGACATAATGACATAATTACCGATGCGTGGCTTGCGTTGCGTGAACAATAACGCCCAAACCGACAATCGGATCAAAATTTGGATTACACTTCCAGTGTGCAGAATATCATAAACTACAACAATGGTCCTGTCACTTTTACCGTATCTGCTACGGGTGCTCCTCGGGTAACGCCAAGAACCAAGGATTAATATTTACTTACATTAAGACGTCTCAAATTTACATCTCTATAGATTTACCAAATTTTTAACACTTATTTATATTTACAACCGTGACAATCAGAAACTCCTGTGCGAAGAACGGGTACAACAGCTAGTACTTTATATAGTCAAAGTCTGTTGTATACGTTAGTATGACAGGAAAGGCGCTGTGTCACCTCACAGCACGTCACTGCTATAGTGTCAGTGCTGCAGCAGTGTCCTATAGTGTCAGTGCTGCATCAGTGTCCTATAGTGTCAGTGCTGCAGCAGTGTCCTATAGTGTCAGTGCTGCATCAGTGTCCTATAGTGTCAGTGCTGCATCAGTGTCCTATAGTCTCAGTGCTGCATCAGTGTCCTATAGTCTCAGTGCTGCATCAGTGTCCTATAGTGTCAGTGCTGCATCAGTGTCCTATAGTGTCAGTGCTGCATCAGCGTCCTATAGTGTCAGTGCTGCATCAGTGTCCTATAGTGTCAGTGCTGCATCAGTGTCCTATAGTGTCAGTGCTGCATCAGCGTCCTATAGTGTCAGTGCTGCATCAGTGTCCTATAGTGTCAGTGCTGCATCAGTGTCCTATAGTGTCAGTGCTGCGTTTGGCAACGCAGTTTTCTGATCATTGGAAAACTGCGCATGCACAGGAAGTGTACTGCCCACGTGCACTATGGGTGCTGCATCCTCGCAGGAAGTGAGGCTGCAGTCGTCAGGTGATTGACAGTGGCGGGGAGGGGGCAGTGATGGGTCTGTTTCCCAAAACAGAGGCGTGTCACCTCCATTTTGTGGGAGCTCCAAGGTCAGGGTCTCCTTCTTCCGATGGAGCTTTCCTGGCTTCGGCGACGGAGCTGCGGCTGCCGGTCTGCGTAACCTGGGGACCGTCTGAAGGTGTGGCAGAGTGATGCGATGCTGCGTACTTGGATGCAGCACAGGATCACACATGCATGCAGGGGACATCTACTTGTACCAGATGCCTCCTGCTGTATTACTATCCCTGTGCATCGCTGCTGCTTCCATGTAAGCAGTACTGATGCCAACTCCGACCGCACCTGAGCCTGTATCAGGACTGAGGCCCTCATTCCGAGTTGTTCGCTCGCTCGATGCTTTTAGCAGCCGTGCAAACGCTATGCCGCCGCCCACTGGGAGTCTATTTTAGCTTAGCAGAAGTGCGAACGAAAGGATCGCAGAGCGGCTACAAAGTTTTTTTGTGCAGTTTCCGAGTAGCTCAAAACCTACTCAGCGCTTGCGATCACTTCAGACTGTTCAGTTCCTGATTTGACGTCACGAACACGCCCTGAGTTCTCCCAGCCACGCCTGCGTTTTTCCTGGCACACCTGCGTTTTTCCGAACACTCCCTGAAAACGGTCAGTTGACACCCAGAAACACCCACTTCATGTCAAAGTATCGCTAGACTCTGTGTGAAACTACATCGTTCGTTGTAATAGTACGACGCACGTGCGCTGCATGCGCAGAAATGCCATTTTTTTGCCTGATCGCTGCACTGCGAACGAAAGCAGCTAGCGAACAACTCGGAATGACCACCTGAGTCCCCACACAGGGCGCTGGTTGTAGCCGCACCCTTTCTGTACAGCCTCATGTTTATATACTATTCATTATACTCACAGTAAGGAAAAGCAGATGATCTTCCATGACCAGCAGTGCAAACATCTGAAGTTATCCGGTATAATGTCAGCATAGTAATCATATGATATTATACTAGCTGAATACCTGTGCTGCGCTACGGAATTTCAAGTACGTCCGTGCGTATAGCTCTCATTGAAGGACTTCCTGGTAAAGTAATTAGACTTACAACAGGACATGCTCCGCCCACCACTGCCATGCTGGGACATACATACATACATACATACCTTTTTTTAATGGTCTGTACCAATTTTTAGCTCTACAAACTTCCATTGAAAGTATAGGAAAAGGGGTGTAGCCACGGCCCCTTTACACCGTGGTCACGCCCCCTTCCCTAATTGTACCGATATTTATGTGTAAAATGTTGGAGGGTATGACACACATATATAGATAAAATGGAGACTAGCCCTACAGACACAATGCTGCATGTAATACTGGTAATAGGATTTAAATACCTACCGGTAAATCCTTTTCTCTTAGTCCGTAGAGGATGCTGGGGATGCTTCAAGAACCATGGGGTATAGACGGGATCCGCAGGAGACATGGGCACACTATAAGACTTTGAATGGGTGTGAACTGGCTCCTCCCTCTATGCCCCTCCTCCAGACTCGTTATAGGAACTGTGCCCAGGGAGACGGACATTTAGAGGAAAAGGATTTATTTAATTATTTTAAACTAAGGTGAGATACATACCAGCTCACACCACTAACACGCCGTACAACATGGCATTCAACAACAACGCATGCAACGGCATGACCAACAACAGTCACAGATCGACTGAACTCAACGCAACATGAGCGTAACTATAAGCAAACTGCAGCTACAGCCCGCACTGGGACGGGCGCCCAGCATCCTCTACGGCCTAAGAAAAGGATTTACCGGTAAGTATTAAAATCCTATTTTCTCATACGTCTTAGAGGATGCTGGGGATGCTTCAAGAACCATGGGGTTTATACCAAAGCTCTAGAACGGGCGGGAGAGTGCGGATGACTCTGCAGCACCGATTGACCAAACAAGAGGTCCTCCCCAGCCAGGGTATCAAACTTGTAAAACTTTGCAAAGGTGTTTGAACCCGACCAAGTAGCAGCTCGGCAAAGTTGTAACGCCAAGACTCCCCGGGCAGCCGCCCAGGATGAGCCCACCTTTCTGGTAGAATGGGCTTTCACCGATTTCGGTAACAGCAATCCTGCCATAGAATGAGCCTGCTGAATCGTATAACAAATCCAGCGCGCAATAGTCTGCTTAGAAGCAGGAGCCCCAATCTTGTTGGGAGCCCATAGGACAAACAGAGCCTCTATTTTCCCAATCTGCGCCGTTCTGGCGACATAGATCTTCAAAGCTCTGACCACATCGAGAGACTTTGACTCCGCCAAGGCGTCAGTAGCCACTGGCACCACAATTGGCTGAATCTTATTGACTCACTGATGTCACGTGTTTTGGATAGCCAATAAGATTCTGTTTTGAGAGCCGAGTAAAACCGAGTAAAACCGAATCCGCTCATCACTAGTTAACATGAAATGATGAAACCACTTTTGGCAGAAATTGCTGACGAGTTCTCAACTCCGCTCTATCAGCATGGAAAATCAAATAGGGGCTTTTGTGAGACAACTCAGACACTCGCCTTGCAGACGCCAAGGCCAACAACATGACCACTTTCCAAGTAAGGAATTTTAACTCAACCTTGCGCAAAGGTTCAAACCAATGTGATTGCAAAAATTGCAACACCACATTAAGGTCCCATGGTGCCACTGGGGGCACAAAGGGAGGTTGGATGTGCAGCACGCCTTTTACGAAGGTCTGAACTTCTGGAAGGGAGGCCAATTCTTTTTGAAAAAAGATCGACAAGGCCGAAATCTGTACTTTAATAGAGCCTAACTTTAGGCCCGCATTCACACCTGCTTGTAGGAAATGGAGCAAACGCCCCAGGTGAAATTCTTCCATGGAGCCTTCTTGGATTCACACCAAGACACATATTTTCTCCAAATACGGTGGTAATGCTTTGCCGTTACTTCTTTTCTAGCCTGAAGAAGTGTAGGAATGACTTCACTGGGAATACTCTTTCGGGCTAGGATTTGGCGTTCAACCGCCACGCCGTCAAACGCAGCCGCGGTAAGTCCTGATAAACGCACGGCCCCTGTTGTAACAGGTCCTCCCGAAGAGGAAGAGGCCAGGAATCTTCTATGAGCAATTCCTGAAGATCTGGATACCAGGCCCTTTTTGGCCAATCTGGAACAATGAGGATCGCCTGAACCCTTGTTCTTCTTATAATTTTTATCACCTTTGGAATGAGTGGAAGTGGAGGGAACACATAGACCGACTGAAACACCCACGGTGTCACTAGGGCGTCCACCACTATCGCCTGAGGGTCCCTAGACCTGGAACAATATCTCTGAAGTTTCTTGTTGAGGCGGGACGCCATCATGTCCACTTGAGGAACTCCCCAATGACTTGTCACTTCTGCAAAGACCTCTTGATGAAGACCCCACTCTCCTGGATGGAGATCGTGTCTGCTGAGGAAGTCTGCTTCCCAGTTGTCCACTCCTGGAATGAAGACCGCTGCCAGAGCGCTGGCATGTCTTTGCGCCCAGCGAAGAATCTTCGTGGCCTCGGCCATCGCCGCTCTGCTTCTTGTTCCGCCTTGTCGGTTTATGTACGCCACTGCTGTCACGTTGTCTGACTGAATCAAGACCGGCAGACCTCGAAGAAGATGTTCTGCTTGCAGTATGCCAGTGTGGATGGCTCTTAATTCCAGAATGTTTATGTGTAGACAAGCTTCCTGGCTTGACCACTTTCCCTGAAAGTTTCTTCCCTGTGTGACTGCTCCCCAGCCTCGGAGGCTTGCATCCGTGGTCACCAGGATAGAATTATTTTCCGGTGCATGTCCAGGTGAGACCCGGACCACTGGTCCAGCAGGTTCCACTGAAACACCCTGAATGACAGCCGTCGTAGTTTCAAACTGTGATTTTGGCAAATTTAGGAGCCAACCGTGTTGTTGCAAAATCGTCAGTGAAAGAGCAACATTCTTCAACAATTGCTCCTTGGACCTCGCCTTTATGAGGAGATCGTCCAAGCACGGGATAATTGTGATTCCCTCCTTGCGCAGGAGAACCATCATTTCCGCCATTACTTTGGTGAAAATCCTCGGAGCCGTGGACAGACCAAATGGCAACGTCTGAAATTGGTAATGACAATCCTGCACAGCAAATCTCAGGTAAGCCTAATGTGGAGGATACATTTACGTAGGCATCTTTTATGTCGACCGACACCATAAAATCCCCCTCCTCCAGACTGGAGATCACTGCTCGTAGAGACTCCATCTTCAACTTGAATTTTTTCAGAAAGAAATTGAGGGATTTTAGGTTTAGAATCGGTCTGACTGAGCCATCCGGCTTCGGGACCATGAACAGGCTCGAATAAAAACCTTCCCCCTGTTGAGACGGGGGTACCGTGATAATCACTTGATTTTGACACAACTTTAGTATCGCAGCGCTTACTATCTCCCTTTCTGGAAGAGAAGCTGGCAAGGCCGATTTGAAAAATCGGTGAGGGGGCACATCTTGAAACTCTAACTTGTACCCTTGGGTTACTATGTCTACTATCCAAGGATCCAGGTCCGAGTGCACCCAGACCTGACTGAAAAGTTTGAGACGTGCCCCCACTGGAGCGGACTCCTGCATTGGAGCCCCAGCGTCATGCGGTGGATTTGGTAGAAGCCGGAGAGGACTTCTGCTCCTGGGAACTTGCCACAGCCTGTGACCTTTTTCCCCGTCCTCTCCCCCTCGCAGCAAGGAAGGAGGACCCACGTCCTTTTTTGAATTTATTGGGCCGAAAGGACTGCATCTGATAGTGAGGCGATTTCTTCTGCTGTGCAGGGACATAAGGTAAAAATGAAGACTTACCCGCGGTAGCCGTAGACACCAGGTCAGTGAGGCCGTCGCCAAACAAGACCATACCGTTAAACGGAAGAGACTCCATCGCCTTCTTAGAGTCAGCATCAGCATTCCATTGATGTATCCACAATGCTCTCCTTGCTGAGACCGCCATGGCATTGGCCCTTGAACCCAAAAGGCCAATATCCCTTACAGCTTCTTTTAAATATGCTGCAGCGTCCCTGATGTGACCCAGAGTCAAAAGCACACTATCCCTGTCTAGGGAATCTACCTCAGATGACAAGTTATCTGCCCACCTTTCAATAGCGCTACTCACCCATGCCGCAGCCACGGCAGGTCTGAGTAGCGACCCTGTAGTGACATAAATGGATTTTAGTGTATTTTCCTGCTTACGATCTGCAGGATCCTTTAGGGCTGCCGTGTCAGGCGACGGAAGCGCCACCTTTTTGGATAGACGCGATAAATCTTTGTCTACCGTGGGGATTGACTCCCACCTTTCCCTGTCCCCAGAGGGGAACGGATATGCCACTGGAATTCTTTTGGGAACGTGTATCTTTTTGTCAGGATTTTCCCAAGCCTTTTCAAAAAGAGCGTTCAGTTCATGAGAGGAAGGAAACGTTACCTCAGGTTTCTTTCCTTTAAACATACAGACCCTTGTATCAGGGACAGCAGGGTCCTCAGTAATATGTAGTACGTCCTTTATCGCCACAATCATGTACGGAATACTCTTAGCCAGCTTTGGATGTAATCTGGCATCACTATAGTCGACACTGGAATCAGAGTCTGTGTCGGTATCTGTATCTACTATCTGGGCAAATGCACGTTTCTGTGACCCGGAAGGGGTCTGGGTCTGTGACAAAGCATCTTCCATGGGTTTCCTCCATGTTTGGTTCTAAAGGTGGGTACACACTAATAGATATATCTGCAGATCAATTGATCTGCAGATATATCTATGGACGGATCGGGCAGTGTGTTGTGCATACACACTGCCCGATCCGTCGGGGACTGACGTCATGAACTGGGCGGGCGTGTACACACGCCAGCCCAGTTCAGCTGTCAATCACCGCCGGCCGCCGCAGCATGTGTACGGGCGGTCGGCCGACCGCCCTGTACACACACAGCGACGCGCCAATATATCGGTAGATATATTGGCCGTCGGCTGTGCTGCGCGGCCGACGCGATACGTCTGTGAACGACGGAGTTCACAGACGTATCGGCCGTACACACTGGCCGACGGTCCCGCGATATATCGGCCGTTCAAGAGAACGGCCGATATATCGACCAGTGTGTACGGGCCTTTAGACTCAGATTTATCAAATCTCTTAGTCAACTTAGTCACGTTTGCGTTTAAAACACTCACCATATTCACCCAATCATCCGTCGGCGGTGCCGACATGGTCACTCTCAGTGTTTTCTGTCCCCACCCCAGCCTCCTCCTGAGAAGAGCATTCAGCCTAAGACATATCGACACACACCTACCGACACCCACAACCACACTGGGGCTGCAGGAGACAGACCCACAATAAAGCCTGCAAGAGGGACACAGAGAGAGTTCTGCCAGCTCACACCCTGCGCCTATCCCGGTACTGAGGCCAGTAAAATGACTGTCCAGACCTGTTAGCGCTTTATATATAAACAAATCAGCACCAAATTATTTGTGCCCCGCCCCTTTTTCACCCTGTTACTTGTACAGCAGTGCGGAGGACAGGGCCAGCGTCTCTGCAGCTTCTGAGGAAAAAATGGCGCTGGTCAGAGCTGTGTGGGCTAAGCCCCGCCCACTACATGGCGCGCTTCAGTCCCGCTTAAATCTATGTTTATACTGGCGGGGGTCCCTTAACTAGTGCCCGGGGCACTGTTATAACTCATGCCAGTCTGATTTGAGGTCTCATGCTGCCCAGGGCGCCCCCCCCCTGTGTTATGATTCCAGCACTCTGGTCTGAGGAGATCTTTTTGCGAGGACCGGAACACTGGAACGATATGCTGGGGAAGGGAGCGGGAATGGAAAATAGCCCCTGGCGCCCTAACTCCGTTGTCTCACCCGTGCTGTC
Organism: Pseudophryne corroboree; assembly: GCF_028390025.1. Lineage (NCBI taxonomy): Eukaryota > Metazoa > Chordata > Amphibia > Anura > Myobatrachidae > Pseudophryne > Pseudophryne corroboree. Next base: position 449,867,738 of record NC_086450.1, on the reverse strand, counting down.
GTAAAATCCCCTGCGAGACTATGGTTGCTTGAGCCCATGGCAGCCGCGTTTGAAGGGCGGATTATGTCTGCCCAACTCCGATGCCCCCCCAGGTCTTAATGAGAGACAAAGGGAAATCCGAGACAGGGTGATAACAAGGGGCCCTCTGACTAAACAACCAGGCCAGGGGCTACAAGCTAACTTAAAACTAGAATATGTGCGGAAACACTGCCAGGGAAAAGGACAACCAAAATATCCACTTGTCCACTTCTCCTACCCAGCACCGCCGAGTTCCAGAGAGGACTTGTGGAAGCGGAACCCTCCGCAAATGCTCCAAAAACAGAATATATAAAGATAAAGCGGCTGAGCCGCAACACACGGCAGAGCCGCAACTCACGGAACACCACTCGATATACAAAGGTGATCAGTCAGGACAACTGGGGACCAAACGACTTCCTGGGATGAGATGACAACTCCCGAATACAGGACTTCTGAGGACAGGAATGACCGGATACAGCAGGACTGGAACAGACTCTCAGCAAACCAAAGCAGCATGCAGGAAGCTATTACCGGCGTCTGTGAGAAGTACTGGGAAGGTATTTAACAGGGAGTCCTCCAATCAGCTGCTTAGAGCCTGATTGGGAATAAATGCCGTGCAGCTGCCTTGCTGCACGGCCAGAGGACAAGTGTGTGTGCTTGTTAATTAGGCCCTGCAACGGGGAACGCGGTCCGCCCGTGGCGTCCCCGTTGCTAGGGTCCGTGCGGCTCAGCGCGCCCGGCGTCTAGCGTTGCTAGGGAGCCGGCGGCTGAACGCGCACGGCGTCCCTAGTTGCTAGGCGTCGGGCCGCGCGGACATGCGGACCCCGGCGCCTAACAGTACCCCCCCCCCCCTTGAGGAGGGGTCAAGGAACCCCTAAAGCCAGGCTTCTGAGGAAATTCCCGAAAAAACGCCCTCTTGAGCCTAGGGGCATGAAGATCCTTATCTAGGACCCAAGACCTTTCCTCCGGACCATAGCCTTTCCAGTAAACTAAAAAATAAAACCGACCCCGGGACAATTTGGAATCAAGAACTCCTGTTGTCCCTGTACATCCACTGGAGATCTACCCTGAGAGATCCTCCGAGGAAATCTACTGGAAGAAACGTATTGTTTGAACAGGGAACAATGAAACGTATTTCCAATCTTGAGAGATCTTGGTAAACGTAGCCGAAAGGCAACTGGGTTGACTCTTTTAATAATAAGAAATGGTCCAATAAATTTGGGTCCCAGTCTAGCCGAGGATTGTCGAAGCCTGATATTGCGAGTTGACAACCACACCTTGTCTCCCACCTTAAAAGTGCAAGGACGTCGGAGCCTGTCAGAAAATTTCTTTTCTCGAAAGGCCGCTTTTCTGAGAGCAAGGTGCACTTTTTTCCAAATTGCTCTGAGATGGGAGGTCAATGCCAGCGAGGAGACTGGAGAATGATGAAAAAAAGAATTAGCTCTGGGGTGAAAACCAAAAACTGAAAAGAATGGAGACTCTTTAGTGGAGGAATGACAGGAATTATTGTAAGCAAATTCAGCCAAAGGAAGAAACTCGGACCAATCATTCTGGAGTTTGGCTGAATACAAGCGCAGATATTGTTTTAATGACTGGTTAACTCGTTCGGTTTGCCCGTTGGATTGTGGGTGATAACCGGATGTTAATGACAGTTTCATCTTTAATGAAGCACAAAAACATCTCCAGAATTGTGCGATGAATTGTGGACCCCGATCAGAAATAATATCAGTGGGTAACCCATGAAGCCTAAACACATGGCGGAGGAACAAAACTGCCAACCCTTGAGCAGAAGGCAATCGGGGAAGAGCAATAAAATGAGCCATTTTACTAAAACGGTCCACTACCACCCATATGACTCGGAATCCGGCTGAAAGGGGAAGGTCAACCACAAAATCCATGGAAATATGAGATCATGGCCTGAGAGGGACACTTAAGGGCATAAGTTGCCCGATAGGCAAGGAACGGGGAACCTTATGCTGTGCACAAACCTGACATGAAAAAACAAATTCCCTAACGTCTTTAGACATACTAGGCCACCATACTGAGCGAGAGACTAACTCCAATGTCTTAGTGATTCCCGTATGCCCTGAAACCTTGTTGTCATGGAATTTAGTTAAAACGGTAGCTCTCAAAAATTCAGGAACGTAAAGACGACCAGCAGGAGTAATTCTAGGAGCTTGGTGTTGAAGCTGGTTTAACTGGGTAAATAAATCCTGTGTGAGGCCTGCCCGGATGACCGAAGATGGAAGTATTGGGGTAACAACAGGATTGTTATTGTGAACCGGAAGAAAACTATGTGACAGGGCATCAGCTTTAGTATTCTTGGAACCAGGCCTGAAAGTGATTATAAATTTGAAACGAGTAAAAAATAATGCCCAACGTGCCTGCCGGGCATTAAGCCGTTTAGCTGATTCAATGTATTGCAGGTTCTTATGGTCAGTCAATACCGAAATAGTATGTTTTGCTCCTTCCAGACAATGCCTCCACTCCTCAAAAGCCCACTTTACCGCCAGTAACTCCCGATTACCAATGTCATAATTGGATTCAGCGGAGGAGAACTTCCTGGACATAAAGGCACAAGGATGTAAGTCCAAAGACACCGGATCCTTTTGAGAAAGGACAGCCCCCACTCCAACCTCTGAGGCATCAACCTCCACAACAAAGGGCAATTCCGGATTAGGATGTCTGAGGACTGGAGCTGAGACAAAGGCTTGTTTCAGGGCCCGGAAGGACAACTCAGCTTCATGCGACCAGTTGGTAGGATCCGCTCCTTTCTTTGTCAGAGCCACAATGGGAGCAACCAGGTCAGAAAAAGAATGAATGAACCTCCTATAATAATTCGCAAACCCTAAAAAGCGCTGAATTGCTTTTAAATTGGTGGGTTGCGCCCAATTAAGGATGGCCTGAAGCTTCTTAGGTTCCATGGAAAATCCCTGAGGGGAAATTATGTACCCTAAAAAAGATACTTTCGTGACGTGAAATTCACACTTCTCCAGCTTGGCATATAAATGATTCTCACGTAACTTTTGAAGAACCAGACGCACCTGGGTGATATGTTGTTCCATCGATTCAGAAAAAATCAAGATGTCGTCTAAATAAACGACCACAAATTTCCCTAGGAAGTCACGGAGCACATCGTTAATGAGGTCTTGAAAAACTGCTGGAGCATTAGACAGGCCGAACGGCATCACCAGGTATTCGTAGTGACCCGACTGAGTACTGAAAGCCGTCTTCCACTCATCTCCAGATTTAATTCGGATGAGGTTGTAAGCTCCTCTCAGGTCAATTTTAGAAAAAATCACAGCAGAACGTAACTGATCAAAGAGTACAGAAATCAACGGCAAAGGATAGGTGTTTTTGACTGAGATTTTATTCAAGGCTCTAAAATCTATGCATGGTCTAAGCGAGCCATCCTTTTTCTCCACAAAGAAAAAACCAGCACTTAAAGGGGATTTTGATGGTCTAATAAAACCTTTCTGTAAGCTCTCCTGAACATAGTCATTCATAGCCGAAGTTTCTGGCCCGGACAATGCATATAATCTCCCCTTTGGCAATGCGGCACCAGGGATTAGCTCAATAGCACAATCATAAGGCCGATGGGGAGGCAGAATGTCCGCATTGCCTTTGGAGAATACATCGGCAAACTCCTGGTATTCCACAGGAATGAGTTCTGGAATGATAGCTGCTACTCTAACTGGAAACGAAATACATTCCTTAGCACAAAAAGTACCCCATTGTGAAATCTCCCCGGACCGCCAATCAATGGTGGGATTATGAAAGGCCAGCCAAGGGTGACCCAGAACAACTGGAACTGCTGGGCAATGTATTAGATAGAACTCGATCTTTTCGGAATGTAAAGCTCCTACTGTAAGTACTACGGGAGGTGTACGGTGAGTAATAACCCCGTTGGAAAGCGGACTCCCATCTAAACCATGCATGGTGACACACCTACCCAATGGTAACTGAGGAACGCCTAAGGCCTTAGCCCAAGTTAAATCCATAAAGTTTCCTGCAGCTCCACTGTCAACAAAAGCCGACACCAAAGAACTGAGGCTGCCAAAGGAAACCTTAACTGGGACTAAAAGAGAGTTATTCGAGGAGATAAGCTGCAGACCTAGGTAAACCCCCTCACAATTCACCTGGTCAAAGCGTTTCCCGACTTGTTCGGACAGTTACGAGCAAAATGTCCCTTACCACCACAGTACAAAGACCGGAATTTTGCCTTCTGGCCCTTTCCTCAGGAGACAGCCGGGAGAGACCCATCTGCATGGGCTCCTCTACGTCTTCTGGAATGGAATAAACACAAGGACTTGACCTTACAGGTGTTCCTCTTTCAGCCCTCCGCTCTCTGAGACGACGATCAATCTTAATAGAAAGCTCCATGAGTTTATCGAGAGTCTCAGGAGCGGGGTACTGGAGGAGACTGTCTTTAATAGACTCTGATAAGCCGAGGCGAAACTGACTGCGCAGGGCTGGGTCATTCCAGCCACAGTCGTTCGACCAACGGCGAAACTCAGTACAATAAACCTCTGCAGGATTTCTTCCTTGTTTGAGAGCGCGCAGCTGACTTTCAGCGGACGCCTCTCTATCTGGGTCATCATACAAAAGCCCTAAAGACTTAAAGAAAGCGTCTACTGACAACAATGCAGGATCCTCTGCCCTTAAACCGAACGCCCAGGTCTGAGGATCCACCTGGAGTAAAGAAATAATAATCCCAACCCGCTGAGATTCAGAACCAGAGGAAGTAGGTCTTAAATGGAAAATAAGATTTTACTTACCGATAAATCTATTTCTCGTAGTCCGTAGTGGATGCTGGGACTCCGTAAGGACCATGGGGAATAGCGGCTCCGCAGGAGACAGGGCACAAAATAAAAGCTTGAGATATCAGGTGGTGTGCACTGGCTCCTCCCCCTATGACCCTCCTCCAAGCCAGTTAGGATACTGTGCCCGGACGAGCGTACATAATAAGGAAGGATATTGAATCCCGGGTAAGACTCATACCAGCCACACCAATCACACCGTACAACTCGTGATCTGAACCCAGTTAACAGTATGATAAATTTAAAGGAGCCTCTGAAAGGATGGCTCAACAATAATAACCCGAATTTTTTGTAACAATAACTATATACAAGTATTGCAGACAATCCGCACTAGGGATGGGCGCCCAGCATCCACTACGGACTACGAGAAATAGATTTATCGGTAAGTAAAATCTTATTTTCTCTAACGTCCTAAGTGGATGCTGGGACTCCGTAAGGACCATGGGGATTATACCAAAGCTCCCAAACGGGCGGGAGAGTGCGGATGACTCTGCAGCACCGAATGAGAGAACTCCAGGTCCTCCTCAGCCAGGGTATCAAATTTGTAGAATTTAGCAAACGTGTTTGCCCCTGACCAAGTAGCTGCTCGGCAAAGTTGTAAAGCCGAGACCCCTCGGGCAGCCGCCCAAGATGAGCCCACTTTCCTTGTGGAATGGGCTTTTACTGATTTTGGCTGTGGCAATCCTGCCACGGAATGTGCAAGCTGAATTGTACTACAAATCCAACGAGCAATCGTCTGCTTTGAAGCAGGAGCACCCAGCTTGTTGGGTGCATACAGGATAAACAGCGAGTCAGTTTTCCTGACTCCAGCCGTCCTGGAAACATATATTTTCAAGGCCCTGACAACGTCCAGCAACTTAGCGTCCTCTAAGTCCCTAGTAGCCGCAGGTACCACAATAGGTTGGTTCATGTGAAATGCAGAAACCACCTTAGGTAGAAATTGAGGACGAGTCCTCAATTCCGCCCTGTCAGAATGAAAATTTAGGTAAGGGCTTTTACATGATAAAGCCGCCAATTCTGACACACGCCTAGCTGAAGCCAAGGCCAACAGCATCGACACCTTCCACGTGAGATATTTTAAATCTACCGTAGACAATGGTTCAAACCAGTGTGATTTTAGAAATCTCAACACAACATTGAGATCCCAAGGTGCCACTGGAGGCACAAAAGGAGGCTGTATGTGCAGCACCCCTTTCACAATGTCTGAACTTCAGGTACTGAAGCCAGTTCTTTCTGGAAGAATATCGACAGGGCCGAAATTTGAACCTTAATGGACCCTAATTTTAGGCCCATAGACAGTCCTGTTTGCAGGAAATGCAAGAAACGACCCAGTTGAAATTCCTGTGTAGGGGCCTTCTTGGCCTCACACCACGCAACATATTTACGCCAAATGCGGTGATAATGTTTTGCGGTTACTTCCTTTCTGGCTTTTACCAGAGTAGGGATGACTTCTTCTGGAAAGCCCTTGTCCTTCAGGATCCGGCGTTCAACCGCCATGCCGTCAAACGCAGCCGCGGTAAGTCTTGGAACAGACAAGGCCCCTGCAGTAGCAGGTCCTGTCTTAGAGGTAGAGGCCACGGTTCGTCCGTGAGCATCTCTTGAAGTTCCGGGTACCAAGACCTTCTTGGCCAATCCGGAGCCACGAGTATAGTTCTTACTCCTCTCCTTCTTATGATTCTCAATACTTTCGGTATGAGGGGCAGAGGAGGGAATACATACACTGACTGGTACACCCACGGCGTTACCAGAGCGTCCACTGCTATTGCCTGAGGGTCCCTTGACCTGGCGCAATATCTGTCCAGTTTTTTGTTTAGACGTGACGCCATCATGTCCACCTTTGGTCTTTCCCAACGGTTTACAATTTGGTGGAAGACTTCTGGGTGAAGTCCCCACTCTCCCGGGTGAAGGTCGTGTCTGCTGAGGAAGTCTGCTTCCCAGTTGTCCACTCCCGGAATGAACACTGCTGACAGTGCTATCACATGATTTTCCGCCCAGCGAAGAATCCTTGCAGTTTCTGCCATTGCCCTCCTGCTTCTCGTGCCGCCCTGTCTGTTTATGTGGGCGACTGACGTGATGTTGTCCGACTGGATCAACACCGCCTGACCCTGAAGCAGAGGTTTTGCTTGAATTAAGGCATTGTAAATGGCCCTTAGTTCTAGAATGTTTATATGAAGAGATGTTTCCATGCTTGACCACAAGCCCTGGAAATTCCTTCCCTGTGTGACTGCTCCCCAGCCTCTCAGGCTGGCATCCGTGGCTACCAGGATCCAATCCTGAATGCCAAATCTGCGGCCCTCTAGTAGATGAGCCCTCTGAAGCCACCACAGGAGAGACACCCTTGTCCTTGGCGACAGGGTTATCCGTTGATGCATCTGAAGATGCGATCCGGACCATTTTCCCAGTAGATCCCACTGAAAAGTTCTTGCATGGAATCTGCCGAATGGAATCGCTTCGTAAGAAGCCACCATTTTTCCCAGGACCCTTGTGCACTGATGCACTGAGACCTGTCCTGGTTTTAGGAGGTTCCTGACTAGCTCGGATAACTCCCTGGCCTTCTCCTCCGGGAGAAACACCTTCTTCTGGACTGTGTCCAGAATCATTCCTAAGAACAGTAGACGTGTCGTTGGAATCAGCTGCGATTTTGGAATATTTAGAATCCATCCGTGCTGACTTAGCACTACCTGAGATAGTGCCACTCCGACTTCTAACTGTTCCTTGGTTCTTGCCCTTATCAGGAGATCGTCCAAGTAAGGGATAATTAAGATGCCTTTTCTTCGTAGAAGAATCATAATTTCGGCCATTACCTTGGTAAAGACCCGAGGCGCCGTGGACAATCCAAACGGCAGCGTCTGAAACTGATAATGACAGTTTTGTACTACAAACCTGAGGTACCCTTGGTGAGAAGGATATATTGGGACGTGGAGATAAGCATCCTTGATGTCCAGCGACACCATATAGTCCCCCTCTTCCAGGTTCGCTATCACCGCTCTGAGTGACTCCATCTTGAATTTGAACCTTTTTATGTAAGTGTTCAAAGATTTTAGATTTAATATTGGTCTCACCGAGCCGTCCGGCTTCGGTACCACAAATAGTGTGGAATAATACCCCTTCCCCTGTTGTAAGAGGGGTACCTTGATTATCACCTGCTGGGAGTACAGCTTGTGAATGGCTTCCAGAACTGCCTCCCTGTCGGAGGGAGACTTTGGTAAAGCAGACTTCAGGAACCGATGAGGAGGAAACGCCTCGAATTCCAGTTTGTACCCCTGTGATACTACCTGTAGAATCCAGGGATCCACTTGCGAGTGAGCCCACTGCGCGTTGAAATACTTGAGACGGGCCCCCACCGTGTCTGAGTCTGCTTGTAAAGCCCCAGCGTCATGCTGAAGACTTGGCAGAAGCAGGGGAGGGCTTCTGCTCCTGGGAAGCGGCTGCATGGTGCTGCCTTTTTCCTCTTCCTCTGCCCTTGGGCAGAAAAGAGTGACCTTTTGCTCGCTTGTACTTATGGGAACGAAAGGACTGAGTTTGAAAAGACTGTGTCTTTTTCTGTTGATGTGAAGTAACCTGGGGTAAAAAGGTGGATTTTCCAGCCGTTGCCGTGGCCACCAGGTCTGTTAGACCAGCCCCAAATAACTCCTCCCCCTTATACGGCAATACTTCCATGTGCCGTTTGGAATCTGCGTCCCCTGACCACTGTCTGGTCCATAATGCTCTTCTGGCAGAGATGGACATTGCGCTTACTCTTGATGCCAGGGTACAAATATCCCTCTGCGCATCACGCATATATAGCAATGCATCCTTTAAATGTTCTATAGTTAACAGAATATTGTCCCTATCCAGGGTATCAATATTCTCAGTCAGGGAATCCGCCCATGCGACTCCAGCACTGCACATCCAGGCTGATGCGATTGCTGGTCGCAGTATAACACCAGTATGTGTGTATATACTTTTCAGGATATTTTCCAGCCTCCTATCAGCTGGTTCTTTGAGGGTGGCCGTATCAGGGGACGGTAACGCTACTTGTTTAGATAAACGTGTGAGCGCCTTATCTACCCTAGGGGTGTTTCCCACCGTGCCCTAACCTCTGGCGGGAAAGGGTATAGTGCTAATAACTTATTAGAAATTAGCTGTTTTTTATCGGGGGAAACCCACGCTTTATCACACACCTCATTTATTTCCTCAGACTCAGGAAAAACTATTGGCAGTTTTTTCACACCCCACATAATACCCGCCTTTGAGGTATTTGTAGTGTCAGAAAGGTTCAATGCCTCTTTCATTGCCGTGATCATGTAACGTGTGGCCCTACTGGACATTACGTTTGTCTCGTCACCGTCGACACTAGATTCAGTATCTGTATCTGGATCCGTGTCGACCCACTGAGGTAGCGGCCGTTTTAGCCGGCTTTCTCATGTCGTCAACAGTTTTTTGTAAATTGCTGACATTATCACTTAATTGCTTAAACACAATCATCCAGTCAGGTGTCGACTCCCTAGGGGGTGACATCACTAACACAGGCAACTGCTCCGCCTCCACCTCATTTTCCTCCTCATACATGTCGACACACGCGTACCGACACACAGCACACACACCGGGAATGCTCTGATAGAGGACAGGACCCCACTTAGCCCTTTGGAGAGACAGAGGGAGAGTCTGCCAGCACACACCCAGCGCTATATATATACAGGGATAACCTTATATAAGTGTTAATCCCTTATAGCTGCTGTTAATCTAGTTATTTGCTGCCAAAATGCCCCCCCTTCTCTTTTTTACCCTGAATCAGATGCAGTACTGCAGGGGAGAATCAGGGAGCCGTCCTTCCAGCGGAGCTGTGAGGGAATAATGGCGCCAGTGTGCTGAGGAGATAGGCCCCGCCCCTTCACGACGTCCTTAACTCCCGCTTTTTTGTGTAAAATGGCAGGGGAAAAAATACATCCATATAGCCCTGGAGCTATATGTGATGTATTCCTTTTGCCAGCTAAGGTATATGTGTGTTATATTGCGTCTCAGGGCGCTCCCCCCCAGCGCCCTGCACCCTCAGTGACCGGAGTGTGAAGTGTGCTGAGAGCAATGGCGCACAGCTGCGGTGCTGTGCGCTACCTTAGTCTTGAAGACAGGATGTCTTCTGCCGCCGCTTTCACCGGACCTTCGTCTCTTCTGGCTCTGTAAGGGGGACGGCGGCGCGGCTCCGGTGACCCATCCAGGCTGAACCTGTGATCGTCCCTCTGGAGCTAACGTCCAGTAGCCTAAGAAGCCCAATCCACTCTGCACTCAGGTGAGTTCGCTTCTTCTCCCCTTAGTCCCACGATGCAGTGAGCCTGTTGCCAGCAGGACTCACTGAAAATAAAAAAACCTAACTAAACTTTTATTCTAAGCAGCTCTGGAGAGCTACCTAGTTTGCACCCTTCTCGGCCGGGCACAAAAATCTAACTGGCTTGGAGGAGGGTCATAGGGGGAGGAGCCAGTGCACACCACCTGATATCTCAAGCTTTTATTTTGTGCCCTGTCTCCTGCGGAGCCGCTATTCCCCATGGTCCTTACGGAGTCCCAGCATCCACTTAGGACGTTAGAGAAATAAAGTTTACAGGATTCTTTAAAACTAAAAAATTCTTTTCTATCGCCAGAAAAACGGTCAGGCAAATGCATCTTTGGTTCAGGGACTACCTTTGGGGAGGCTCGCAAAAGATCTTCCTGCGACCTCACCCGAAGATAAAGATCCTGAACCATCTGAGTAAGTTCTTGAATCTGATTGACTAAGAGCTGGCCAGGGTTTGGCCCTAAACCTGTCGGATTCATGAGGCCAAAAAATTTTAACAAAAACTGAATGAGAGGAAAAAATTAAAGCCCTGTTTAATTTTAATTTTTTGGTATGGCGGGTAATAATGTTATGATTCCAGCACTCTGGTCTGAGGAGATCTTTTTGCGAGGACCGGAGCACTGGAACGATATGCTGGGGAAGGGAGCGGGAATGGAAAATAGCCCCTGGCTCCCTAACTCCGTTGTCTCACCTGTGCTGTCGGAAATCCCCTGCGAGACTATGGTTGCTTGAGCCCATGGCAGCCGCGTTTGAAAGGCGGATTATGTCTGCCCAACTCCGATGCCCCCCCAGGTCTTAATGAGAGACAAAGGGAAATCCGAGACAGGGTGATAACAAGGGGCCCTCTGACTAAACAACCAGGCCAGGGGCTACAAGCTAACTTAAAACTAGAATATGTGCGGAAACACCGCCAGGGAAAAGGACAACCAAAATATCCACTTGTCCACTTCTCCTACCCAGCACCGCCGAGTTCCAGAGAGGACTTGTGGAAGCGGAACCCTCCGCAAATGCTCCAAAAACAGAATATATAAAGATAAAGCGGCTGAGCCGCAACACACGGCAGAGCCGCAACTCACGGAACACCACTCGATATACAAAGGTGATCAGTCAGGACAACTGGGGACCAAACGACTTCCTGGGATGAGATGACAACTCCCGAATACAGGACTTCTGAGGACAGGAATGACCGGATACAGCAGGACTGGAACAGACTCTCAGCAAACCAAAGCAGCATGCAGGAAGCTATTACCGGCGTCTGTGAGAAGTACTGGGAAGGTATTTAACAGGGAGTCCTCCAATCAGCTGCTTAGAGCCTGATTGGGAATAAATGCCGTGCAGCTGCCTTGCTGCACGGCCAGAGGACAAGTGTGTGTGCACAAAAGGGGGGCTGAATATGTAGCACTCCCTTTACAAATGTCTGAACTTCAGGCATTGAAGCCATTTCTTTCTGGAAGAAAATCGACAGAGCCGAAATCTGGACCTTAATGGAACCCAATTTTAGGCCCATAGTCACTCCCGACTGTAGGAAGTGTAGAAAACGACCCAGCTGAAATTCCTCTGTAGGGGCCTTCCTGGCCTCACACCACGCAACATATTTTCGCCAAATACGGTGATAATGGTTTGCGGTTACTTCTTTCCTGGCTTTTATCAGCGTAGGAATGACTTCCTCCGGAATGCCCTTTTCCTTTAGGATCCGGAATTCAACCGCCATGCCGTCAAACGCAGCCGCGGTAAGTCTTGGAACAGACAGGGCCCCTGCTGTAGCAGATCCTGTCTGAGCGGTAGAGGCCATGGGTTCTCTGATATAATTTCTTGAAGTTCTGGGTACCAAGCTCTTCTTGGCCAATCCGGAACCACGAGTATCGTTCTTACTCCTCGCCTTCTTATTATTCTCAGTACCTTTGGTATGAGAGGCAGAGGAGGGAACACATAAACCGACTGGTACACCCACGGTGTCACCAGAGCGTCCACAGCTATCGCCTGAGGGTCCCTTGACCTGGCGCAATATCTTTTTAGTTTTTTGTTGAGGCGGGACGCCATCATGTCCACCTGTGGCCTTTCCCAACGGTGTACCAACAGTTGGAAGACTTCTGGATGAAGTCCCCACTCTCCCGGGTGTAGGTCGTGTCTGCTGAGGAAGTCTGCTTCCCAGTTGTCCACTCCCGGAATGAACACTGCTGACAGTGCTAAGACGTGATTTTCCGCCCATCGGAGAATCCTTGTGGCTTCTGCCATCGCCATCCTGCTTCTTGTGCTGCCCTGTCGGTTTACATGGGCGACTGCCGTGATGTTGTCTGATTGGATCAGTACCGGCTGGTTTTGAAGCAGAGGCCATGCCAGACTTAGGGCATTGTAAATGGCCCTCAGTTCCAGAATATTTATGTGTAGGGACGACTCCTGACTTGACCAAAGTCCTTGGAAATTTCTTCCCTGTGTGACTGCCCCCTCAACTCGAAGGCTGGCAACCGTGGTTACCAGGACCCAGTCCTGTATGCCGAATCTGCGGCCCTCTTGAAGATGAGCACTCTGCAGCCACCACAGTAGAGATACCCTGGTCCTTGGAGACAGGGTTATCAGCCGATGCATCTGAAGATGCGATCCCGACCACTTGTCCAAGAGGTCCCACTGAAAGGTTCTTGCATGGAACCTGCCGAATGGAATTGCTTCGTAAGAAGCTACCATTTTTCCCAGGACTCGTGTGCAGTGATGCACCGATACCTGCTTTGGTTTCAGGAGGTCTCTGACTAGAGATGACAGCTCCTTGGCTTTCTCCTGCGGGAGAAACACTTTTTTCTGTTCTGTGTCCAGAACCATCCCCAGGAACAGTAGGCGTGTGGTAGGAACCAGCTGTGACTTTGGAATGTTTAGAATCCATCTGTGCTTTTGTAGCACTTCCCGAGATAGTGCTACTCCGACCAACAACTGCTCCTTGGACCTCGCCTTTATAAGGAGATCGTCCAAGTACGGGATAATTAAAACTCCCTTTTTTCGAAGGAGTATCATCATTTCTGCCATTACCTTGGTATAGACCCTCGGTGCCGTGGACAGTCCAAACGGCAGTGTTTGGAATTGGTAATGGCAATCCTGTACCACAAATCTGAGGTACTCCTGGTGAGGATGGTAATTGGGGACATGTAGGTAAGCATCCTTGATGTCCAGGGATACCATGTAATCCCCCTCCTCCAGGCTTGCAATAACCGCCCTGAGCGATTCCATCTTGAACTTGAATTTTTTTATGTATGTGTTCAAGGATTTCAAATTTAAAATGGGTCTCACCGAACCGTCCGGTTTCGGTACCACAAACAGTGTGGAATAGTAACCCCGTCCTTGTTGAAGTAGGGGCACCTTGACTATCACCTGCTGGGAATACAGCTTGTGAATTGCCTCTAGCACAGCCTCCCTGCCTGAGGGAGTTGTCGGCAAGGCAGATTTGAGGAAACGACGGGGGGGAGACGCCTCGAATTCTAGCTTGTACCCCTGAGATACTACTTGAAGGATCCAGGGATCCACCTGTGAGCGAGCCCACTGACCGCTGAAATTTTTGAGGCGGCCCCCCACCGTACCTGGCTACGCCTGTGGAGCCCCCGCGTCATGCGGTGGACTCAGAGGAAGCGGGGGAAGAATTTTGATTCTGGGAACTGGCTGACGGGTGCAGCTTTTTCCCTCTTCCCTCATCTCTGTGCAGAAAGGAAGCGCCTTTGACCCGCTTGCTTTTCTGAAGCCGAAAGGACTGTACATGATAATACAGTGCTTTCTTAGGCTGTGAGGAAACCTGAGGTAAAAAATTTTCTTCCCAGCTGTTGCTGTGGATACGAGGTCCCAGAGACCATCAACAAACAATTCCTCACCCTTATAAGGCAGAATCTCTATGTGCCTTTTAAAGTCAGCATCACCTGTCCAGTGTCGGGTCTCTAATACCCTCCTGACAGAATGGACATTGCATTAATTCTGGATGCCAGCCGGCAAAATATCCCTCTGTGCATCCCTCATATATAAGACGACGTCTTTAATATGCTCTTATGTTCGCAAAATAGTATCCCTGTTTGACAGGGTCACAGACCACGCTGCAGCAGCACTATCTGCAGGTCTCAGTCTAGTACCTGAGTGTGTAAATACAGACTTCAGGATAGCCTCCTGCTTTTTATCAGCAGGTACCTTCAAAGTGGCCATATCCTAAGACGGCAGTGCCACCTTTTTTGACAAACGTGTGAGCGCCTTATCCACCCTAGGGGATATCTCCCAGCGTAACTTATCCTCTGGCGGGAAAGGGTACGCCATCAGTAACTTTTTAGAAATTACCAGTTTCTTATCGGGGGAACCCACGCTTTTTCACACACTTCATTCACTCATTTGATGGGGGAACAAAACACTGCCTGCTTTTTCTCCCCAAACATAAAACCCTTTTTTAGTGGTACTTGGGTTAATGTCAGAAATGTGTAACACATTTTTTATTGCCGGGATCATGTAACGGATGTTCCTAGTGGATTTTGTATATGTCTTAACCTCGTCGACACTGGAGTCAGACTCCGTGTCGACATCTGAGAGCGGGCGTTTTTGAGCCCCTGATGGCCTTTGAGACGCCTGGGCAGGCGCGGGCTGAGAAGCCGGCTGTCCCACAGCTGTTACGTCATCCAGCCTTCTATGTAAGGAGTTGACACTGTCGGTTTATACCTTCCACCTATCCATCCACTCTGGTGTCGGCCCCACAGAGGGCGACATCACATTTATCGGCATCTGCTCTGCCACCACATAAGCCTCCTCATCAAACGTGTCGACACAGCCGTACCGACACACCGCACACACACAGGGAATGCTCTGACCGAGGACAGGACCCCACAAAGCCCTTTGGGGAGACAGAGAGAGAGTATGCCAGCACACACCAGAGAGCTATATAATGTAGGGATTAACACTATATTGAGTGAATTTTTCCCAATAGCTGCTTGTATATACAATATTGCGCCTAAATTTAGTGCCCCCCCTCTCTTTTTAACCCTTTGAGCCTGAAAACTACAGGGGAGAGCCTGGGGAGCTGTCTTCCAGCTGCACTGTGAAGAGAAAATGGCGCCAGTGTGCTGAGGGAGATAGCTCCGCCCCTTTTTCGCAGACTTTTCTCCCGCTTTTTTATGGATTCTGGCAGGGGTATTTATCACATATATAGCCTCTGGTGCTATATATTGTGATTATTTTGCCAGCCAAGGTGTTTTTATTGCTGCTCAGGGCGCCCCCCTCCCCCCCCCAGCGCCCTGCACCCATCAGTGACCGGAGTGTGAGGTGTACATGAGGAGCAATGGCGCACAGCTGCAGTGCTGTGCGCTACCTTGGTGAAGACTGAAGTCTTCTGCCGCCGATTTTCCGGACCATCTTCGTGCTTCTGGCTCTGTAAGGGGGACGGCGGCGCGGCTCCGGGAACGAACACCAAGGACGGGTCCTGCGGTCGATCCCTCTGGAGCTAATGGTGTCCAGTAGCCTAAGAAGCCCAAGCTAGCTGCAAGCAGGTAGGTTCGCTTCTTCTCCCCTTAGTCCCTCGATGCAGTGAGCCTGTTGCCAGCAGGTCTCACTGTAAAATAAAAAACCTAAAATAAACTTTCTTTCTAGGAGCTGCCTCAGGAGAGCCCCTAGTGTGCATCCAGCTCGGCCGGGCACAGAAATCTAACAGAAATCTAACTGAGGTCTGGAGGAGGGGCATAGAGGGAGGAGCCAGTGCACACCACATAGTACCTAATCTTTCTTTTAGAGTGCCCAGTCTCCTGCGGAGCCCGTCTATTCCCCATGGTCCTTACGGAGTTCCCAGCATCGACTAGGACGTCAGAGAAATACAGAATATTAGGGTAGAATGGCACTCTGGCTGGCCAGGGACCCTCCCACTACACCGAGGCTACCACCACGGCCGCAGTCCAGGGGAGAGAAAATAAGAATTTACTCACCGGTAATTCTATTTCTCGTAGTCCGTAGTGGATGCTGGGGACTCCGTAAGGACAATGGGGAATAGACGGCTCCGCAGGAGACTGGGCACATCTAAAAAAAGATTTAGGTCTATCTGGTGTGCACTGGCTCCTCCCGCTATGACCCTCCTCCAAGCCTCAGTTAGGACACTGTGCCCAGAAGAGCTGACACAATAAGGAAAGATTTTGAATCCCGGGTAAGACTCATACCAGCCACACCAATCACACCGTATAACTCGTGATAGGAACCCCGGTTAACAGTATGATAACAACGGAGCCTCTGAACAGATGGCTCGCAATAACAACCCGATTTGTGTAACAATAACTATTTACAAGTATTGCAGACAATCCGCACTTGGGATGGGCGCCCAGCATCCACTACGGACTACGAGAAATAGAATTACCGGTGAGTAAATTCTTATTTTCTCTGACGTCCTAGTGGATGCTGGGGACTCCGTAAAGACCATGGGGATTATACCAAAGCTCCCAAACGGGCGGGAGAGTGCGGACGACTCTGCAACACCGAATGAGAGAACTCCAGGTCCTCCTCAGCCAGGGTATCAAATTTGTAGAATTTTGCAAACGTGTTTGCCCCTGACCAAGTAGCAGCTCGGCAAAGTTGTAAAGCCGAGACCCCTCGGGCAGCCGCCCAAGATGAGCCCACCTTCCTTGTGGAATGAGCTTTTACAGATTCAGGCTGCGGTAGTCCCACCGCAGAATGCGCCAGCTGAATAGTGCTACAAATCCAGCGCGCGATAGTCTGCTTAGAAGCAGGAGCACCCAGTTTGTTGGGTGCATACAGGATAAACAGCGAGTCAGTTTTCCTGACTCCAGCCGTCCTGGAAACATAAATTTTCAGGGCCCTGACTACGTCCAGCAACTTGGAATCCTCCAAGTTCCTAGTAGCCGCAGGCACCACAATAGGCTGGTTCAAGTGAAACGCTGATAACACCTTCGGGAGAAACTGAGGACGAGTCCTCAACTCTGCCCTATCCATATGGAAAATCAGATAAGGGCTTTTATAGGACAAAGCCGCCAATTCTGACACACGCCTGGCCGAAGCCAGAGCCAACAGCATGACCACTTTCCACGTGAGATATTTCAAATCCACAGTCTTAAGTGGTTCAAACCAATGTGATTTCAGGAACTCCAAAACCACATTGAGATCCCAAGGTGCCACTGGGGGTACAAAAGGAGGCTGAATACGCAGAACTCCTTTGACAAAAGTCTGAACTTCAGGCAGTGAAGCCAGTTCTTTCTGGAAGAAAATCGACAGGGCCGAAATCTGGACCTTAATGGACCCCAATTTGAGGCCCAACGTCACCCCTGCTTGCAGGAAATGCAGGAATCGACCCAGTTGAAATTCCTCCGTTGGGGCCTTCCTGGCCTCACACCAAGCAACATATTTCCGCCAAATGCGGTGATAATGGTTTGCGGTGACATCCTTCCTGGCTTTGATCAGGGTAGGGATGACTTCCTCCGGAATGCCCTTTTCCTTCTGGATCCGGCGTTCAACCGCCATGCCGTCAAACGCAGCCGCGGTAAGTCTTGGAACAGACAGGGCCCCTGCTGCAGCAGGTCCTGTCTGAGCGGCAGAGGCCAAGGGTCCTCTGAAAGCATCTCTTGAAGTTCCGGGTGCCAAGCTCTTCTTGGCCAATCCGGAACCACGAGTATAGTTTTCACTCCTCGCCTTCGTATTATTCTCAGTACCTTGGGAATGAGAGGCAGAGGAGGAAACACATAAACCGACTGGTACACCCACGGTGTTACTAGAGCGTCCACAGCGATTGCCTGAGGGTCCCTTGACCTGGCGCAATATCTTTTTAGCTTTTTGTTGAGGCGGGACGCCATCATGTCCACCCGTGGTCTTTCCCACCTGTTTACCAGCATTTGGAAGACTTCTGGATGAAGTCCCCATTCTCCCGGGTGGAGGTCGTGCCTGCTGAGGAAGTCTGCTTCCCAGTTATCCACTCCCGGAATGAACACTGCTGTCAGTGCTAACACATGATTTTCCGCCCATCGGAGAATCCTTGTGACTTCTGCCATTGCCCTCCTGCTTCTTGTGCCGCCCTGTCTGTTTACATGGGCGACCGCCGTGATGCTGTCTGATTGGATCAGTACCGGCTGGTTCTGAAGCAGGGGCCTTGCTTGGCTTAGGGCATTGTGCCGACAGGGTTATCCGCTGTTGCATCTGGAGATGGGACCCGGACCATTTGTCCAACAGGTCCCACTGGAAAGTCCTTGCGTGGAACCTTCCGAATGGAATCGCTTCGTATGAAGCTACCATTTTTCCCAGGACTCGTGTGCATTGATGTACCGACACCTGTCCCGGTTTTAGGAGGTCTCTGACTAGAGATGACAACTCCTCGGCTTTTTCCACTGGAAGAAACACTTTTTTCTGGTCTGTGTCCAGAATCATTCCCAGGAACAGAAGACGTGTCGTCGGGACCAGCTGTGACTTTGGAATATTGAGAATCCAGCCGTGCTGTTGTAGTACTTCCCGAGAAAGTGCTACCCCCACTACCGACTGTTCCTTGGACCTCGCCTTTATCAGGAGATCGTCCAAGTACGGGATAATTAAAACTCCCTTCTTGCAAAGGAGTATCATCATTTCAGCCATTACCTTGGTAAAGACCCTCGGTGCCGTGGATAACCCAAACGGCAGCGTCTGGAACTGATAGTGACAGTCCTGTACCACAAATCTGAGGTACTCCTGGTGAGGAGGGTAAATGGGGACATGCAGATACGCATCCTTGATGTCCAGGGAGACCATGTAATCCCCCTCGTCCAGGCTCGCAATAACCGCCCTGAGCGATTCCATCTTGAACTTGAACCTTTTGATATAAGTGTTCAAGGATTTTAAATTTAAGATGGGTCTCACCGAACCGTCCGGTTTCGGTACCACAAACATTGTGGAATTGTAACCTTTCCCTTGCTGAAGGAGGGGTACCTTGACAATCACTTGCTGTGAATACAGTTTTTGGATAGCCACCAACACTGCCTCCCTGGCAGAGGGAGTTGCTGGTAAGGCAGATTTTAGAAACCGGCGGGGGGGGGGGGGGGGGGGGGACGTCTCGAATTCCAGCCTGTACCCCTGAGATACTACTTGAAGGGCTCAGGGATCCACCTGTGAGAGAGCCCACTGTGTGCTGAAATTTCTGAGACGGACCCCCACCGTACCCGGATCCGCCTGTGAAGCCCCAGCGTCATGCTGTGGACTTACCGGACGTGGGGGAGGACTTTTGCTCTTGGGAACTGGCTGTATGCTGCAGCTTTTTCCCTCTACCTTTGCCTCTCGGCAGAAAGGATGCGCCTCGAGCCCTCTTGTGTTTATGGGGCCGAAAGGACTGTACTTGATAATACGGTGCCTTCTTTTGCTGTGGGGTAGCCTGTGGCAAAAATGTCGATTTCCCAGCCGTAGCTGTGGAAACGAGGTCTGAAAGACCATCCCCAAACAGTTCCACCCCCTTATAAGGCAAAACTTCCATGTGCCTTTTCGAATCGGCATCACCTGACCACTGCCGAGTCCACAACCCCCTTCTGGCGGCAATGGACAATGCGCTTATTTTTGATGCCAGCCGGCAAATATCCCTCTGTGCATCACGCATGTATAAGACAGCGTCCTTTATATGCTCTACTGTCAGCAAAATAGTGTCCCTATCCAGGGTATCAATATTATCCGACAGGGAATCTGACCACGCAGCAGCAGCACTGCACATCCATGCTGATGCAATCGCTGGTCGCAATATAATGCCCGTGTGTGTATATATAGCTTTTAGGGTAGCCTCCTGCTTTCTATCAGCAGGATCCTTTAGGGCGGCCGTATCCGGAGACGGTAGTGCCACCTGTTTTGATAAACGTGTAAGCGCTTTATCTACCCTAGGGGACGTTTCCCAACGTGACCTATCCTCTGGCGGTAAAGGGTACGCTGCCAATAACCGTTTAGAAATTATCAATTTCTTATCGGGGGAAGTCCAGGCTTCCTCACACACCTCATTTAACTCCTCAGATGCAGGAAAAACTACTGGTAGTTTTTTCTCACCGAACATAATACCCTTTTTTGTGGTACCTGGGGTACTATCAGAAATGTGTAATACATTTTTCATTGCCTCAATCATGTAACGGGTGGACCTATTGGAGGGTACACTAGTCTCATCATAGTCGACACTGGAGTCGGTATCCGTGTCGACATCTGTGTCTGCCATCTGAGGTAGCGGGCGTTTTAAAGTCCCTGATGACATTTGAGACGCTGGAACAGTCACAAGCTGAGTAGCCGGCTGTCCTATGTCGTCAAACCTTTTATGTAAGGAGCTGACACTGTCACGTAATTCCTTCCATAAGTCCATCCACACAGGTGTCGACCCCTCAGGGGGTGACAACACATTTACAGGCATTTGCTCTGCCTCCACATCATTTTCCTCATCATACATGTCGACACAGCGGTACCGACACACAGCACACACACAGGGAATGCTCTGACAGAGGACAGGACCCCACAAAGCCCTTTGGGGAGACAGAGGGAGAGTATGCCAGCACACACCAGAGCGCTATATACCACAGGGATATCACCTATAAAGAGTGTTTTCCCTTATAGCTGCATATATATATATATATATATATATATATATATTATACTGCGCCTAAATTTGTGCCCCCCCTCTCTTTTTTACCCTTCTGTAGTGCAGGACTGCAGGGGAGAGCAAGGGAGCGATCCTTCCAGCGGAGCTGTGAGGGAAAATGGCGCCAGTGTGCTGAGGGAGATGGCTCCGCCCCTTTTTCGGCGGGCTTTCTCCCGCTTTTTGTGTTATTCTGGCAGGGGTAATTTACACCTATATAGCCTCTGGGGCTATATATGGTGTCAGTTTTGCCAGCCAATGTGTTAATATTGTTGCTCAGGGCGCCCCCCCCCCCCCCCCCCCCCAGCGCCCTGCACCCATCAGTGACCGAAGTGTGTGGTGTGCATGAGGAGCAATGGCGCACAGCTGCAGTGCTGTGCGCTACCTTGGAGAAGACAGAAGTCTTCAGCCGCCGATTTTCCGGACCTTCTTGCTTCTGGCTCTGTAAGGGGGACGGCGGTGCGGCTCCGGGAACTGACGACGAGGTCGGGTCCTGTGTGCGATCCCTCTGGAGCTAATGGTGTCCAGTAGCCTAAGAAGCCCAAGCTACCACCACTTAGGTAGGTTCGCTTCTTCTCCCCTTAGTCCCTCGCTGCAGTGAGCCTGTTGCCAGCAGGTCTCACTGTAAAATAAAAAACCTAAACTATACTTTCTTTCTAGGAGCTCAGGAGAGCCCCTAGTGTGCATCCAGCTCGGCCGGGCACAGAAATCTAACTGAGGCTTGGAGGAGGGTCATAGGGGGAGGAGCCAGTGCACACCAGATAGATGTGCCCAATCTCCTGCGGAGCCGTCTATTCCCCATGGTCCTTACGGAGTCCCCAGCATCCACTAGGACGTCAGAGAAATACAATGGGGTATGTACCGGGCTCAAACTCGGGGATTCGGGCCTAGCTGCCTGCTCCCACCCAGGGTCGGCCCGACCATTACGCCGACTGCGCAGCTGAGTAAGGCGCCATAGTGAGGGGGGCACCAGCAGCCTGGCCACCCACCAGCCTAAACGGAAGCTATGTAACGCTTCCTGTTTAGGGGGATGGTTGGTTCTATCGGATGCCTTTGTGCTGCTCCTTGCAGCACTGAGCAGCTGTTGCAGCACTGAGCAGCTGTCATTGAGGAGCTGGGCCAGTTGGAGGAACAAGTGCGGTGAGGTCACCGCTGGGACTCTGATGGCGGTGCTGGCAGAAAGTGCAGCACAAGCTGCTCTGTCATTTTATTAGGGCCAAATTTGCTGCTAGGCAACTTGTACTGTCCCCCCCACCCCTGCGTAGAGGGTGCGTCTGCAGGCCAGTGAGGAGGAATGGCTGGAACATGCTCTCTCTGATGTTTACTGTTACCTGGGCACAAGAGGATGGATGGATGCAGTGCTTATTACACTTAAGACCTCCTCAGACACTGCGCACCACTGATTCACTCTGAGCTGCTGAGCCTGTTAGCGTCACAGTTGTGGCACACACAGGCAGTGTGGTAGCCACCTCTGTGCTCTCCTGGGGGCCTTACCTTGGCTTGGAGTGCCAGCCTGTCAATCATTACAAACTCCACCCCCTATGGATGACACATCCTGACTGAGGAGCTGCTGCTGAATGTCTTCTCTTGGTAAGACTAGATTTGTGCTTGTTTGTGTACTAAATGGCGGTGTAGTTGTTACAAGTGCTGCATGGGAGTGTACAGTAGTTTCTACACAGGTGGGGACAACTCTGTTTTGCCTCTGGGTGCCTGCTAGGAACTTACCCCCTTGGTGCTGCTGGGTCAGAATAATGAGTATAGGACTGTGACATTACGGTGTTCCTGTCACCCCTGCCTCTCCAGTCACATACTATCTCCATCATCTCTGTCTCCCCAGTCACCCATTTCTCTAACGTCCTAGTGGATGCTGGGGACTCCGAAAGGACCATGGGGAATAGCGGCTCCGCAGGAGACTGGGCACAAAGTAAAAGCTTTAGGACTAGCTGGTGTGCACTGGCTCCTCCCCCTATGACCCTCCTCCAAGCCTCAGTTAAGATTTTGTGCCCGAACGAGAAGGGTGCAATCTAGGTGGCTCTCCTGAGCTGCTTAGAGTAAAAGTTTAAATAGGTTTTTTATTTTCAGTGAGACCTGCTGGCAACAGGCTCACTGCATCGAGGGACTAAGGGGAGAAGAAGCGAACTCACCTGCGTGCAGAGTGGATTGGGCTTCTTAGGCTACTGGACATTAGCTCCAGAGGGACGATCACAGGCCCAGCCATGGATGGGTCCCGAAGCCGCGCCGCCGGCCCCCTTACAGATGCTGAAGCAAGAAGAGGTCCATAAATCGGCGGCAGAAGACTTTCCTGTCTTCATAAGGTAGCGCACAGCACTGCAGCTGTGCGCCATTGCTCTCAGCACACTTCACACTTCGGTCACTGAGGGTGCAGGGCGCTGGGGGGGGTGCCCTGGGAAGCAATGAATTTACCTTATTTGGCAAAAAATACATCACATATAGCTCCTGGGCTATATGGATGTATTTAACCCCTGCCAGTTTTCCAGAAAAAAGCGGGAGAAGAGCCCGCCGTGAAGGGGGCGGGGCCTATCTCCTCAGCACACAGCGCCATTTTTCCCACACAGCTCCGCTGGTAGGAAGGCTCCCAGAATCTCCCCTGCATCCTGCAAACTACAGAAACAGGGTAAAAAAGAGAGGGGGCACTTATTTGGCAAAATAACAGATATAAGCAGCTATAAGGGATAGACACTTATTGTAAGGTTGTCCCTATACATATATAGCGCTCTGGTGTGTGCTGGCAAACTCTCCCTCTGTCTCCCCAAGGGGCTAAGTGGGTCCTGTCCTCTATCAGAGCATTCCCTGTGTGTGTGCTGGGTGTCGGTACGTGTGTGTCGACATGTATGAGGAGGAAAATGATGTGGAGGCGGAGCAATTGCCTATAATGGTGATGTCACCCCCTAGGGAGTCGACACCTGAATGGATGGCCGTAATTAAGGAATTACGTGACAGTGTCGGCACGTTACAGAAAACTGTTGACGACATGAGACAGCCGGCAGCTCAGTTAGTGCCTGTCCAGGCGTCTCAAACACCGTCAGGGGCTATTAAACGCCCGTTACCTCAGTGGGTCGACACGGACCCAGACACAGACACTGACTCCAGTGTCGACGGTGAAGAAACAAACGTATTTTCCAGTAGGGCCACACGTTACATGATCACGGCAATGAAGGAGGTTTTGCACATCTCTGATACTGCAAGTACCACAAAAAGGGGTATTATGTGGGGTGTGAAAAAACTACCCGTAGTTTTTCCTGAATCAGATGAATTGAATGAAGTGTGTGATGAAGCGTGGGTTACCCCCGACAAAAAACTGCTAATTTCTAAAAAATTATTGGCACTATATCCCTTCCCACCAGAGGTTAGGGCTCGTTGGGAAACACCCCCTAGGGTGGATAAGGCGCTCACACGCTTATCAAAACAAGTGGCGTTACCGTCTCCAGAAACGGCCGCCCTTAAGGAGCCAGCAGATAGGAGGCTGGAAAATATCCTTACTGGTGTTATACTGCGACCAGCAATCGCCTCAGCCTGGATGTGCAGTGCTGGGGTGGCTTGGTCGGATTCCCTGACTGAAAATATTGATACCCTGGACAGGGACAATATATTATTGACTATAGAGCATTTAAAGGATGCATTCCTATATATGCGAGATGCACAGAGAGACATTTGCACTCTGGCATCAAGAGTAAGTGCGATGTCCATTTCTGCCAGAAGAGGATTATGGACGCGACAGTGGTCAGGGGATGCGGATTCCAAACGGCATATGGAAGTATTGCCGTATAAAGGGGAGGAGTTATTTGGGGGCGGTCTATCGGACCTGGTGGCCACGGCAACGGCTGGGAAATCCACCTTTTTACCCCAAGTCACCTCGCAGCAGAAAAAGATACCGTCTTTTCAGGCTCAGTCCTTTCGTCCCCATAAGGGCAAGCGGGCAAAAGGCCACTCATATCTGCCCCGGGGCAGAGGAAGGGGAAAAAGACTGCAACAGACAGCTTCTTCCCACGAACAGAAGCCCTCCCCCGCTTCTGCCAAGTCCTCAGCATGACGCTGGGGCCTTACAAGCGGACTCAGGCACGGTGGGGGCCCGTCTCAAGAATTTCAGCGCGCAGTGGGCTCACTCGCAAGTGGACCCCTGGATCCTGCAGGTAGTATCTCAGGGGTACAAATTGGAATTCGAGACGTCTCCCCCTCGCCGGTTCCTGAAGTCTGCTTTACCAACGTCTCCCCCCCGACAGGGAGGCGGTATTGGAAGCCATTCACAAGCTGTATTCCCAGCTAGTGATAATCAAGGTACCCCTCCTACAACAGGGAAAGGGGTATTACTCCACGCTGTTTGTGGTACCGAAGCCGGACGGCTCGGTGAGACCCATTTTAAATCTGAAAGCCTTGAACACTTACATAAAAAGGTTCAAGTTCAAGATGGAGTCACTCAGAGCAGTGATAGCGAACCTGGAAGAAGGGGACTACATGGTGTCTCTGGACATCAAGGATGCTTACCTCCATGTCCCAATTTGCCCTTCTCACCAAGGGTACCTCAGGTTTGTGGTACAGAACTGTCACTATCAGTTTCAGACGCTGCCGTTTGGATTGTCCACGGCACCCGGGTCTTTACCAAGGTAATGGCCGAAATGATGATTCTTCTTCGAAGAAAAGGCGTCTTAATTATCCCTTACTTGGACGATCTCCTGATAAGGGCACGGTCCAGAGAACAGTTAGAGGTCGGAGTAGCACTATCTCAAATAGTACTACGACAGCACGGATGGATTCTAAATATTCCAAAATCGCAGCTGATTCCGACGACACGTCTGCTGTTCCTAGGGATGATTCTGGACACAGTACAGAAAAAGGTGTTTCTCCCGGAAGAGAAAGCCAGGGAGTTATCCGACCTAGTCAGGAAACTCCTAAGACCAGGCCAGGTGTCAGTGCATCAGTGCACAAGGGTCCTGGGAAAGATGGTGGCTTCTTACGAAGCGATTCCATTCGGCAGATTCCACGCAAGAACTTTTCAGTTGGATCTGCTAGACAAATGGTCCGGATCGCATCTTCAAATGCATCAGCGGATAACCCTGTCTCCAAGGACAAGGGTGTCTCTCCTGTGGTGGTTACAGAGTGCTCATCTCCTAGAGGGCCGCAGATTCGGCATTCAGGATTGGGTCCTGGTGACCACGGATGCCAGCCTGAGAGGCTGGGGAGCAGTCACACAGGGAAAAAGTTTCCAGGGCTTGTGGTCAAGCATAGAAACGTCACTTCACATAAATATCCTGGAACTAAGGGCCATTTACAATGCCCTAAGTCAGGCAAGGCCTCTGCTTCAGGGTCAGCCAGTATTGATCCAGTCGGACAACATCACGGCAGTCGCCCACGTAAACAGACAGGGCGGCACAAGAAGCAGGAGGGCAATGACGGAAGTGGCAAGGATTCTTCGCTGGGCGGAAAATCATGTGATAGCACTGTCAGCAGTGTTCATTCCGGGAGTGGACAACTGGGAAGCAGACTTCCTCAGCAGACACGATCTTCACCCGGGGGAGTGGGGACTTCACCCAGAAGTCTTCCACATGATTGTAAACCGTTGGGAAAAACCAAAGGTGGACATGATGGCATCTCGCCTCAACAAAAAACTGGACAGATATTGCTCCAGGTCAAGGGACCCTCAGGCAATAGCTGTGGACGCTCGGGTAACACCGTGGGTGTACCGGTCAGTGTATGTGTTTCCCTCCTCTTCCTCTCATACCAAAAGTACTGAGAATCATAAGAAGGAGAGGAGTAAAGACTATACTCGTGGCTCCGGATTGGCCAAGAAGGACTTGGTACCCGGAAATTCAAGAGATGCTCACGGAAGACCCGTGGCCTCTACCTCTAAGACAGGACCTGCTCCAGCAGGGACCATGTCTGTTCCAAGACTTACCGCGGCTGCGTTTGACGGCATGGCGGTTGAACGCCGGATCCTGAAGGAAAAAGGCATTCCGGATGAAGTCATCCCTACCCTGATCAAAGCCAGGAAGGATGTAACCGTACAACATTATCACCGTATTTGGCGTAAATATGTTGCGTGGTGCGAGGCCAGGAAGGCCCCTACGGAGGAATTTCAACTGGGTCGATTCCTGCATTTCCTGCAAACAGGACTGTCTATGGGCCTCAAATTAGGGTCCATTAAGGTTCAAATTTCGGCCCTGTCGATATTCTTCCAAAAAGAACTAGCTTCTGTTCCTGGAGTTCAGACGTTTGTCAAGGGAGTACTGCATATACAGCCTCATTTTGTGCCTCCAGTGGCACCTTGGGATCTCAATGTAGTGTTGGGATTCCTAAAATCACATTGGTTTGAACCACTCACCACT
Source organism: Pseudophryne corroboree (assembly GCF_028390025.1). Taxonomy (NCBI): domain Eukaryota; kingdom Metazoa; phylum Chordata; class Amphibia; order Anura; family Myobatrachidae; genus Pseudophryne; species Pseudophryne corroboree. Next base: position 449,840,690 of record NC_086450.1, on the reverse strand, counting down.
GTGGACTTGAAATATCTCACATGGAAAGTGGTAATGCTGTTAGCCCTGGCTTCAGCCAGGCGTGTATCAGAATTGGCGGCTTTATCCTATAAAAGCCCTTACCTAATTTTTCATACGGACAGGGCAGAATTGAGGACTCGTCCTCAATTTCTCCCTAAGGTGGTTTCAGCATTTCACTTAAACCAACCTATTGTGGTGCCTGCGGCTACTAGGGACTTGGAGGATTCCAAGTTGCTGGACGTAGTCAGGGCCCTGAAAATATATGTTTCCAGGACGGCTGGAGTCAGAAAATCTGACTCGCTGTTTATCCTGTATGCACCCAACAAGCTGGGTGCTCCTGCTTCTAAGCAGACGGTTGCTCGTTGGATTTGTAGTACAATTCAGCTTGCACATTCTGTGACAGGCCTGCCACAGCCAAAATCTGTAAAAGCCCATTCCACACGGAAAGTGGGCTCATCTTGGGCGGCTGCCCGAGGGGTCTCGGCTTTACAACTTTGCCGAGCAGCTACTTGGTCAGGGGCAAACACGTTTGCTAAATTCTACAAATTTGATACCCTGGCTGAGGAGGACCTGGAGTTCTCTCATTCGGTGCTGCAGAGTCATCCGCACTCTCCCGCCCATTTGGGAGCTTTGGTATAATCCCCATGGTCCTTTCGGAGTCCCCAGCATCCACTAGGACGTTAGAGAAAATAAGAATTTACTTACCGATAATTCTATTTCTCATAGTCCGTAGTGGATGCTGGGCGCCCATCCCAAGTGCGGATTGTCTGCATTACTTGTACATAGTTATTGTTACAAAAATCGGGTTATTGTTGTTGTGAGCCATCTTTTCAGAGGCTCCTTCTGTTATCATGCTGTTAACTGGGTTCAGATCACAAGTTGTACGGTGTGATTGGTGTGGCTGGTATGAGTCTTACCCGGGATTCAAAATCCTTCCTTATTGTGTACGCTCGTCCGGGCACAGTATCCTAACTGAGGCTTGGAGGAGGGTCATAGGGGGAGGAGCCAGTGCACACCAGCTAGTCCTAAAGCTTTTACTTTGTGCCCAGTCTCCTGCGGAGCCGCTATTCCCCATGGTCCTTTCGGAGTCCCCAGCATCCACTACGGACTATGAGAAATAGAATTATCGGTAAGTAAATTCTTATTTTCGCTGTCACCCCTGCCTCCCCAGTTACCCACTATCTCCCTTTCACCCCTGCCTCCCCAGTCTACCAATATCTCCCTGTCACCCACTATCTCAATGTACCAGTGCTGCAAGTATGGCGGTACGGCGTACCGGTAAGAAATTCCCAGCCGGTACGCCGTACCGACGGGCCGCCACCTTGCAGACACTGGGTGTTGGAGATAGGAGAGCACAGCATGCACCTCTCCTCTCCTGCCTGAGTCCCCTGAGTCCGGCGGCGGCAACGTGCACTGAAATGCCGGTTCGTGAGCCAATCAGAGCTTGCGGACCGTCAGCCAATCAGGAGCCGCCGCCAGATCTAATATACAGGATACCGCCGCAGCAGGACGTGGAAAGGAGAGAGGGGTAGGAGGGGCGCGTATTGCGCTCTCCTCTCCACAGCATCAGAAGATAGTGCCAGCCCCAGGCAGCAGCAATAACGGTGAGTTGCACTGCTGGGGCATATCTGGCACTCTGGGGGCATGTGTTTCTGGCAAAGTGGGGGCGTATCTGGAGTGTTTGGGCATATCTGGCACTGTGGGGACATATGTGTATCTGTCACTGTGGGGGCATATCTGGCATATGTGTATCTGACACAGTGGGGGCATTTGTACATCTGGCACCGTGGGGCATTTGTGCATCTGGCACTGTAGGAGCATATCTGGCATGGTGGAGGTGTATCTGGCACTGTGGGGGAATATGTGTATCTGGCCTCCCCATGTGTATAACACCCCCAATTTCATTGGCCACACCCCATGTGGCATTTGGCCATACCTATTTTCACTGACGTCCTAGTGGATGCTGGGGACTCCGAAAGGACCATGGGGAATAGCGGCTCCGCAGGAGACTGGGCACAAAAGTAAAAGCTTTAAGACTACCTGGTGTGCACTGGCTCCTCCCCCTATGACCCTCCTCCAAGCCTCAGTTAGATTTTTGTGCCCGAACGAGAAGGTTGCACACTAGGTGGCTCTCCTGAGCTGCTTAGAAAAAAGTTTAGTTTTAGGTTTTTTATTTTCAGTGAGACCTGCTGGCAACAGGCTCACTGCACAGAGGGACTAAGGGGAGAAGAAGCGAATTCACCTGCGTTCAGAGTGGATTGGGCTTCTTAGGCTACTGGACATTAGCTCCAGAGGGACGATCACAGGCCCAGCCATGGATGGGTCCCAGAGCCGCGCCGCCGGCCCCCTTACAGAGCCAGAAGAGCAGAAGAGGTCCGGAAAAATCGGCGGCAGAAGACGTCCTGTCTTCAATCTTCAATAAGGTAGCGCACAGCACCGCAGCTGTGCGCCATTGCTCTCAGCACACTTCACTCTCCGGTCACTGAGGGTGCAGGGCGCTGGGGGGGGGGGGGGGGGGGCGCCCTGAGACGCAATAAAAACACCTTAGATGGCGAAAAATACATCACATATAGCTCCTGGGCTATATGGATGCATTTAACTCATGCCTGTTTTTCCATAAAAAAGCGGGAGAACGGCCGCCGAGAAGGGGGCGGAGCCTATCTCCTCAGCACACTGGCGCCATTTTTCCTCACAGCTCCGTTGGAGGGAAGCTCCCTGACTCTCCCCTGCAGTCCTGCACTACAGAAACAGGGTAAAACAAGAGGGGGGGGGCACTAATTTGGCAGATAAATCTATACAGCAGCTATATAAGGGAAAAACACTTATATAAGGTTATCCCTGTATATATATATAGCGCTCTGGTGTGTGCTGGCAAACTCTCCCTCTGTCTCCCCAAAGGGCTAGTGGGGTCCTGTCCTCTATCAGAGCATTCCCTGTGTGTGTGCTGTGTGTCGGTACGTTGTGTCGACATGTATGAGGAGGAAAATGGTATGGAGGCGGAGCAATTGCCTGTATTAGTGATGTCACCCCCTAGGGAGTCGACACCTGACTGGATGGTCTTATGGAAGGAATTACGTGATAGTGTCAGCACTTTACAAAAGACTGTTGACGACATGAGACAGCCGGCAAATCAGTTAATACCTGTACAGGCGTCTCAAACACCGTCAGGGGCTCTAAAGCGCCCGTTACCTCAGGTGGTCGACACAGACCCAGACACGGACACTGACTCCAGTGTCGACGGTGAGGAAACAAACGTATTTTCCAGTAGGGCCACACATTACATGATCACGGTAATGAAGGAGGTTTTGAACATTTCTGATACTACAAGTACCACAAAAAAGGGTATTATGTGGGGTGTGAAAAAACTACCCGTAGTTTTTCCTGAATCAGATGAATTAAATGAGGTGTGTGATGAAGCGTGGGTTTCCCCCGATAAAAAACTGCTAATTTCTAAAAAATTATTGGCATTATACTAGAGATGTGCACTTGAAATTTTTCGGGTTTTGTGTTTTGGTTTTGGGTTCGGTTCCGCGGCCGTGTTTTGGGTTCGACCGCGTTTTGGCAAAACCTCACCGAATTTTTTTTTGTCGGATTCGGGTGTGTTTTGGATTCGGGTGTTTTTTTCAAAAAACACTAAAAAACAGCTTAAATCATAGAATTTGGGGGTCATTTTGATCCCAAAGTATTATTAACCTCAAAAACCATAATTTCCACTCATTTTCAGTCTATTCTGAATACCTCACACCTCACAATATTATTTTTAGTCCTAAAATTTGCACCGAGGTAGCTGTGTGAGTAAGATAAGCGACCCTAGTGGCCGACACAAACACCTGGCCCATCTAGGAGTGGCACTGCAGTGTCACGCAGGATGGCCCTTCCAAAAAACACTCCCCAAACAGCACATGACGCAAAGAAAAAAAGAGGCGCAATGAGGTAGCTGTGTGAGTAAGATAAGCGACCCTAGTGGCCGACACAAACACCGGGCCCATCTAGGAGTGGCACTGCAGTGTCACGCAGGATGGCCCTTCCAAAAAACACTCCCCAAACAGCACATGACGCAAAGAAAAAAAGAGGCGCAATGAGGTAGCTGTGTGAGTAAGATAAGCGACCCTAGTGGCCGACACAAACACCTGGCCCATCTAGGAGTGGCACTGCAGTGTCACGCAGGATGGCCCTTCCAAAAAACACTCCCCAAACAGCACATGACGCAAAGAAAAAAAGAGGCGCAATGAGGTAGCTGTGTGAGTAAGATAAGCGACCCTAGTGGCCGACACAAACACCGGGCCCATCTAGGAGTGGCACTGCAGTGTCACGCAGGATGGCCCTTCCAAAAAACACTCCCAAAACAGCACATGACGCAAACAAAAAAAGAGGCGCAATGAGGTAGCTGTGTGAGTAAGATAAGCGACCGTAGTGGCCGACACAAACACCTGGCCCATCTAGGAGTGGCACTGCAGTGTCACGCAGGATGGCCCTTCCAAAAAACACTCCCCAAACAGCACATGACGCAAAGAAAAAAAGAGGCGCAATGAGGTAGCTGTGTGAGTAAGATAAGCGACCCTAGTGGCCGACACAAACACCGGGCCCATCTAGGAGTGGCACTGCAGTGTCACGCAGGATGGCCCTTCCAAAAAACACTCCCCAAACAGCACATGACGCAAAGAAAAAAAGAGGCGCAATGAGGTAGCTGTGTGAGTAAGATAAGCGACCCTAGTGGCCGACACAAACACCTGGCCCATCTAGGAGTGGCACTGCAGTGTCACGCAGGATGGCCCTTCCAAAAAACACTCCCCAAACAGCACATGACGCAAAGAAAAAAAGAGGCGCAATGAGGTAGCTGTGTGAGTAAGATAAGCGACCCTAGTGGCCGACACAAACACCGGGCCCATCTAGGAGTGGCACTGCAGTGTCACGCAGGATGGCCCTTCCAAAAAACACTCCCAAAACAGCACATGACGCAAAGAAAAATTAAAGAAAAAAGAGGTGCAAGATGGAATTGTCCTTGGGCCCTCCCACCCACCCTTATGTTGTATAAATAGGACATGCACACTTTAACCAACCCATCATTTCAGTGACAGGGTCTGCCACACGACTGTGACTGAAATGACGGGTTGGTTTGGACCCCCACCAAAAAAGAAGCAATTAATCTCTCCTTGCACAAACTGGCTCTACAGAGGCAAGATGTCCACCTCATCATCATCCTCCGATATATCACCGTGTACATCCCCCTCCTCACAGATTATCAATTCGTCCCCACTGGAATCCACCATCTCAGCTCCCTGTGTACTTTGTGGAGGCAATTGCTGCTGGTCTATGTCTCCACGGAGGAATTGATTATAATTCATTTTAATGAACATCATCTTCTCCACATTTTCTGGAAGTAACCTCGTACGCCGATTGCTGACAAGGTGAGCGGCGGCACTAAACACTCTTTCGGAGTACACACTTGTGGGAGGGCAACTTAGGTAGAATAAAGCCAGTTTGTGCAAGGGCCTCCAAATTGCCTCTTTTTCCTGCCAGTATAAGTACGGACTGTGTGACGTGCCTACTTGGATGCGGTCACTCATATAATCCTCCACCATTCTTTCAATGGGGAGAGAATCATATGCAGTGACAGTAGACGACATGTCCGTAATCGTTGACAGGTCCTTCAGTCCGGACCAGATGTCAGCATCAGCAGTCGCTCCAGACTGCCCTGCATCACCGCCAGCGGGTGGGCTCGGAATTCTGAGCCTTTTCCTCGCACCCCCAGTTGCGGGAGAATGTGAAGGAGGAGATGTTGACAGGTCGCGTTCCGCTTGACTTGACAATTTTCTCACCAGCAGGTCTTTGAACCCCAGCAGACTTGTGTCTGCCGGAAAGAGAGATCCAAGGTAGGTTTTAAATCTAGGATCGAGCACGGTGGCCAAAATGTAGTGCTCTGATTTCAACAGATTGACCACCCGTGAATCCTTGTTAAGCGAATTAAGGGCTCCATCCACAAGTCCCACATGCCTAGCGGAATCGCTCCGTGTTAGCTCCTCCTTCAATGTCTCCAGCTTCTTCTGCAAAAGCCTGATGAGGGGAATGACCTGACTCAGGCTGGCAGTGTCTGAACTGACTTCACGTGTGGCAAGTTCAAAGGGCAGCAGAACCTTGCACAACGTTGAAATCATTCTCCACTGCGCTTGAGACAGGTGCATTCCACCTCCTATATCGTGCTGAATTGTATAGGCTTGAATGGCCTTTTGCTGCTCCTCCAACCTCTGAAGCATATATAGGGTTGAATTCCACCTCGTTACCACTTCTTGCTTCAGATGATGGCAGGGCAGGTTCAGGCGTTTTTGGTGTTGCTCCAGTCTTCTGTACGTGGTGCCTGTACGCTGAAAGTGTCCCGCAATTCTTCTGGCCACCGACAGCATCTCTTGCACGCCCCTGTCGTTTTTTAAAAAATTCTGCACCACCAAATTCAAGGTATGTGCAAAACATGGGACGTGCTGGAATTTGCCCAGATTTAATGCACACACAATAATGCTGGCGTTGTCCGATGCCACAAATCCACAGGAGAGTCCAATTGGGGTAAGCCATTCCGCGATGATCTTCCTCAGTTGCCGTAAGAGGTTTTCAGCTGTGTGCGTATTCTGGAAACCGGTGATACAAAGCGTAGCCTGCCTAGGAAAGAGTTGGCGTTTGCGAGATGCTGCTACTGGTGCCGCCGCTGCTGTTCTTGCGGCGGGAGTCCATACATCTACCCAGTGGGCTGTCACAGTCATATAGTCCTGACCCTGCCCTGCTCCACTTGTCCACATGTCCGTGGTTAAGTGGACATTGGGTACAGCTGCATTTTTTAGGACACTGGTGACTCTTTTTCTGAGGTCTGTGTACATTTTCGGTATCGCCTGCCTAGAGAAATGGAACCTAGATGGTATTTGGTACCGGGGACACAGTACCTCCAACAAGTCTCTAGTTGGCTCTGCAGTAATGATGGATACCGGAACCACGTTTCTCACCACCCAGGATGCCAAGGCCTCAGTTATCCGCTTTGCAGCAGGATGACTGCTGTGATATTTCATCTTCCTCGCAAAGGACTGTTGGACAGTCAATTGCTTGGTGGAAGTAGTAAAAGTGGTCTTACGATTTCCCCTCTGGGATGACCATCGACTCCCAGCAGCAACAACAGCAGCGCCAGCAGCAGTAGGCGTTTCACGCAAGGATGCATCGGAGGAATCCCAGGCAGGAGAGGAATCGTCAGAATTGCCAGTGACATGGCCTGCAGGACTATTGGCATTCCTGGGGAAGGAGGAAATTGACACTGAGGGAGTTGGTGGGGTGGTTTGCGTGAGCTTGGTTACAAGAGGAAGGGATTTACTGGTCAGTGGACTGCTTCCGCTGTCGCCCAAAGTTTTTGAACTTGTCACTGACTTATTATGAATGCGCTGCAGGTGACGTATAAGGGAGGATGTTCCGAGGTGGTTAACGTCCTTACCCCTACTTATTACAGCTTGACAAAGGCAACACACGGCTTGACAAATGTTGTCCGCATTTCTGGTGAAATACTTCCACACCGAAGAGCTGATTTTTTTGGTATTTTCACCAGGCATGTCAACGGCCCTATTCCTCCCACGGACAACAGGTGTCTCCCCGGGTGCCTGACTTAAACAAACCACCTCACCATCAGAATCCTCCTTGTCAATTTCCTCCCCAGCGCCAGCAACACCCATATCCTCCTCATCCTGGTGTACTTCAACACTGACATCTTCAATCTGACTATCAGGAACTGGACTGCGGGTGCTCCTTCCAGCACTTGCAGGGGGCGTGCAAATGGTGGAAGGCGCATGCTCTTCACGTCCAGTGTTGGGAAGGTCAGGCATCGCAACCGACACAATTGGACTCTCCTTGTGGATTTAGGATTTCGAAGAACGCACAGTTCTTTGCGGTGCTTTTGCCAGCTTGAGTCTTTTCAGTTTTCTAGCGAGAGGCTGAGTGCTTCCATCCTCATGTGAAGCTGAACCACTAGCCATGAACATAGGCCAGGGCCTCAGCCGTTCCTTGCCACTCCGTGTGGTAAATGGCATATTGGCAAGTTTACGCTTCTCCTCCGACAATTTTATTTTAGATTTTGGAGTCCTTTTTTTACTGATATTTGGTGTTTTGGATTTTACATGCTCTGTACTATGACATTGGGCATCGGCCTTGGCAGACGACGTTGCTGGCATTTCATCGTCTCGGCCATGACTAGTGGCAGCAGCTTCAGCACGAGGTGGAAGTGGATCTTGATCTTTCCCTAATTTTGGAACCTCAACATTTTTGTTCTCCATATTTTAATAGGCACAACTAAAAGGCACCTCAGGTAAACAATGGAGATGGATGGATACTAGTATACTTATGGATGGACGAGCGACTGCCGACACAGAGGTAGCTACAGCTGTGGACTACCGTACTGTGTCTGCTGCTAATATAGACTGGATGATAATGAGATGAAATCAATATATATATATATATATATATAATATCACACTAGTACTGCAGCCGGACAGGTAGATATATTTATTATGTAATGACTGATGACGGACCTGCTGGACACTGTCAGCTCAGCAGCACCGCAGACTGCTACAGTAAGCTACTATAGTAGTATGTATAAAGAAGAAAGAAAAAAAAAAAACCACGGGTAGGTGGTATACAATTATGGATGGACGAGCGACTGCCGACACAGAGGTAGCTACAGCCGTGGACTACCGTACTGTGTCTGCTGCTAATATAGACTGGATGATAATGAGATGAAATCAATATATATATATATATAATATCACACTAGTACTGCAGCCGGACAGGTAGATATATTTATTATGTAATGACTGATGACGGACCTGCTGGACACTGTCAGCTCAGCAGCACCGCAGACTGCTACAGTAAGCTACTATAGTAGTATGTATAAAGAAGAAAGAAAAGAAAAAACCACGGGTAGGTGGTATACAATATTATATATATATTATATACAATTATATATATATATTATATATATTAAACTGGTGGTGATTATTAAACTGGTGGTCAGGTCACTGGTCACACTATCAGCAACTTGCAAGTAGTACTCCTAAGCAGACAATCACAATATATATTATACTGGTGGTCAGTGTGGTCACAATGGCAGTGTGGCACTCTGGCAGCAAAAGTGTGCACTGTACGTTATATGTACTCCTGAGTCCTGCTCTCAGACTCTAACTGCTCCCCACTGTCAGTGTCTCCCCCACAAGTCAGATATACATTATACAGTCACACTATCTATCTATCACTTCAGCAAGTAGTAGTACTCCTCCTAATGCTCCCCAAAATTACTACTGTGTCTCTCTCTACTCTAGTCTCACTCTCTTCTCTATAAACGGAGAGGACGCCAGCCACGTCCTCTCCCTATGAATCTCAATGCACGTGTGAAAATGGCGGCGACGCGCGGCTCCTTATATAGAATCCGAGTCTCGCGATAGAATCCGAGCCTCGCGAGAATCCGACAGCGGGATGATGACGTTCGGGCGCGCTCGGGTTAACCGAGCAAGGCGGGAAGATCCGAGTCGCTCGGCCCCGTGTAAAAAAAAATGAAGTTCGGGCGGGTTCGGATTCCGAGGAACCGAACCCGCTCATCTCTACATTATACCCTTTCCCGCCAGAGGTTAGGGCGCGTTGGGAAACACCCCCTAGGGTAGATAAGGCGCTCACACGCTTATCAAAACAAGTGGCGTTACCGTCTCCTGATACGGCCGCCCTCAAGGAACCAGCTGATAGGAAGCTGGAAAATATCCTAAAAAGTATATACACACATACTGGTATTATACTGCGACCAGCAATCGCCTCAGCCTGGATGTGCAGTGCTGGGGTGGCTTGGTCGGATTCCCTGACTGAAAATATTGATACCCTGGACAGGGACAATATATTATTGACTATAGAGCATTTAAAGGATGCATTTCTATATATGAGAGATGCACAGAGGGATATTTGCACTCTGGCATCAAGAGTAAGTGCGCTGTCCATTTCTGCCAGAAGAGGGTTATGGACGCGACAGTGGTCAGGTGATGCGGATTCCAAACGGCATATGGAAGTATTGCCGTATAAAGGGGAGGAGTTATTTGGGGTCGGTCTATCGGACCTGGTGGCCACGGCAACGGCTGGGAAATCCACCTTTTTACCCCAGGTCACCTCTCAGCAGAAAAAGACACCGTCTTTTCAGGCTCATTCCTTTCGTCCCCATAAGGGCAAGCGGGCAAAAGGCCACTCGTATCTGCCCCGGGGCAGAGGAAGGGGAAAAAGACTGCAGCAGACAGCCTCTTCCCAGGAACAGAAGCCCTCCCCCGCTTCTGCCAAGTCCTCAGCATGACGCTGGGGCCTTACAAGCGGACTCAGGCACGGTGGGGGCCCGTCTCAAGAATTTCAGCGCGCAGTGGGCTCACTCGCAAGTGGACCCCTGGATCCTGCAGGTAGTATCTCAGGGGTACAAATTGGAATTCGAGACGTCTCCCCCTCGCCGGTTCCTGAAGTCTGCTTTACCAACGTCTCCCCCCGACAGGGAGGCGGTATTGGAAGCCATTCACAAGCTGTATTCCCAGCAGGTGATAATCAAGGTACCCCTCCTACAACAGGGAAAGGGGTATTATTCCACGCTGTTTGTGGTACCGAAGCCGGACGGCTTGGTGAGACCTATTTTAAATCTGAAATCCTTGAACACTTACATACAAAGGTTCAAATTCAAGATGGAATCACTCAGAGCAGTGATAGCGAACCTGGAAGAAGGGGACTATATGGTGTCTCTGGACATCAAGGATGCTTACCTCCATGTCCCAATTTACCCTTCTCACCAAGGGTACCTCAGGTTTGTGGTACAGAACTGTCACTATCAGTTTCAGACGCTGCCGTTTGGATTGTCCACGGCACCCCGGGTCTTTACCAAGGTAATGGCCGAAATGATGATTCTTCTTCGAAGAAAAGGCGTCTTAATTATCCCTTACTTGGACGATCTCCTGATAAGGGCAAGGTCCAGAGAACAGTTAGAGGTCGGAGTAGCACTATCTCAAGTAGTACTACGACAGCACGGATGGATTCTAAATATTCCAAAATCGCAGCTGATTCCGACGACACGTCTGCTGTTCCTAGGGATGATTCTGGACACAGTACAGAAAAAGGTGTTTCTCCCGGAGGAGAAAGCCAGGGAGTTATCCGACCTAGTCAGGAACCTCCTAAAACCAGGCCAAGTGTCAGTACATCAATGCACAAGGGTCCTGGGAAAAATGGTGGCTTCTTACGAAGCGATTCCATTCGGCAGATTCCACGCAAGATCTTTTCAGTGGGATCTGCTGGACAAATGGTCCGGATCGCATCTTCAAATGCATCAGCGGATAACCCTGTCTCCAAGGACAAGGGTGTCTCTCCTGTGGTGGTTACAGAGTGCTCATCTTCTAGAGGGCCGCAGATTCGGCATTCAGGACTGGGTCCTGGTGACCACGGATGCCAGCCTGAGAGGCTGGGGAGCAGTCACACAGGGAAGAAATTTCCAGGGCTTGTGGTCAAGCATGGAAACGTCACTTCACATAAATATCCTGGAACTAAGGGCCATTTACAATGCCCTAAGTCAGGCAAGGCCTCTGCTTCAGGGTCAGCCGGTGCTGATCCAGTCGGACAACATCACGGCAGTCGCCCACGTAAACAGACAGGGCGGCACAAGAAGCAGGAGGGCAATGACGGAAGTTGCAAGGATTCTTCGCTGGGCGGAAAATCATGTGATAGCACTGTCAGCAGTGTTCATTCCGGGAGTGGACAACTGGGAAGCAGACTTCCTCAGCAGACACGATCTCCACCCAGGGGAGTGGGGACTTCACCCAGAAGTCTTCCACATGATTGTGAACCGTTGGGAAAAACCAAAGGTGGACATGATGGCGTCCCGCCTCAACAAAAAACTGGACAGATATTGCGCCAGGTCAAGGGACCCTCAGGCAATAGCTGTGGACGCTCTGGTAACACCGTGGGTGTACCAGTCAGTGTATGTGTTCCCTCCTCTGCCTCTCATACCCAAGGTACTGAGAATCATAAGAAGGAGAGGAGTAAGGACTATACTCGTGGCTCCGGATTGGCCAAGAAGGACTTGGTACCCGGAACTTCAAGAGATGCTCACGGAAGACCCGTGGCCTCTACCTCTAAGAAAGGACCTGCTCCAGCAGGGACCATGTCTGTTCCAAGACTTACCGCGGCTGCGTTTGACGGCATGGCGGTTGAACGCCGGATCCTGAAGGAAAAAGGCATTCCGGATGAAGTCATCCCTACCCTGATCAAAGCCAGGATGGATGTAACTGTGCAACATTATCACCGTATTTGGCGTAAATATGTTGCGTGGTGTGAGGCCAGGAAGGCCCCTACAGAGGAATTTCAACTGGGTCGTTTCCTGCATTTCCTGCAAACAGGACTGTCTATGGGCCTAAAATTAGGGTCCATTAAGGTTCAAATTTCGGCCCTGTCAATATTCTTCCAAAAAGAACTAGCTTCAGTTCCTGAAGTTCAGACGTTTGTCAAGGGGGTACTGCATATACAGCCTCCTTTTGTGCCTCCAGTGGCACCTTGGGATCTCAATGTAGTTTTGGGGTTCCTAAAATCACATTGGTTTGAACCACTCACCACTGTGGACTTAAAATATCTCACATGGAAAGTGGTAATGCTGTTAGCCCTGGCCTCAGCCAGGCGTGTCTCAGAATTGGCGGCTTTATCCTATAAAAGCCCTTACCTAATTTTTCATACGGACAGGGCAGAATTGAGGACTCGTCCTCAATTTCTCCCTAAGGTGGTTTCAGCATTTCACTTAAACCAGCCTATTGTGGTGCCTGCGGCTACTAGGGACTTGGAGGATTCCAAGTTGCTGGACGTAGTCAGGGCCCTGAAAATATATGTTTCCAGGACGGCTGGAGTCAGAAAATCTGACTCGCTGTTTATCCTGTATGCACCCAACAAGCTGGGTGCTCCTGCTTCTAAGCAGACTATTGCTCGTTGGATTTGTAGTACAATTCAGCTTGCACATACTGTGGCAGGCCTGCCACAGCCAAAATCTGTAAAAGCCCATTCCACACGGAAAGTGGGCTCATCTTGGGCGGCTGCCCGAGGGTTCTCGGCTTTACAACTTTGCCGAGCAGCTACTTGGTCAGGGGCAAACACGTTTGCTAAATTCTACAAATTTGATACCCTGGCTGAGGAGGACCTGGAGTTCTCTCATTCGGTGCTGCAGAGTCATCCGCACTCTCTCGCCCGTTTGGGAGCTTTGGTATAATCCCCATGGTCCTTTCGGAGTCCCCAGCATCCACTAGGACGTCAGAGAAAATAAGAATTTACTTACCGATAATTCTATTTCTCATAGTCCGTAGTGGATGCTGGGCGCCCATCCCAAGTGCGGATTGTCTGCAATACTTGTACATAGTTATTGTTACAAAAAATCGGGTTATTATTGTATCCGCAGGAGACATGGGCACTTTAAGAAAGAATTTAGATTCTGGTGTGCTCTGGCTCCACCCTCTATGTCCTTCCTCCAGACCTCAGTTTGAATCTGTGCCCGGACGAGCTGCCTGCTTTTCAGTGAGCTCTCCTGAGCTTGCTGTGAGAAAGTATTTTGTTAGTTTTTTTATTTTCAGGGAGCTCTGCTGGCAACAGACTCCCTGCATCGTGGGACAGAGGGGAGAGAAGCAGCCCTATCCTCTGAAGATAGGTCCTGCTTCTTAGGCTACTGGACACCATTAGCTCCAGAGGGATCGTACACAGGATCTCACCCTCGTCGTCCGATCCCAGAGCCGCGCCGCCGTCCCCCTCGCAGAGCCGGAAGACAGAAGCCGGGTGAGCATGAGAAGCAAGAAGACTTCGAAATCGGCGGCAGAAGACTCCGGTCTTCACTGAGGTAACGCACAGCACTGCAGCTGTGCGCCATTGCTCCAAACACACCTCACATACTCCGGTCACTGTAAGGGTGCAGGGCGCAGGGGGGGGGGCGCCCTGGGCAGCATTTGGACCTCTTTTTGGCAAAAGTTTTGCATATATACAGTTGGGCACTGTATATATGTATGAGCCCCCGCCAAGAAAATGTATATTTAAGCAGGACAGAAGCCCGCCGTCGAGGGGGCGGGGCTTCTTCCTCAGCACTCACCAGCGCCATGTTTTTTCTCCACAGCACCGCTGAAAGGAAGCTCCCCAGCCTCTCCCCTGCAGATACACGGTAGAAGAGGGTAAAAAGAGAGGGGGGGGGGGGGGGGGGGGCACATAATTCGGCGCAAAAATCAATATAAACAGCAGCTACTGGGTTAACATTAAGTTACTGTGTTATTCCTGGGTTTATAGCGCTGGGGTGTGTGCTGGCATACTCTCTCTCTGTCTCTCCAAAGGGCCTTGTGGGGGAATTGTCTTCAGATGAGCATTCCCTGAATGTGTGGTGTGTCGGTACGTGTGTGTCGACATGTCTGAGGTAAAAGGCTCCCCTAAGGAGGAGATGGAGCAAATGTGTGTGTGAGGGGTGTCTCCGTCGACAACGCCGACACCTGTTTGGATATGTGTAATTAAGTGCTAAGGTGAATTTATTGCACAAAAGATTAGGGAACAGACAGGGAATCTACCCATGTCTGTCCCTATGTCGCAGAGACCTTCAGAGTCTCTCAATGCTCACTATCCAAAATAATAGACACTGATATCGACACGGAGTCTGACTCCAGTGTCGACTACGATAATGCAAAGTTACAGCCAAAATGGCAGGAAAGTATTCAATATATGATTATTGTAATAAAAGATGATTTGCATATCACTGATGACTCATCTGTCCCTGACACAAGGGTACACATGTTTAAGGGGAAGAAAGCTGAGGTAAATTTCCCTCCTCTCATGAAGAAAAAGAGCGGGAATCTCCAGACAAGAGACTGCAGTTTCCCACAAAGAATTCTCAGGGGGTATCCTTTCCCTACTAGGGTCTGGATACGATGGGAATCTTCCCCTAGGGTGTCACGTTTGCCCAAAAGGTGGCGCTGACAGCTATCCTCGGGGATCCTGCAGATAGCGTGCACATTCTGGTACACTACTCAGACCGGCGATTGTGTCGGCATGGGTTTATAGCGCTGTAGCAGCGTGGACAGGTACCTTATCAGCAGGGATTGAGACCCTAGTATGTATATATATATATATATATATATATATATATATATATATATGTATATATATAGATGTATATATTAAAGATGCTGTCTTAGATATATATATATAAAAAACATGCCCAAAGAGACATTAGTCTACTGGGTTCTAGAGTCAACGCTATGTCGATTTCTGCATGACGTGTCCTGTAGAATATGCAATGGACAGGTGATGCCGACTTAAGAGGCATATAGAAGGCTGAGGATTGTGTGGAGAAGGGATCTCGGACCTGGTCTCCACAGCTATAGCTGGTAATTCTGATATTTTGGCTTATATTCCTGCACAGCCTAGGAAAGCACGACAAATGCAGCCTTTCGATCACAAAGAAACAAGAAAGTCCGAGGTGCGTCCTTTCTTGCCTGAGGCAGGGGCAGAGGAAAGAAGCTGCACAACACAGCTAGTTCCCAGGAACAGAAGTCCTCCCCGGCCTCTACAAAATCCTCCGCATGTCGCTGGGGCTCCACAGGCGGAGCTAGGCCCGGTGGGGGCACGTCTTCGAAATTTCAGCCACAAGTGGGTTCACTCCCTGTTGGATCCCTGGGCAATAGATATTGTGTCTCAGGGATACAAGCTGGACTTCGAGGAGATGCCCCCCCACCGACGGCCCTGCCGGCTTCCCCCCACGAGAGGGAAATAGTGTTAACTGCAATTCACAAATTGTATCTTCAGCAGGTGGTGGTCAAGGTTCCCCTCCTTCAACAAGGAAGGGGTTATTATTCGACCATGTTTGTAGTACCGAAACCGGACGGTTCGGTCAGACCCATATTGAATTTAATATCCCTGAATATGTACCTGAAAAGGTTCCGGTTCAAGATGGAATCGCTGAGAGCGGTCATCGCAAGCCTGGAAGGGGGGGTTTTATGGTGTCTCTGGACATAAAGGATGCATACCTTCATGTCCCCATTTATCCACCTCATCAGGCGTACCTCAGATTTGTGGTACAGGATTGTCATTACCAATGTCAGAAGTTGCCGTTTGGTCTCTCCACGGCTCTGAGAATATTTACCAAGGTAATGGCGGAAATGATGGTACTCCTGCGGAAGCAAGGGGTCACAATTATCCGATACTGGGACGATCTCCTCATAAAAGCGAGGTCAAGAGAGCAGTTGCTGATCAGCGTAGCACGTTCTCTGAAAGGGTTACGGCAACACGGCTGGATTCTAAATATTCCAAAGTCGCAGTTGATTCCTACGACTCGTCTGCCTTTCCTGGGCATGATTCTGGACACAGACCAGAAAAGGGTTTATCTCCCGATAGAGAAAGCTCAGGAACTCATGACACATCTTCAGATGCATCGGTTAATCACCCTATCCCCCAGGGCCAGGGTGTCTCTCCTCTGGTGGCTGCAGAGTGCTCACCTTCTCGAGGGCCGCAGATTCGGCATTCAGGACTGGGTCCTGGTGACCACGGATGCAAGCCTCCGAGGGTGGGGGGCAGTCACACAGGGAAGAAATTTCCAAGGTCTGTGGTCAAGTCAGGAGACTTGCCTTCACATCAACATTCTGGAACTAAGGGCCATATACAACGCCCTACGTCAAGCGGAGACCCTGCTTCGCGACCTACCGGTTCTGATTCAGTCAGACAACATCACCGCTGTGGCTCATGTAAACCGACAAGGCGGCACAAGGAGCAGGGTGGCGATGGCGGAAGCCACCAGAATTCTTCGCTGGGCGGAGAATCACGTAAGCACACTGTCAGCAGTGTTCATCCCGGGAGTGGACAACTGGGAAGCAGACTTCCTCAGCAGGCACGACCTCCACTCTGGAAAGTGGGGACTTCATCAAGAAGTCTTCACACAGATTGCAAGTCGGTGGGAACTGCCACAGGTGGACATGATGGCATCCCGCCTCAACAAAAAGCTACAGAGGTATTGCGCCAGGTCAAGAGACCCTCAGGCGATAGCTGTGGACGCACTGGTGGCACCGTGGGTGTTCCAGGCGGTCTATGTTTTCCCCCCTCTTCCTCTCATACCCAAGGTGCTGAGAATCATAAGAAGAAGAGGAGTGAGAACAATACTCATTGTTCCGGATTGGCCAAGAAGGACTTGGTATCCAGATCTGCAAGAAATGCTCACAGAGTACCCGTGGCCTCTGCCTCTAAGACAGGGCTTGTTGCAACAGGGGCCCTGTCTGTTCCAAGACTTACCGCGGCTGCGTTTGACGGCATGGCGGTTGAACGCCGGATCCTAGCAGAGAAAAAGGCATTCCGGATGAGGTTATTCCTACGCTGATAATGGCTAGGAAGGACGTGACAGCTCAACATTATCACCGTATATGGCGAAAATATGTTGCTTGGTGTGAGGCCAGGAATGCTCCTACGGAGGAATTCCAGCTGGGCCGTTTCCTTCACTTCCTACAGTCAGGAGTGACTTTGGGCCTAAAATTGGGTTCCATTAAGGTCCAGATTTCGGCCCTATCCATTTTCTTTCAAAAAGAGCTGGCATATCTACTTGAAGTTCAGACGTTTGTAAAGGGAGTGCTGCATATTCAGCCCCCTTTTGTGCCTCCAGTGGCACCTTGGGATCATAACGTGGTGTTGAGTTTCCTGAAATCCCACTGTTTGAACCACTCAAAACGGTGGAATTGAAATATCTCACGTGGAAGGTGGTCATACTACTAGCCTTGGCTTCGGCTAGGCGTGTGTCAGAATTGGCGGCTTTGTCACATAAAAGCCCCTATCTGGTTTTCCTTGCGGATTGAGCAGAATTGAGGACCCGTCCACAATTCCTGCCGAAAGTAGTTTAATCTTTTCATATAAACCAACCTATTGTGGTGCCTGTGGCTACTACTGACTTGGAGGATTCCGAGTTGCTTGATGTGGTCAGGGCTTTGAAGGTTTATGTAGCCAGAACGGCTAGGGTCAGGAAAACAGAGTCTTTGTTTATCCTGTATGCTTCCAACAAGCTTGGTCCTCCTGCTTCAAAGCAAACTATTGCTCGCTGGATCTGTAACACGATTCAGCAGGCTCATTCTGCGGCT